>NW_027332424.1:2055348-2205523 GCF_000442705.2 Elaeis guineensis
GAAGTTGTTGTGCTCAAATCTTGTGGATTAAGCAACAACTCGAAGATTTTAGAATCAAACTTAATGAAACACCAATAAGATGTGACAACACAAGTGCCATAAATCTATCTAAAAATCCAATTCAACACTCAAGATCCAAACATATTGAAATAAGACATCATTTCATAAGAGAACATGTTCTAAACAAAAATGTAATTCTTGAATATATTTGCACTGAAAATCAATTAGCTGATATCTTTACAAAGGCCCTTAGTGAGGATAGATTCTGTGAAATTAGGAAAATCTAGGAATTCTAGATCCATATGCCTAAAATTTTCTCTCAATTTCCAAGAATTGATGTCAAATATTCTTAGAGCTCAATTTCCAACATCTACCCTGATCCCAAAAGCTCAAGTTTTTCATTCTAAAAACTTATCTTTGAGCAAAATTCTTTCTCCCAAAATTTCAAATTTTTCTGGAATTTATTCACATTTTTCCTGATTTTCTGAACTTCATGAGTCGACCCCCATGAGTCGACTCAATGGCAAACTTGTAAATCCCACCAACTTCCATCGGGTTCATTGTTTTTATAAAGAACCCTGTTCGTGAGACGACTCATCGTCCTCCTTCCAAAAGCCGTCTTCTCCAACTCTTTTTGCTCCAAATCCAAGGATTAATTTCGAGGCAATTCTCTCTCCTTCTCTCCACCAAAAATTGCCTCCTTGGAAAAGGATTTTCTGTGCTTTCTCGCATTGCTTGGCGCGGTTGGAACGTGCCCTAGCACTTTACCGAACTTCCAAAATCCACTTCTTTTCTCCACCAAAAATCCCTCTTTACTCTCTTGTGATCCCTCCTCCACTCAATTCAAGTCTCCTTGCCTGCTACTATAGTGGATATGGCTCCAAAGATGAAACTTCCCCAAAGAAGAAAATCAATCCGTGAGCCTGAAGAAATTGTCCGAAAGAAAAGGCATGCTCAGTCTTCAACTGGTCCCACTCCAGTTTCAGTACCTGCTCAAGGTCCCTCTCAATCCTCCATAAGCCCCAGTGTGAATCCTCTTTCTGATAGAAAAGTAGAAACCAGGAAAAATATAGATTTTCGGTTCTTTGAGAAAGAGGGCTTTACTTTTGCAAGTAAGATTAAAAACCAAGGATGGGAACTCTACTGCTCCCTTAAGGAAGTCACCTATGTTGACCTAGTTAGAGAATTCTACCAGAACCTACATTATGGAAGTGGGTCAGTGACTTCAACTGTCAAGGGAATTGATATCTGCTTGGATTCTAGGATATTGGGAGAAATACTTCAGTTGCCTAGTGAAGGATACTCATATATGGAACTCCCAGTAAAAGAAGAGGGGATCAGAATTATCTTAGGAGAAACTTATTCAGGAAGTTTAAACAAATTGGAAGCAAAAATTTTGTCTATTGATATGAGGATCCTGCATCAGATTGTAACAAAGCTCTTCTTTCCTAGGAGTGGTAGGCATGATCTACTGTCTGGCAGAGATGTATGTGTCATGTTTCATGTCATCACTCAGACCCCCCTAAACCTCCCTGCACTTATGATAGAGGCCATGAGAGAAACTTTGAACAGATCCAAGGCACACTTGCCTTATGGTATGGCCCTTACTAGAGTATTTAGGAGGTTTGGAGTTAGCTGTGAGGGGGAGGCACCTACCAAGCTATCTCATGTGGACACTTTCAACCAACACAGCCTGCACCGAATGGGATTTACAAAGACTGATGGTGGTTGGATCAAGGGCTCTGAAGAAAGAGCTGAGGATAGAGCTGAAACAAGAGCTGAAGACAGAACTGAAGGCAGAATAGAAGAAGAAGGTCCATCTTCTCCTGTACATGACTTCAGGGCAGCATCACCAGATACCCAGTTCTTTCCTGATACTGAGGCTGGCCCTTCAGAGTTTACTAGGATGCCCACACCAGTGTATCAGCCAGAGAGCAGAGCACCTCATTCAGAGTTCAGACTGGCTGACGATCAGATCGAGCATATATCACAGCGTGTGGCTTCTTTGCTGTTTAGTCAGTGGGGTAGTACTTCTTTTGCACCTGGAGCCACCTCTTCTGATCAAACCATTACTCCCCACATCTCCACTGTGTTTCAGATGATATCAGATCAGTCCATCAGGATACAGCAGCTTGAGGACACAGTCTGGAGACTGACTGGCAGAGTTCTTGACTTGCAGGGGCAAGTCCTTGCTTTGGCCCATCCCAAGCCACAGGAGTCTACTATTGAGGTCACAGACCTCACTGCAGAGGCTGGCAGGCTCAGAGGAGCACTAGAAGGTGGATATGAATTACTGAGGAAAGAGATCCGAGGATCGAGTGGGCATGCTACCACTCAGTTCACTGCTCTACTTCAATCTGTTTCCAGAGCACTGAACGTACTTGATTCTATCAGACTCACCCTTTCTGTTCAGTCCTTAGCATCTCAGCGTTCTCAGCCTCCCAGTTCATCTCGTTCTCCTGCTCGTGCCAGAGGCAGACGGGGTAGAGGACGCACTTCTGATCCATCAGCTTCTCATACCATATCTGATGACTCCGATCCATGACTTGTCTTGATCATTATTAGATCCTAGGTGTTAGTGTCTTATTTTAGGATCTGTACTTTGGGGCCATGTATTGACAATTAGCTGGTTGATTATTATAATATGAACTATGTATTGAAACAATTATGATATTAATGGAATCATCTTTTACTTATATTTCTACCTTTTGTAATGGTGTTGATCATATTTTGATTAAATATATATTCTCCTTGTTGAAATATTGTCATCTCTTTGTTGTTGTTTGCTGTTGATAATTGCTATATTAAGGGGAGCAAACATCTGTGATAAACTCTAAAGGAGGAGAAATTAAAGAATATTTCAGAAAAAGGAGAAGTTAACCATGTCTGATGATGTCAAAAAGGGGGAGAAATTAAACAAAAAGCAAAACCCTAAATTATGAGAAAAAGGGGAGAAATTAAACAAAAAGCAACTCATTAAAAGCAAAACCCTAAATTATGAGAAATTTGGCATCAAACAGAAATTAAACAAAAAGCAATTCAATTATGAGTAATTAAAGAAAAAGCAACCCATCAAAAGCAAAATTACAAATTATGAGAAATTAATTGAAGAATCTAAAGAACAATATCAAAAGTACAATGCTAAGTACAATGCAATTATGTAACTTTTAAATTACTTCTTTACATATGCTCTGATTAATTTTAAAAATTTAAATATGCTCTGATATACTTCAAAATTCCAACTTACTCTGATACATCTTAAATTTTTTTTTAACTTGCTCTGATACATCATAAAATTTATTCTGATACATTATAAAATTTTCTCTGATACATTGTAAAATTGTTTTTCTTGCTCCGATACATTGCAAAATTTATTTTTGCTCTGATATATCTTAAACACAAAATGAGCTAATACACTTTCAAAATCAACTCTTAAACATGCTTTGGCACACATAATTATTTTATGTATCAATAGCAATTAAAGCACATAATTAATTTTTGCTCTGATGCTAAAACTAAAATCAAATGAAAATAGGCAAATTTTCAAAATACAACTTGCTCTGATAACAAAAATAAGTTTTCTACTCTAACACCAAAATCACATATTCCAATGAGCATATCTTCAAATCTTTAAGAAGATGGACAAACTATTTTTGTATATGATCATTTATATTACATGCCAAAAGAATCTTACTCTTTTCAAGCATATAAATGTATAATGCATTCTTTTGAAATTATTGATTCACATAAATGCTTTTGTTCAAATGTTTTGTCATCATCAAAAAGGGGGAGATTGTTGCTCCTAGATTGATTTTGATGATTACAAAGCAGATTGAAGGGATACAAATAATTTTAAATTGAAAAAGTCCTTATGCTCTTCAAGGGCAAAATCATAATTTCACTAAAATTCTAATTTGATAGTATCATTTGGTAGAACAAATGATTAGTAATCTATTGATGAAAATTTTATTATGTTTGGACTTATATTTTTGAAGTTATGAAGGTTTGAAGTGCATGAGTCGACTCATGAGTCAACTCATGGCACTATGAGCTGATTGGCACGCAAAAATTCCCCTTGGCACGCTAGTTTTCTGGCTTGGCACGACCTGTGAGTCGACTCATGAGTCGACCCACAAGGCATGAGTCGACTCATGAGTCGACCCCTGCTGATTTGAGCCAAGAATTTTCAGAAACTCATTCTCTGATCTTTGCAACAGAAGTCGACTCATGAGTCGACTCCTGATGCATGAGTCGACCCCTGCGACGGAAAATGTCAGCAACGGCTATTTTTTTGCCCATTTTAATTGCCTTTTATGCTTCCTAAAATTGCTCTAACGGCTCTTTATCTGCCTAAATTGTTTTCTCTTGCTTCTATTGCTATAAATTGTTTCAAATGGTGAAAGAAAATAGAAGAAGAAAAAGGAGAGATAAAATTGCAGATCAATTGGCAGATCAAACGAGAGATCAAATTCATTGAGAGGATCCACGATTTTTTTTGAGAGAAAAAGAAAAGAGGATCCAAAATCCACACGAGAGATTGTGAAAGAGATTCAAGAGCTTTCAAAGAGAGGATTTGTCACGCCTATTGTTTCAACTTTGATCTAGAGATCCTTCAAAGCTTTCAAGAGATCTTCAATCAACGATCATCCTCTTCTCAAGCATTCGTTCAAGCGTTCATCCATTTTGAGAAAATTCAAAAAGGGGTTCTTCATTTGAGTAAAGTTTTTATTGTTATATTCGCTCATTTAAGGAGCTGTTATTGTATTAATTTGTGCTCTAAATTTTCTTACTCTTGTAAGTAATTGTTCTTATTTTTGGAGGATTTCCAAAACAAGGAAAGGTTGATCCGAACCTGAAATCGGAGTGTTTTGGGTTTACTTGTACCCGAGAAATAAGTGATCTAGCTTGAGATAGCTAGTGTCGGAGTTTCCGACATTTTGTATTCAGGTTGAATACAAGCATAGTGGATTGAAATTCCCAAGTAGGAGCTTGGGGAGTGGATGTAGGTGCAAGGTTGGCACCGAACCACTATAAATCCTTGTGTTTGTGGTGTGCTTTATCGCTTCACTTTATTTCTTTATTATATCCTTGCATTCCTGCTTTAGGTAATTAATATTGAATTAAAATCTTTGTCTTGTTCATCATAAGTAATTAATTAAGTCCAAAATTTTTAGAAACCCAATTCACCCCCCCTCTTGGGTTGCATAGCTGGGCAACAGAGAAAAAATTCTAGAGAGAGAAAATTCTAGAGAGAGAAAACTCATCTTGAATTCTTCAGACAATATGATTCAACAAATTTGATCGATCAGATCAAATCATGTTAAGATTATCATGTGGACAATTCAATAAAATCATGAGAAATAAAATCTAAAAATACCTGATCTGATCAAAGTGGATGTCGGTGTACTGTCCGACGATCACAGATCAAAAATCCATCACGAGGATCATTTAAATTCATCATCATTCTTCTTAAAATTTTAAAAAATCTTAGGAGAGAGAAATAATCTAGAGAGAAAATTTTAGAGAGAGAAAGTAGAGGGAGAAAGTTCAATTCTAGAGAGAGAAAATACTAGTTCAGGCTGAAGAGAGAGAGGAAAGAGAGAGAAACTCTCTTTCTCATATTTTATTATTTATATCATTATTTATTAATTTATTTTATATTTTTTTTCTTTCTTCTTTTCTTTCTTTCTTCTTTTTTTTTCTTTTTCTTCACGGAAGAGAGAGGAGAGAAAATCCTATTTATTATTATTATATTATTATTATTTTATTTTTTTTTTTTTTTTTCTTTTCTTTTTCTTTTCTTTTTCTTCTTTTTCTTTTCTTTTCCTTCTTCTTCTTCTTCTTTTCTTCTTCTTTTCCCGTGGGTTTCTTTTGGGCCGAAACAGGGGATCTTTAATCCCCTCATTGGTTGGCCGATCGACTATGCAGTCGGCATGGAGATGGTCGACGGCCGAAGGGGGGCGATCCGACGGCAAAAGGGGGACGAAACCGATGGTCGGCAGTGACCACCGACGTCGGAAAAATGGCAAAAAGAAAGGTTCTTCCGCAACAAAATCCGATGACTCTGGTCACCGACGAGCGTGCACATCGGCACAGAAAGAAAAGGAGAGAAGAGAGGAAGGGGAGGAGGCTTACCTCCATCACCGGTGAAGCTTTTCTGACGAGAAATTGGACGGCACAGGGACGGTCTTCTGTGGTGGATTTTTTGACGATTGCCGTCGATCGGGCTTAGAATCTTCGGTGGAAGGAAGAGAGGAGGGATCTCCTCCTTAAATAGGGCCAGAGGGAGCTCGTCTCCGACTCCGATTGGGAGCCGACGAGAGGAAGAAGAAGACTCCCTTAGGGAGTCTTCTCCTCTGTTTTCTTTCTCTTTTTTTTTCATTTGGGCTTGGCTGGGCTGGGATTCTTATTCGGGCCGGGTCGGGCTATTACAATTTTCATCTTGAAGACTCAAAGAAGCAAGGTTGAAGGAGGCCAGGCCATAAAAAATTTAAGTGAAGAAGGGTTGTAGTCGACCTTTGATGGTTTTGAGTTGACTCTGGTATGCTATTATCAAATGGTATAGACCTCCAGTCAACTCTAAGAGTTTAAGAGTCAACTTTAGCATGTAGGATTAGCTGACACAGAGTTTGAGTCGACTCTCGCATAACTCAAGTCGACTCTCTTAAGAAAAATAGAGAGATGGTTTCTGTGAATAGTTATTGAGTCAATCTCTGAAGGCTTCAAGTCGATTCGAAGAAAGCTTGAGTTGATCTCAGATCTACTCAAGTCGACTGTTACGACTAATAGTTTCAATGGTCAGATTTTTCAAAAGCTGCAGAATTACATAGAACGTTTCTAACGGCTAGTTCTCGACTCCCGATGGCTAGAAACTTATTTTGGATATTTTAACAAGGATTTATGTGTGCCAAAGACATTATTGAAGCAAGAGAACAAAGGAGAAAGTGCATTGAACACCAAAAGAAAGAAAAGAGCCAAAATTTTTGGTTGTGCATTTAGTGAGTATTCAAGAAGAAAGCTTCAACTCCAACCACTTGCTTCTTGTGCATTCAACTAATTTTCAAAAGAAAAAAGGGCACATTAATTTCAAAATTTCTCAACTCCTCAGATTGAGCTTCAAAGACATTCAACTTGCTCATTAAGGAGCTTTGAGTTTGTATTTCATATTGTATTTAATTTTATGATTGTTACAAGTTTTAATAGGGATTGAAACTTGAAGGATAGGCTCATCCAAGTCTAAAATTAGATTCATATAAGCCTAGAGAGGCTTGGAGAAAGATTTTAGTTGGTGTGCCTAAGAAAAACCAACTTGATCTAATTATGATCCCGATAAAATTATTGGATTGTAATCTTGGTGATTATAGTTAAAATTTTCAAGAGATTACTTCGAAAGTAGATGTAGATATTGTACTTGACATCAAACTATAATAAAATTTGATCTTTATGTGTGTGTCCTTAATTTCTCTTTACTTTATTTATTATTTTATATCTCTATACATTCATTCATTGTTCTCACTATATTTTTACATAGTTCACTTATGCACGTATCTATTTTAAGTTATAAAAAATTTATGAAAATCCAATTCACCCCCATCCTTTTGGGTTATCTCACTAGATAATAAGTAGTATCAGAGCAAGTACTCTTTTACTTGTTGATCTTGTGATCTAGAGAAAAAGATCAGATGGCAATCCAACTAGGAGTTTGTTGCCCAGCTATGCAACCCAAGAGGAGGGTGAATTAGATTTTTTAAAAAATTAAAAAATCAACTTACAACTATGAGGATTATTTAACAATTTACAGGATAAATGTGGAAAGTGAAATTTATGCAAGGTGAAAAAGTTGGATCCAAAAATGCAAGAAGATAAGAAAATTTAAAAGGAGAACAAGTAACCACAACACAAATAAAAAGATTTATAGTGGTTCGGTGCCAACCTTGTACCTACATCCACTCCCCAAGCTCCTACTTGAGAATTCAAATCCACTAAACCGTATTCAACCCGAATACAATGTCGGAACCTCCGACTCTAGCTAATCCAAGCTAGAATACTTATTTCTCAGGTACAAACCAATCCAATACAATTCGATTCAAGGTTCGGATCAACCTTTCCATATTTTGAAATCCTTCCAAAATAAAATATCAACTCAAAATAGAGTATAGCAGTTAATCACATAAAAATATAGATATAGCTCCTTTAATGAGCAAATAAAGCTTTAAATACACTTTACACAATAAGAACGAAGCTCTTCTGATTTCCCTCAAGATGGTTGAAGACTTGAATGAGCTCTTGAGGGGTTGGTGAACTTAAAATAAAAGCTTCTTGAACTTTTAAGAGGGCTCTTGCTTAGGGTTGAAGTGAATGCTTGAAGAACCTTTTCAAAATCTTATTGATTTCCTCCTTTGAGTGCTTTTTATAACTTCAAATAATGGTGGAGAGTAATCTGAACTAAAATAGAGCCATTGGAACACATTAAATGGGCATTAAATGTAGCCAAAATGAGCTGAAAACTAGTCGTTATAGAATTTTTTCATCACAGGGATCGACTCATAGGGTCGACTCATGCTTATGAGTCGACTCATGGGGTCGACTTCTGTGGTACAGAACAAAAATGACTGTTCTGTAATTTTGGCCTACACAACAGCAGAGGTCGACTCATAGGATCGACTCATACTCAGGGGTCGACTCATGGGATCGATTCACAGAGTGTGCCAACCAAAGAATTCAGCGTGCCGTTCAGCCCCTTTTGCCATGAGTCGACTCATGGAGTGGACTCAAATTTATAAATATGATTTTCTTTCAAAATATACATCCAAAAATATTAAAATTACCTCCAATAGATTACAAATCTTCTGCTCTTGCTCTTGAGGCTTCCGAATCAGAACTTGATAAAATTATGATTTTGCCCCTGAAATATAATAAATCTTTTTTCAAACCAAAATCATTAGTAACCCCCTCAAATGCTTTGTAATTATCAAAATTAATTCAAAGAGCAACAATCTTTTCCTTTTTGATGATGATAAAATACTTGAGCAAAAGCATATATAAAGCATTGAACATGAATTTCAAATTTATAAAGATGCATCACTCCAATATCATAGCCAAGTATTTGAATGAAATGCATCATAAGCAGTTTGAAGATCAATTTGAAATTTGCTTATAAGTTCATTTGCTTTGAAAATTAGATAAAAAAGGAGCTGATGATTTTGGTTCTTTGATACATTTGCTTAACAATTTTGCTTATTACTAATTTCTTTATTGCTTATTGCGTATTTCTTTATTGCTTATTGCTTAAATTCGATTTTGATTCTCTACTCCTCCTTTTTGACCGCATCAATTAAGATTCTCTACTCCTTCTTTTAAGGGATCTTGAAAGGATAAATTTTTTTTACTCTCCCTTTTTGATAGCATTAATTAAGATCTTAAGAGATTTTAAAGATAGAGAAAAGAAAAGAAAGATGACAAAAAGGAATATTTTCTTTATTCTCTCTTTTTGATACCATATTTTACTTTTTTAGCCCCCTTCTTTGATTGCTTATTTCTCTACTCCCCCTCAACATAGCAAACATAAAGGATATATCAATTTGCTCATCTAGAAGATATTACAATTCATAGTATTTTTCAGCACTAATATGAGTTATTTTTCATAACTCATAATTAAAATAATTCAATTTGATCACATTCATAGATATTCATTGAAAGTCAAAGCACATATATATATATATATATATATATATATATATATATATAATATATATTATATATATATATATATTCAAAAGTGACTGAATACAAAAGGTGTCCCAATACACATGAGCCAACTCAAAATATAAAAGTCATGGATAGAAACTATCCAAGAGTTAATTAGCCAACAAATACAAGGCCCTAAGATAGATCCTTGACATAGGAGACAAACTAATCTAGATCTAATAGATATCATGGCTAGAGGGATCAAAATCTGAAGAATCAGAGACAGGATGAGAAGATGTAGGATCAAGTCCACGGGCACGACCTCGACCGTGTTGCCTCGACCACGGGTGGAGATACCAGCATGAGTAGAGGGATGAGAGGATCCTAGAGCCTGAGAAGCTTCAGACTGTGCTATAAGAGAAAGTCTGATGGTGTCCAAAAGATCCAAGACTCTCGATACAGACTGCATCAGGGCACTGAACTGAGTAGAAGCATTCTCACTAGAGCCCCTGATCTCTCTCCTCAAAAAGTCAAAACCACTCTCTAAGACTCCTCGAAGTCTAGCCACCTCTGTAGATAGGTCTGAGACCTCTGTGATATCCTCATGTGGCTGGAGATGGGCTAAAGCTAACACTTGCTCCTGCAAGTCTAATACTCTGCCTGTCAATCTCAAAATACATCCCTCAAGCTGCTCAATGCGTACTGACTGATCAATAAGCATCTGAAAAATAGTAGAAATATGAGGGATCAGAGTCTGGTCCGATTCATCCTGGGATGTCGATCTCTGTGCAAAGATTGAAGTGACAAACTACTGAGATAGAATGGAGGCTACATGCTGAAAAATTATCTCAACTGATCATCTGCTAGTCTAAACTCTGAAGGATGTACCCTGCTCTCTGACTGTGGAACTGAAGCATGCCTCCTCACAGACTCTGAAGGACCAGCTTCGTGATCAGATAAGAACTGAATATTTGAGGATGCTCTGTGATCATGAAGAGGTGAAGATGGTCCCTCCTCCTCTGCTCTCTCCTCAACATCCTTTGTCCAATCGCCATCAGTCTTAGAAAATCCCATGCGATGCAGTGTGTGGCAGTTGATGGTGTCGGAATGGGATAGTCTAACAACTGCCTCCCCTTCAAAACTGATTTCGAACCTTCTAAAAACTAAGGTGAGTGCCATTCCAAAAGGCAAGTGAGCCTTGGACCTGTTCAGGGTTTTCCTCATGGCCTCAAACATCAATGCTGGAAAGTTCAGGGGGGTTTGGGTGATCACATGGTAATAATGCAATGTCCCTACCAGATAGAAGGTCGTGTCTACCACTCCTAGGGATAAATAGTTTGGTTATCAAGTGATGTAACAGCCTCATCTCAACAGAAAGAATTTTTGCTTACAATTTATTTAGACTTCCAATATAAGTTCTCCCTAAGAAAATATTAATTTCTTCTTCTTTAATAGGAAGCTCCATATTGGTATAGCCTTCATAAGACAAATGCAGTATCTGTCCCAAATGTACTGGATCAAGAATAATATCAACACCTTTTACTGTAGATTTCACTGTTCCATTGCTATAGCTCAAATTTAAGAAAAATTCTCTGACTAGATCGACATAAGTATTTTTCTTTAAAGAGCAGTAAAATTTCTATCCTTGATTCTTAATCTTTGATCCAATAGTGAACCTTTCTTTTTAAAAAAATTGAAATCAATATTTTTTTCGGATTTCACTTTTCGGTCAGAGAGAGGTACCTTGCTTGGGCTGATTGAAGACTGAGTGGAAGCTGAAGCAGGACCTAGAGTAGGGATTGGAGCAGGAGAAGGCTCGACTGCTAATCTCTTTCTAAGCACACTCTCTTCCAACCCGCGAATAGATTTTGTCCTCTATGGAAGCTTCATTTTGGGAGCCATTTGCACAAGAAGACTTGCATGGAGCTTTGGAGACTAAATGAGAGGGAGAGAGGAAAAGATTCTAGTGAAAAGGCAAAGATTTTAGAGAGGTGATGTATCGATTTGGAGAAGACGGGTAGAGTTTAGGGCAAGCTCGAACCGCTCCAAATGAAGAAGGAAGAGGAGAGAAACTTGGTTCCTAAACAGATGATTTGAAGAGTGAAAATCGGTGGGAGGAGATATTTGAGAGAAATCTTTGGTTTGAGGGAGAAGAGATGGAGTGCTTTTGGTTCGATGAGAGGAAGAAGACGAAGGGCTGAGTCAGCTCAAGAAAAAAATTTCAATAAGAAGGAGCGCCCGAAGGGTTTTGACAAAATTACAAGATTATCCTAGGGTCGACCCTGGAGGTCGACTTATGGCACCGAAAAATTCAAAAGAATGATGGGATAATTTTGAAAAAATTTAAAACTCTGAAAGAAGGATATTTACCCAAATATTGATCATATGAATGATAGTTTTGAGCTTTTGAGCTCTTAAGAAAAATGAGAATTGAGCTCAATAGATTTGGTTCAATAAATATTTTGGCATTAAGAATTTGAAATCAAAGAGATACTTAAGCTGATGGATCAAGGATTCTTAGTTCTCTCCTAATTTCATAAAATCTATCTTCACTTAAGGCCTTGGTAAAGATGTCAGCCAATTATTTTTCAGTACAAACATAATCAAGAATTATATCTTTATTTTGGACATGTTCTCTTATGAAATGATGCATTATTTCAATATGTTTTGATCTAGAATGCTGAATTAGATTTTTAGTTAGATTTATAGCACTGGTGTTATCACATCTTATGAGAGTTTCATTGAGTTTGATGCCAAAGTCTTCAAGTTGTTGCTTAATCCACAAGATTTGAGCACAACAACTTCCGACTGCAATGTATTCAGCCTCGGCTATAGACAGTGCTATCGAGTTTTGCTTCTTGCTAAACCAAGAGATTAAGTTAACTCCAAGAAATTGGCAAGTTTCACTAATACTTTTTCTATCTAATCTACATCCAGCAAAATCGACATCTGAATATCCTATCAAGTCAATTGATGAGTCTTAGAATACCATAGTCTTAGAGTTTGTATACCATTTAAATATCTAAGATTCTTTTAACTGCATTTAAGTGTGATTCTTTTAGATTTGATTGAAAGCGAGCACAAAGACAAACACTAAACATAATATCTGGTCTACTAGTAGTTAAATACAATAGAGACCAATCATGCCTCTATAAAATTTTAAGTCTACATTTTTACCTCCTTCATCCTTATTAAGCTTACATGATGGGCTCATAGGTGTACCAATTGCTTTGGAGTTCTCCATTCCAAATCTTTTGAGTAGTTCTCTTGTGCACTTGCTTTAGGTCATGGAGATTCCTTCCTTTATTTGTTTGATTTGGAGTCTGAAGAAGAATGTAAGTTCTCCCATCATGCTCATCTCGAACTCTCCCTGCATGAGCTTAGCAAATCTTGACAAAGAGTTTCATTAGTAGACCAAAAATAATATCATCAATATATATTTGTATAACTAATATATCATTTTGATTTCTTTTAATGAAAAGGGTTGTGTCTACATTTCCTCTTGAAAAATCATTATTAAGCAGAAATTTGCTTAGCCTTTCATACCAAGCCCTAGGTGCTTGTTTCAAATCATATAATACTTTGTTTAATTTAAAAATATGATTAGAAAAAATATGATTTTTAAAATTTGAAAGTTGTTCTACATAAACTTCTTCAGCAATATATCCATTTAGAAAAGTACTTTTGACATCCATTTGAAATAACTTAAAATTCATAAAGCAAGCATATGCAAGTAGAAGTCTAATTGCTTCTAATTTAGCAACAGGTGCAAAGGTCTCATTAAAATCAATTTTTTCTTCTTGATTATAACCTTTTGCAACTAATCTCGCTTTATTTCTTGTCACATTCCCATGTTCATCCAATTTATTCCTATATATCTATTTTGTGCTAATTATTGAATAATTTTTAGGTCTTGAAACTAAAGTCTATACATTATTTCTTTCAAATTGATTAAGTTCTTCTTACATTGTATTTATCCAAGTATAATCTTTTTAGCTTCATCTATGATTTTAGGTTCAAGATGAGAGACAAAAGCAAAATAATTGAGTACATCTTTAAGTGAAGAGTGAGTTCTTACACCATATGTAGGATCATCAATGATTAGTTCCTTGGGGTGATTGTGATCATACCTCCATTCTTTGGGTAGATCATTTATATCTAGAGGTTGTTCTTGTTGTTCTTCACCTTCCTCATCCTATTTATCTTCATGTTCTTCATCATCTTGAATGGTTGAGTCTTTTAGAGTGATCTCCTTCATCCCTTCTATAGGAGGATCTGCATCATCAATACCTTCATTCTTCCTTGAAGAAGATCGTTAGTTTCATAAAAAATAACATGTATTGACTCCTCTACTATTAAAGTTCTTTTGTTGAAAACTCTAAAAGCTTTGCTAGAAGAGGAGTAACCAAGAAAAATTACTTCATCGAATTTAGTATCAAATTTTTCTAGTCTTTCTTTACCATTGTTCAAAATAAAATATCAACAACCAAAAATATGAAAATATGCAATGTTTGGTTTTCTTTGTTTCTAAAGCTCATAAGGGATTTTCTTTAAAATTGGTCTAATTAAAGTCTGGTTTAATATGTAACATGCTGTGTTAATTGCTTCGACCCAAAAATATCTTATAAGGTTGCTTTCACATAGTATGGTACGGACCATTTTTTCAAGGGTTCTATTTTTTCTTTCTACTACCCCATTTTGTTGGGGTGTCCTAGGTACTGAAAAATTATGATCAATATCTTTTTCATCATAAAATTTTTTTAAATCTTGATTTTAAATTTGATTCCATAATTACTTCGAATATTTTGAATTGAAAAATCTTTTTATTTGTGATTTTTCGATAAAATTTTGAGAAAACATGAAAAGTTTCATCCTTATGTGCCAAAAAAAAGACCCATGTAAAATGAAAGAAATCATTAATAATTATAAAATCATATCATTTTTTACCTAGACTAGTAGTTCTAGTAGGTCCAAATAAATCCATGTGCAATAGTTCTAATGGCTTAGAAGTTGAAACAATATTTTTAGATTTGAATGAGACTCATGTTTGTTTACCCATTTGGTATGCATCATAAATTCTATCCTTTTCAAAATTCAATTTGGGTAAGCCGATAATCAATTCTTTTTTAATAAATTTTGAGAGTGAATGCATGCTAATATGTGTAAGCCTACGATGCCAAAGCCAACTAGTCTCATTAATCTTGACATTCAAGGCTACTAGACATTGCATGTTTATTTTAGAAAGATCATTCAAATCTACCATATAAATATTACCATGTCTATGTCCAACAAATTTAATGCCTTCATTAATAGGATTAGTTACAATGCAAACTGAAGATTCAAAAATGACTTTGTATCCTTTATCACAAAACTGACTGATGCTTAATAAATTATGTTTTAAACCATCTACTAATAAAATATTTTCAATATACTTGGAGGGAGTGATACCAATGTTACCTATACCGATAATCTTTCCTTTGCATTATCTCCAAAGATGACCATCCTTCCATTTTTAGTATCAAGTGTGATGAATTGAGATTCATCACCAGTCATGTGTCTTGAGCACCCGCTATCAAGGTACCATCTCTGGTTTACTCCTTGGGATGCAAGACACATCTATATATAAGAATCAAGTTTTGATTTTAGGTATCCAAGTTTTCTTGGGTCTTTTTTGGTTAGTCATAATGGTTCCTTTTGGAACCCTTTTTTTTTTTACATTGAAATTTTTAGATTTGTTAGAAAAATATGAATAAGATTTATGTCCTATTCTACTATATTTAAAGTAAGTTATATTTGAAAACTTGTTGTATGATGAGTTTACAAAGATATTTTTTAGAAATTTTTATTTCTTTAAAAGGTTATATCCAAGATCGATTTTATCATAAATGGCCTTTTGATTGTTAAGTATCATGTGAAGCTTATTTGAACTTAAAGTGAACTTCTCAACCATTAGTTTTAATTTGGCAATCTTAATTTTTAAGTTCAAATTTTTTTGAGACAGGATTGATTTTTCATTTGAAATATTTTTTTTTTAGTAAAAATTGATTCTTTGATTTTAATTCTTTATTCTTTACCTCTAACTTCTTTAGTTCATTAATTAGATCATAAAATGCTTCATGAAGTTCTTCAAAGGCAAAGTCAATAGAAGTTTCAGTATTTACCTCATTTTCATGTGCCATAAGGCACAAGTTGGCTTGTTCATTTGAGTCTTCTTCTTCGAAACTTGACTCATCACTTCCGCTCCATGTAGCCATCATGGCCTTCTTCTTGTACTTCTTGGACCCTTCTTCAGTTGTGGGCATTCAGACTTAAAGTATCTCGATTTCTTGCATTCATAACATATAAGGGGTTGCTCCTTATCCTTCTCTTTGTTATATTTCCCTTTTGTAGGTGGCCTCTTCCTCATTTTTTATCTTATTTTTTTAAGAACTTCTTAAACCTTCTAGTAATGAGGGCCATTTCTTCATTCTGCTCTTCATTTTCTGTATCATCGAATTCTTCATCAGATTGAGCAGTGGATTTGAGGGTGATTATCCTCTTCTTTTTGACATCTTCTTCTTGGTATTGTTTCATGCTTAGCTCATGTGTCATCAGCGATCCTAGAAGCTCCTCCAAGTGTAGGATATTCAGACTTTAGTTTCTTGGATTGTGGTCACTTTGGCCTCCCAAGTTCTTGGTAAAGATCTAAGAATCTTTCTCATGAGATCACTGTTAGAATAAGACTTATCAAGACTTTTTAGACCATTAATAATATCAATAAAATGAGTAAATATTTAGTTATTGATTCATCATGCTTCATTTTAAAAAGTTCATATTTATACATAAGCATGTTAATTTTTGATTTCTTCACTTGATTAGTTCTTTCATGAGTTACTTCTAATCTATCTCATATTTCTTTAGCGGACATGCATGTTGAAATATGATTGAATTCATTAGCATCTAGAGCACAATGTAAAATATTCATGATTTTAGCATTTAGTTGAGCCATTTTCTTATCAACCTCATCCTATTCTTTTTCAAGTTTGGTTGATTCCACACCATCAATTATTCTAGTGGGTGTGTGTGGTCTATTTACTATGATACTCCACATATCATAGTCAAGTGCTTGAATAAAGATTTTTATCTGAGCTTTTCAATAGGTATAGTTTGACCCATTGAAAAGTGAAGGTCAGTTGGTGGACTGCCCCTCGGCTAGTGAAGCACCAACTTAAGTTGCCATAGATCTTTAGCTCTTTGATGGTTAAATCAAAGTAGGGCTAGAGCATCGAGCTTTGATACCACTTGTTATCCAGCTATGCAACCCAAGAGGGTGGTGAATTAGATTTTTTTAAAAAATTTAAAAATTAACTTACAACTATGAAGATTATTTAACAATGAGCAGGATAAATGTGGAGAGTAAAATTTATGCAAGGTGAAGAAGTTGGATCTAAGAATGCAAAAAGATAAAAAATTTAAAAGGAGAACAAGTAAGCACAACACAAACAAAAAAAATTTATAGTGGTTTGGTGCCAATCTTGCACCTACATCCACTCTCCAAGCTCCTACTTGAGAATTCAAATCTACTAAACTGTATTCAACCCGAATACAACATCAGAACCTCCGACTCTAGCTATTCTAAGCTAGAACACTTATTTTTCAGGTACAAGCCAGTCCAATACAATCCGATTCAAAGTTCGGATCAACCTTTCCATGTTTTGAAATTCTTCCAAAATAAAATATCAATTCAAAATAGAGTATAGCAGTTAATCATACAGAAATATAGATATAGCTCCTTTAATGAGCAAATAAAGCTTTAAATATACTTTACACAATAAGAACGAAGCTCTTCTGATTTTTCTCAAGGTGGTTGAAGACTTGAATGAGCTGTTGAGGGGTTGGTGAACTTGAAATAAAAGCTTTTTAAACTTTTAAGAGGGCTCTTGCTTCGGGTTGAAGTGAATGCTTGAAGAACCTTTTTAAAATCTTGTTGATTCCCTCCTTTGAGTGTCTTTTATAACTTCAAATAATGGTGGAGAGTAATCTGAGCTGAAATAGAGTCATTGGAGTACATTAAATGGGCATTAAATGCAGCCAAAATGAGCTAAAAACTAGCCATTGCAGAATTTTTCCATCACAGGGGTCGACTCATAGGGTCGACTCATGCTCATGAGTCGACTCATGGGGTCGACTTCTGTGGCACAGAATAGAAAATGACTGTTCTGTAATTTTGACCTATACAACAGTAGTGGTCGACTCATAGCTTCGACTCATGCTCAGGGGTCGACTCATGGGTCGACTCACAGAGTGTGCCAGTCAAAGAATTCAGCGTGCCGTTCAGCCTCTTTTGCCATGAGTCGACTCATGGGGTCGACTCAAATTTACAAACATAATTTTTTTTTAAAATATACATCCAAAAATATTAAAATTATCTTCAATAGATTACAAATCTCCAATAGAACTTGATAAAATTATGATTTTATCCCTGAAATACAATAAATCTTTTTTCAAGTCAAAATCATTAGTAACCCCCTCAAATACTTTATAATCATCAAAATCAATTCAAGGAGCAACAGTGTTTCTCTTGTCGAAGAATAGTCTATAAACTAACCACCTTTCTTTAATGGCACTAACTATACATTATTGAAAAGTACATATGCATTTATTCATATAAATACTTGATTATGATCTTTAGAGTATTATAATCAATGGACCATATACATCTACTGTCATAGTAGATGGCAATGTCACTCTCAAATTTGAAAAGAATTGAGATGACATCGATAAGAAAATAGCTTAATTGAATGCTAAAATCATGAATATACTTTATTATTCATTTGATGCTAATAAATTTAATCAGATTTCTATATATATTTCTATCAAAGAGATATGGGATAGATTTGAGGTTATCTATAAGGGTACCAATCAAATGAAGAAATCCAAAATTAATATACTGGTGCATAAGTATGAGTTGCTTAAAATGGAACCTAATTAAACCATAACTGAAATGTTTATTTGTTTTACTGATACCAGTAATGGTCTCAAAAGTTTAGATAAGTCTTATACTAATGGTAATCTTATTCGAAAAATTCTTTGATCTCTTTTTTGAGCTTAAGAGACAAAGATGATAGCCGTTCAAAAAGCCAAAGATTTCAATATCTTACTATACGAAGAACTTCTTAGTTCTCTCATGACTCATTAGTTAATTATGAAGTAAAATATGGAAGATGAAGCCAAAAGGAGAAAGACGAAAGACAATCGCTCTTACATCAATTGCCAAAGAAGAAGAGAGTGAAAACTGAAAGAAGGAGATGAAGATTAGGAAATGGCCCTAACAACAAAGAAGTTCAAATATTTTATGAAGAAAAAAAGGTAGAACTTGAAGAGGAGGCTATTCTCCAAGGGTGAGCTAAGCAAAGAAAGAGAAAAGGACAAAGATAAAGAGCCACCATTTGCTTTGAATACAAAAAATTGGGGCACTTTAAGATAGACTATCCCCTATTAAAGAAATTCTCCATGAAGATGAAGAAAATGATCATGATGGCTACTTGGAGTGATAGTGAGGAGCTAAGTTCAGATGAGGAGATATAAGAAGTGGTGAATCTATGCCTTATGGCACAAGAGGAAGAGGTAAGATCTAAAACTCAATCTGATTTTTTATTTGATAAATTGCAAGAAGCTTTTTATGACTTAATTGATAAACTTTAAAAGCTTAGTTTGAAAAATAAAAATCTTAAGATTTCAAATCAGATTTTGATAAAAAAAAATTAGAGGGAAAAAAATCCCTAATTAAAGAAAATGAAGACTTATAGAAAGAGGTTGAAAAGTACAAGCCTATAGTTAAGAAATTTACTTATAGTTCTAAAAAATTATAAATATTATTAAGTAATCATAGACCTATTTTTAATGAGACTGGATTTGGATTTAAACCACAAAAGAAATAAAAACTTCTTAAAAGATTTCTTTGTAAAATAGTCACCCATTGCTTCTCAAAACATCACTTTCTTTTTGCTATGATAAAATAGTACACAAACCTTACGGTTGTGATTTTAGAAAAGTGATAAAAGATGAAAAAGTTAAGAAGGTTTGGATTCTAAAAAGAACCATTACTACTTATCCTAAAGGATCTAAGATGACTTGGATACTTAAAGTTCTATTTAATTTTTGTTTGTAGGTGTGTCTTGCAACCCAATGAAAGAAATGAAAATGATATATTGATAGTGGCTACTGAAGGCACAAGATGGGTGATAGGAAGTAATGTGTCACCCTTGAGGCTAAGGAAGGAGGAGTAGTAACCTTTGATGATAATGGCAAAGGACACATCATCGGTATTGGTAATATTTATATCACGCTCTCCACTTACATACAAAATATATTGTTAGTAGATAACCTAAATCATAATTTTTTAAGTATAATCTAAATCATAATTTTTTAAGCAACTTTGTGATAAAGGTTTTAAAATAGTTTTTGAGTCTTTCATGTTCATTGTGTCTAGCCCCATTGTTAATGGTATTATCTTCATTGGACATAGACATGAAAATATCTATATAGTAGATCTAGAGAATCAATTTGTGAAGAATGATTAATGTCTAGTTGCAATAAATGCCAAAATCAATAAGATTAGCTAGTTATAGTATCGTAGATAGGATATGCTAGCATGAATTTAATTTCTAAATTGATTAAAAGAGATCTAGTTAAAGGATTACTAAAGCTAAATTTTGAAATAAACTAGATTTGTGATGCATGTCAATTTCAAAAACAAAATAGAAACTCTTTTAAATCTAAAAATCTTGTTTCAACTTCTAGACCCTTAAAACTACTTCACATAAAGTTATTTGAACCTACTAGGATCACAAGCCTAGGAAGTAAAAGATATGGACTTATGATAGTAGATGATTTTTTTAAAATTTATTTGGATTTTATTTTTAGCTCAAAAAGATGAAGCTTTTCAAGCATTTACCAAATTTTAATGAAGAATTTCTAATTAAAAAAATTGACAATTATTTGTATTAGAAGTGATCATGAAACTGAATTTAAAAATTAATATTTTAAAAAATTTATAATAAAAAGAGCATTGAACATAATTTTTTTGTTTCTAGAATATCCCAATAAAATGAGATTATTAAAAAAAATAGAATTTTAGAAGAAATAACCCATATCATATTGTGTGAAGGTAACCTCCTAAGATATTTTTGGGTTGAAGCTATCAATATAGTATGTTACATTTTAAATCAATTTTTAATATGATCTATTAAAAAAAAAAAACTCCACATGAGCTTTGAAAAAAAAGAAAACCAATTAGTTACTTTCATATTTTTGGTTGTAATTATTTCATTCTTAATAATAAAAAAGATAAACTCAAAAAATTTGATATCAAGTTGGATGAAAGTATTTTTATAGGATACTCTTCATCTAGCAAGATTTATAAAGTCTTGAACAAGAGGACACTCATTGTTGAATAGTCTATACATGTAGTTTTTAATGAAGCTAATGACTTATCTTCTGAAAAAGAAGATATTGTTGATGATGATATAGATATAATTGCTAAAAAAATAAAAAAAACTTACTCTCAAAGAATCCTCAGCTCAAGATGATAAAGAAAATAGTGAGAAAGCTAAAGAAAAAGAGAAAAACTATGAGAATGCTTAAGATAAGAGCTTGCCTATGGAGTGGAGGTATGCATATGGTCATCCTAAAGATCTAATAATTGGTGATCCAACACAAGAGGTAAGAAAACATTTCTCTTCAAGAAATATCAATAATCATTTAGCCTTTGTATCTCAAATTGAATCCAAATCAATTGAAGAGGGTAAAAATGATCTAAATTGGTTGATTGCTATGCAAGATGAAATAAACCAATTTGAAAGAAATAAAGTCTGGACATTAGTTAATAGACCGATTGACCACCCAATAATTAAAACTAAATGGATATTAAGGAATAAGTTAAATAAAAATAGAGCAATTATGAGAAATAAGGCTAGATTAGTAGCTAAATGATATAATCAAGAAGAGAATATTGATATTGATAAAATTTATATTTTTGTTACAAGATTAGAAGCAATTAGATTATTACTTGTATTTGTATACTTTATAGACTTTAAGTTATATCAATGGATGTTAAAAGTAGATTTTTGAATAGATTCATATTGGAGAAGTTTATGTTGAATAACCTCTTAGTTTTGAAAATCATGTTTTGTCAAATCATATTTTCAAACTGTATAAAGCTTTATTGTATGGTTTAAAATAAGTACCCTGAGCATGGTATAAGAGATTGAATAAATTTTTGCTGAAAAATATTTTACTAAAGGTAGTTTAGATATAATATTATTTTTTTAAAAAAATATTGATTTATTGACCGTATAAATATATGTAGATAATATTATATTTCATGCTACTAATGAATTTCTTTATCAAGAATTATCAAAGTTAATATAGAGAGAGTTCAAGATGAGCATGATGGGAGAGATAAACTTCTTTCTTGAACTCCAAATTAAGCAAATCAAGAAGAAAATCTTTATCAATCAAAGCAAATATGCCAAAAAAATAATCAAAAAATTTGAGATGGAGACTACTAGGTCCTTTGGCAAATCCATGAGCTCTTCATAAATTTGACCAAGATGAGAATAGTAAGAGTATCAATCACAAACTCTATAAAGATACTGTTGGATCTTTGCTCTATCTTACTACTAGTAGACTAAATATATTGTCTAGTAAATGTATATGTGCTAACTATCAAGCTAATCCTAAGGAATCGTATCTTTTAGTTGTTAAAAAAATTCTTGGATGCTTAATGGGTATGTATAATGTAGGCTTATGATACTCTAAAAATTCTTCTATTGATTTGATTGCATATTTCTAATACTGATTTTACTGATTGCAAAGTAGATAGAAAAAGTAGAAGTAAAATTTATCAATTTTTATGTATAAACTTAATCTCATCATAGTTTAGTAAAAAAATAAAATTTGATAGCACTATCTATGGCTGAAGATGAGTATATTGCAATCGAAAGTTGTTATACTCAAATTTTTTAAATTAAGCAATAACTAGAAAATTATAAAATTAAATTGAATAAAATATCCATAAGATATGATAATACAAGTGCTATCAATTTAACTAAAAATTTCATTCAATACTCAAGAACAAAGCATATTGAGATAAAACACAATTTTATAAGAGATCATGTTCAAAATGATGATATTTTGCTTGAGTTTATTAGTCTGATCGGTAATTAGCTGATATATTCACCAAACCCTTAAGTGAAGATAGATTTAGTATGATTAGGAGATAGTTGCTTGTGACCCTTTTATCTAAATTTTCATCAAACTCTCTTAAACTTCTTTGATTTATTAAATACCCAAATTCTTTAATTGTCTTCAACTCAAATTCTATCTAATCAACATCCCTCGAGCCAACTCTTAATTGTGTTGGATTTTTCTTCAAAAAATATCAGTATTTTTTTTTGTACTTGAGCTCGAGTCGACTCGAGATGAAGTTCGAGTTGACTCCTGCTTGAGTCGACTTGAATAGAGATCTTGAGTCGGCTCAAGGTTAGATCCATGATCTTTTATCCATGAAATCTATTGTCTTTTTTTCACTTTTTCCTTTCTTCCTATAACCCTATAGTAGTGCCCTAACCCTCCAAAGACCATCCTTTGACCTCTGTGGAGCCCTCCACCTATCACATTCCTTCAATTCGAATTTTCACTCGTGTGCAATGGGACCTAGGAAGCAACACGCATTCTGCCACAAGCGTCCTTAGGTTGAAGTTGAAGCTAAATGCCACACCAAAGCTCGCCACGACCCCTTATGTCATGAAGAAGCCTCAGCTCCACCATCTCAACCTCCTTCCCCATCTTCAATGGACCCTTTCAGCTACTGTGTGGTGATGACCAAACAAAAAATGGACTTTAGATTTCTTGATTGAGAAGGATTTTGGCTAGGTCAGTGAATTAGATAGTAGGAATGGGATTTTTTCTACAATTTGGATCTCCCTACTTATCCTAGTCTGGTCCATGAGTTCTACAGTTTGATGACCAAAGGTTCTAATGGGATCAACTGCACCATGAAGAGAGTTTAGTTCTTGCTGAATGAGGAAAAATTGGAGGGACTTGGTATCTCTTGTGAAGGCATTTTTCTTCTCATCCGTTCAATCGTAAAGATGCACTAAAGATGATTTGGGAGCGATCGAATGTTGAGGACATTAATGAGTTATGTACAAACCAACTTTTCATAGAGATGTGCCTTTTGCACCACATTCTGGGATGGATCCTCTTTTCGAAGGCCCATAGGTTTGATTTCAAGTTGAAGAGAGACATTGTTGTGATGTATTGTATGATTCAAGAGGAGGCCCTGAATCTCCCTACTCTGATTACATATTAGATCAGAAAGGGAGTAGGCAGAGCAAAGGCATGCCTTCCTTATGGCATGGCTTTGACTCTTGTGTTTGGGGAGGTTGGTGTATCTCTAAAGAGAAAGATCTCCCATACCTTGATGCACTCCAATACTTACAACAAGCAGTCTCTACATCACATGGAACACCATATTTTGGAAGGTCGGTGGGTACATTGGATGTTCGGATTGTTAGATGTCAACATCACATAGCAATAGATATGCATATAGAAATTTTAAAAAATTAATCTAACAGAGATCACAGTGGAATAAAAATTTCATATTTGAATTTTCAACATCATTTTAGGATAACCATTTAGCATACTTTTAACTGTTATGTCAGGACAATCTTATATCAGAATGATTTAAAGATTTAGATCAACAATTAGATCTAATCTAACTAGCATGCATAAAGAGATCACATCTCAAAATAAATCAAGCATCATCATTAATTACAAGATTAAAAATCTAAAAGAGAATCTGAATTTCATATCTTTATGTGGGTAGATCTTCACCACGATCCAATGGTTCATGGATGTCTTCGAGGTTCCATCATAGCTGCATAAATTTTTGACCTTTACAGATATGCACCAAGACTAATCTGATCAGAAGGTCTCAATCTCATTGGGATGCTAGCTTCCTTACAGAGATCGCTCCCTGAATTGTCGAATCAGTTTGATCTTTTGATTCTCTTCTTAAGAGAATCAAATAGATCTATAGGAAGATGATGAAATCAGATCACATTTGATTTTTTTTTTTTTACCTTTCTCTTCTTAAGAGAAAAATCAAGATCTACAGAAGAAGATAAGAGATCTAATCTCTTTCTTCTTTCTTTTTGTACAACCCTTGGACTAGATCTAAAAAAGGTACAGAAGAACCGTCCATCTCATGAACCAAAAATAAATCAGATCAAATCTAATTTAAATCATGTCCAACTGTTGGACATCTTTGGAAGAAAGGAAGAGGGAGACATATTCAACTCTTGGATAAGGGAGAGAGAGGAGGTTACCTTCAACAACCAATGATTAGTTGTAAGAAAGAAAAGATAGGAAGAGGGGGCATCCCAACTTTTTTTTCACTTTGAAATCCCTTTTCCATGCCATAGTATCTCTTACGCACAACCACCTTTGGGCATCCCTTCTTTGATCTTATCTCTTAGGAGGAGGCACCCCATCTTATCCCTATTTAAATCCCAAGGTTGTTAGGGTTTAGCGATAGAGATAGAGTTGGTTTTGATTAGGACTCTTCCTTAGGATGCCGCTTATAATTCCACCCTTATTTTTCTCCACACCAAATAATTGAGGCACTCTATATCTCCAAGTGAAGACCCTTGGGCATCCTCTTATGGGCATGAAGACCCCTTTGGACTTGGTCAAAGGGTGGCCCAAATCCAAATCAAGATTGGATTCCAATTAGGTTTAGGTTTCAAGATAAATCAAACATTTATTAAGTCCAATCCTATTAGATTTATGAAACCCAATCTAAATCAAATTAAAATCTTATCTAATCAGATTAAATCTAATTTAATTTGATAAGGATCCAATCCAAATCAAATATTGCTAAAGATTAGGTCAAACCTAATCTAGATAGGTTTAGATCTAGTATCCATTAATTTTAATCCCATTAGATTAATGAAACTTAGTTTGAGTCAAACTCAAACAAAAACTAATCCAATTAAATCTTATTTAATTTGATTAGGATCCAATCTCAATATTTGATCAAATCAAATAATATACAACAATTACAATTTAATAGAATCCCAGTCCAGTGAGACTCTAGAGTCCCAATGCAGTGGGACTCTTTTCGATCTTCCTATAACTTACTAACTCTTAGTAAGTCTCATTCCTTTTGCAATTTAAAATTGTGATTCAATGATTTGATCAGTTAAGACCTCTTTTATGTGTGACTCCATAGGTTCTATCCTGTCTGATAGTAAAAAATATTTTGAACTCCATCAAATAACATTGAAACTCTTTCAATGGATTGAAATAATTCTAACTCACCAATCGAGCTCCACCTTTATTGTGCTTGTCTTCTCCATCTCCAATCTCAATCAACACCACCTCTGCCTGGATCATCTTCTCCATCTCCAATCTCAAATCGAGAATGTGGTGGTTTGAGGAACTTACATATGCATTTAACATTCATTCATATACATATGGCATAGCATTTCATTCATGATATACTTGAGTATTTAAATTTCAATTGATTAGCACTAATGAAGTATAAATTCATTTGATACTGGAGGGAGAAATTGATTAAGAGATTGAAGTGATAATAGTGATATCGAAGTTGAATTGTGATGACTGTTTAAAATAGAATGAGCTAATATTTTGAAAGACACCTAGATATATATATTGATGGCAATGTGGTGGTGAGTCGACTCAAGTTTCAAGTGAGTTGACTCATCTACAAAAATACAATGAGACTAGGTGGGCCCCAAATATTCTAAAATTTTGGTTTAAAAAGAATTTTTAAGGGAATAACTTAGCAGCTTTGCTAGATAAAGAAAGAGCTGAAATTTTTTTTAGCAGCACCTCAGCATGGTCATTAATTGTAGGCTTTTCATGTGTGTGACATTTGGCAAGCAACTCCCTTAATTGATTTCCTTCCAAGCCTTAGCCATCGACTCCTCTTTTGTTGCTATTTTAGTTCCTTAGTTAAAATAGACAGGATAGAGAGGGAGAGGAGCTAGAGAAGATCAAATTCTTGTTAGAAATCTAGGAGAATTCAATAAAAAAAGGTGATTTTGATTTGAAAAGAAGAAAGGTGCTGAAATTACTAATGATGGGAGAAAAAAGAAGACTGTGTTGATTTTAGTAGGGTTGTAATCACTGGAGGTAAAGATTTTAATCCCTAAATTAGATCTAAACTGAATCTTGAATAATTACTATTAGATTTGATGTTTTGATGAATCAAATTATGGATATAAACTTGAATTGGAGGATGAATTTTGGCTATCAATTTGATTAAAACCAGTCTGGAATATTTTAGCAAATGGGTTAGAATTTGTATTGGCTGAACTTGGGATAAATTATGAAAATAAAATACAGTTGAATTGCTAAAATTCTTGGGTTTATGTTGAGGTTTAGTTAACCCTAATCAGAGCAAAGTAGAATAGAGCAAAAATAAGAGTTAAAAGGATTAAAGAATAAGCATAAAAAGCAAAGCATACATTCTTATATTCATGTATCATGTAAGTATCACATTAATTATTGTGTGTGCCAATTTTATAGGAGAGGAAGAGGGCTTAAGGAGTGCTTTGGGAGAGTCAAGCACCTAGATAGTGCACTAGCTCTCAAGAGCTGAGTGAGTTTTCCTATTTAACTTTGATATTTTCTCCACTATATTTTGCTATGGAAGAAGTTAATTCTAAAAAGGGAAATTAAATCTCTGTTATTCTACAGCTTATATACATATATATATACTAGCATGAAAATAGGAAGTGATATTTATTTGAATGTTGTTCAAGAATATGTAGGTGTAACTGATTTGGATAGCATAGCATTTGTGGTTTGAAAATATTTTATATCAGCTTATTAGTCTTTTAAAATCTATTGAGTTTTCATTTAAAAAGGCTACCTATAGGAGTGATTAATCTATCGGGTGTGCCACAGCATCAGTCTTTCAAACAGAAGCACCACAAACAGTAGAAAAACAGCATAAATTCAGCATATCTAGTGGGACTCAACAATATCAATGCTATGTATTGGCTGCCCATAGGAGTGGTGTCCTGTGGTGTAGTAGGCAGTAGCCCAGCAATATTTTTTCAGCAAAATAATTTACTACATGATTTTATTCTTGTTTCACACAAAAATTTAGAAGCATATTAATATTGTCAGTTATTTGCTATATTAAGTATCAAAGCTGAACTATCATGTTTCCTCATTGTTAGATGGATTATCCATCTACTAAAACTTAGGTCTCATTCCTCCTCACTTTTTTGTTGCAGACATGGAGCATTTTAGCCAGACATAAAAGTAAAGTATCAACATCTTCATCAGCATCCATACTAAAAGGGGATTGGTCATGCCAACTAGAAAAAGAGGAGCATTTTGTCATGTTAGTAGTGAGAGGAGCATTTTGGGTTATGTTGTATATTTTGGGTTTACTCCAATTAAAGAATGATTAATGTATTATGTTTTTAAACTATATGTGTAAAGTTATCGAATGATGAATAAAAATATGAAATTATTTTTGAGTTATACTGAGTTGACTTGAGATTTATGTTTGATTTGAACTATAGCAGGATGTGGTAGATGAACAGAATTTACTAGTAGCTTATGAACCGTGACATAAAGTGTTAGCAAACCTCTGCTCAACTATTATACCCTTGCTCAGTTTAGGGAGTGGGGTGTGACATTGCTAGTCAAATAATCGTGTATTCATGATACAATCCTACTCTAAGGGTTTGTAGTGATTCATGAAGATCACTACATGTATCCATGAAAGACATGTACATGACTATCATATAGTCCTTATGATTATCTCATAATCTTTATTATTATCATATAATCTTTTATATTCATGCTATAATTTCTTATGATATTTGATTAATCTCTTTTCATCCTAGGACAACCTTACAATATAACGACCCTCATTATGCTAGGACAATCTTATATCAGGATGAACTTAGATTGATTCGACTAATTTTATCTTATGTTTAATCAAATTACTTTAATTTGAGTACATCTATACTATCATTGATCACATCAAGATAGATCTCTATCTATGAACATCATCTCATGCATGAACATATAATAAAGATAAATTTAGATTTATTAAAATTTACATCACATATAAATTAGATTCAAAATCTAACTTGCATAAATATTAAGATAAAATTTAGATCTAAAAACTCTGATTAAGCAAGACATCACATGACTTTCAATAATCATTAATTTTAGATTTGCAATCATAAAAAAATAAATTTTTAGATTTAAAAATATTTTTTAGATCTTGAAAGCAATCGTATGAATATAAATCAATCTGAATTTTAGATCTAAAAATAATTTTTAGATCTTGAAATCTATCATATGAATTTCATCCATTCAGATTTTAGATCTGAAAATAGATTTTTAGATCATGAGTTCTACCTCCTTGATCATGAACATTTTTAATTTTAGATCTAGAAATCAGATTTTTAGATTTGAAATCATCTTCATGAGCAAATAAAATTTAGAGTTTCAGATTTGAAAATAATTTTTAGATCTAAAATCTAGATCTCAACCATGCATTAATTAGATGGCTCTGATACCACTATTGAATATCGACATCACATAATAATAGGTATGCATGCAGAAATTTCAAAAAATTAATCTAACAGAGATCACAGTGAAATAAAAATTTTTGATCTGAATTCTCAATATCATTCTAGGACAATCATTTAGCATAACTTTTAACCATTATGTTAGGACAACCTTATATTAGAATGATTTAAAGATTCAGATCAATAATTAGATCTAATCTAACTAGCATGCATAAAGAGATCACATCTTAAAATAAACCAAGTATCATCATTAATTACAAGATTAAAGATCTAAAAGAGAATCTAAATTTCATACCTTTGCGTGAGTAGATCTTCACCCTATCCGATGATCCATGGATATCTTCGAGGTTCCATCGTAGTCGTACAAATATCTAATCTCTATAAGTATCCATCGAGGATGATTTGATCAGGAGGTTTTGATCTCACCAAGATGCTAGCTCCCTTGCAGAGATCGCTCCCTAGATTGTTAAATCGGTTTGATCTTTTAATTCTCTTCTTAAAAAAGTCAAACAGATCTACAGGAGGATGATGAAATCAGATCACATCTGATTTTTTTTTTAATTTTTCTCTTCTCAAGAAAAAAATCAAGATCTATAGAAGAAGACAAGAGATCTAATATCTTTCTTCTTCCTTTTTATCCAACCCTTGGACTAGATCTAGGAAAAGTAGAGGAGAATTGTCCATCTCATGGATCAAAAATAAATCAGATCAAATATGATTTAAATCATAACCAACTCTTGGATATCTTTGAAAGAAAGAAAGAGAGAGATATGTCCAACTCTTGGACAAGGGAGAGAGAGGAGGTTACCTTCAATAACCAACCATTGGTTGTAAAAAAAGAAGAGATAGGAAGAGGGGGCATCCCAGCTTTTTCTTCACATTGAAATTCCTTCTCCATGCCATCATATCTCTCACGCACAACTACCTTTGGGCATCCCTCCTTTGATCTTATCTCTTAGGAGGAGGCACTCCATCTTATCCCTATTTAAGTCCCAAGGTTGTTAGGGTTTAAGGATAGAGATAGAGTTGGTTTTGATTAGGGCTCTTCCTTAGGATGCCACCCACAATTCCACCCTTGTTTTTCTCCATGCCAAATAATCAAGGTGCTCCATATCTCCACATGAAGACCCTTCGGCATCCTCTCATAGGCATGAAGACCCCTTTGGACTTGGTCAAAGGGTGGTCCTAATCCAAATCAAGATTGGATTCCAATTAGGTTCAGGTTTCAGGATAAATCAAACATTTATTAAGTCCAATCCTATTAGACTTCTGAAATCCAATCCAAATCAAATTAAAATGTTATGTAATCAAATTAAATCTGATTTGATTTGACTAGGATCCAATCCAAATCAAATATTGCTAAAGATTAGATCAAACCTAATCTAGCTAGTATCCATTAAATCTAATCTCATTAGATTAATGAAACCTAGTTTAAATCAAACTCAAACCAAACTAATCTAATTTAATCTAATTTAATTTGATTAGAACTTAATTCTAATATTTAATCAAATCAAATAATATGCAATAATTATAATTTGATAGAGTTTCAGTCCAGTGAGACTCTTTTTGATTCTCCTATAACTTACTATTACTAAATATCATTCCTTTTGCAATTTAAAATTATGATTCAACGATCCAATCAGTCAAGACCTCTTTTATGTGTGACCCCATAGGTTCTATTCTATTTGGTAGTGAGAAATATTTTGATCTCTATCAAAATATTATTAAAATTTTTTTCAATGGATTGGAATAATTTTAACTCATCAATCGAGAATTATTGATCATTAAAATAATTTTCATTGATCCCACAAACTTATAGTGATGTTAAGTAGCATGTAGTGGCAATCCAGCAGAATAAAAAAATAAATCTCTAGGTATAGTTATCGTATGATTCAGTTCTTCTATCGTGAGTTTCGATAAGATGGAGGTTATGAAAAACTCGTTAAACTCTATTATCTATCATATATGAGATTTACTCGACTTGAGTTTATTCATAAAATCTGATGGAAACTCTTTTTCATCATTCACATTGCTCTGACTAAGATCTTCCAAACTCAATTTTATAAATCATATAGGACTACTTCTTAATTATTAAGATCGATAGATCCCATCTAGATGTTTATCTAATTTCTATAATGAATCTAGTGCAGCCAACATAACCTCAAAGCTCTGCATGGCTAGGAGATCAAATTATGGTATAGTCAAACTATCGTAATCTTATTGAAAATAACTGAGATACTGCAGGTCTAAGAACTAATCACACCATTATAGCATCAAGAATGTCACTAATGAGTGAGTAAACATCCAAGTGACTTCTTGTATTGGTCATACTTGATACTTTTATTCTTTAATAAATATCAGTACTTTCATTCTAGTGTCCCCACACTATAGACTCGAAACTCTCATTTCATACACCAATCTTACCGGATCAATCACCATCCCCGTGATAATCTTTCAATCAGGAACAATTTGAGAATTAACCATCAATGACACATGCCTCAAATTCTCAACTCTTAAGAATATGTGTCATCATCTTATTAATCCTCTGAACGATTCATGGATACATACACTACATAAATAAAATTAACTATCCTAATTAATTAAGTTAAGCATAAAATTATTGTTAGATGTATATCCTAGAAGTCAATCGGACCGACATATTAATTCTTTTTAAGACATAATTTTGTACTTGATTCAATTAATTAGGATAGTTAATTCCATTCATGTAGTATATACATCCATGAATCATTTAGAGAATTAATAAGATGATGACACATATTCTCAAGAGTTGAAAATGTGAGGCATGTGTCAGTTGAAAATGTGAGGCATGTGTCATCGATGGTTAATTCTCAAATTTTTCTCAATCGAAGGATCATCATGGAGATGATGAATGATCCAATAAGATTGATGCACGAATCATTTTTCTTAGGATAGACGAGTCTCAAGTCTACATTATGGAGATACTGGAGTGAGAGTGCAGATATTTTTAGAGAACAAAGATACCAAACATGACTAACATAAAAAATCACCTAGATGTCTACTCACTCGTCAATGACATTCTCGATGCTGTAGTTGTATGAGTAATTTTTAGACCTACAGTGCCTCGACTGTTCACAATAAGATTATTGTAATTTGATTACATCATAACTCGATCTCCTAGTCATATAGAATTTTGAGGTGTATGTTGTTTATAGTAAGTTCATTGTAGGAATAGGATGTGCACCTAGAACAGATTTATCAATCTTAATAGTGAAAGAGTAGTCCTATAAGATTTATAAGATTGAGTTTGGAAGATTTGGCCAGAACAATGTGAATGATGGAAAAGAATTTTCATCAGATTTCATAAAAGAACTCAAGTCGAATAAATCTTACATATGATAGATGATGGGATTTGATAAATTTTTTATGACCTCCATCTTGTCGAGACTCATGATAGAAGAACTGAATCATACTGTAATTACACTTAGAGATTCATCCTTCTGTTCTGCTAGATTGCCACTATATGCTACTAGATATCACTGATAGATTCTGAAACCAATAAGAATTATTTTGATACTCAATAATTCTTGATTGATGAGTTGGAATTATTTCAATCTATTAAAAGAAATTTCAATGATATTTTGATGGAGATCAAAATATTTCTCACTATCAGACAGAATAAAACCTATGGGATCACATATAAAAGAGGTTCTGACTGATCGAACTATCAAATCATAATTTTGAATAGCAAATCACAAGTGATCTTAATTATCAATTTGATTGATGATCGAACTCAAATGTAAAAGTTACATAAGGGCTTACTAAGAGTTAGCAAGTTATAGAAGAACTAAATTGTAATTGTTGCATATTATCTGATTTGATCAAATATTAGGATTAGATTCTACTCAGATTAAATAAAATTTAATTTGATTAGTTTTGGTTTGAGTTTGACATAAAATTAAGTTTCATAAGTCTAATATGATTAGACCTAATGAACACTTGATCTAAACCAATCTAAATTAGGTTTGACCTAATCTTTAGCCATGTTTGGTTTGGATAGGGTCTTAGTCAAATTAAATCAGATTTAATTTGATGAGTTTGATTTGAATTTGATATGAATTGTATTTCATTAGTCTAATAGGATTGGACTTAATTTATATTGAAACCTAATCTAAGTTGGACTCCAAATTTGATTTGGATTTGAACCCAAATGATAAGTGGTATATTTTTATATTTATTATAGATATTTTTTGATAATTTTTTATGCTAACATCTTCTTAAAAACTTAATTTTATGAATTTATTAAATTTTTCTGAAAAATAAATAATTTTTGAAAAAAATTTGAAATTAGAATGTATTTATGAAAAATAGATGTTAATTTAATTGAACAATTTAAGCACCAAAATAATGTAAAATTTTTGAAAATTTTAATACATATTTTTTTCAATTTTTCAAGCAAATATTGAAGCAAAAATAGAGCCAAAATATCTTAAAAAATCTTAAAAATAGCCTTCGGTGCATGACGGACCAGTCGGTCGGTCCACAGAGCCAGGGTGCGATCCATCAGAAACCTCAAGCAGTCCACAGACATGGTCCACGATTATGGAAGCCTCTTTTACATGATCCAATGGTCCATGTTCATCCATCTTGCAATCCAATGGCTGCTGTTCGTCATCGGTTTATAAGAGAACTTTTACGCTGATCGATGGCCAAAATTTCATCCATCAAATGATCGGACGGTTGAGGACATGCTCGATTGAGAATAAGAGTTATTTTACATGATTTGATGGACCAAAATCAATTCTAGACATGATCGAATGACTGTGGTTGAATCAGACATTGATAAGAATTAAAACTATAATTTTTGGGCAGATCTGAGCCATCCGAAGTTGATCCGATGGTCAAAAATTAATGTAAAGGGTATTATACGAATTCTAAGGATTTTAGGACTCCTTTTCCTACCAAAAAAATATAAAAAATTTATTTATAAATAGGAGATCCAAGAATAAGAGTAAGGAGAGCAGAAAAAATCAAATAAAAAATAAAAAAATAGAAAAAAAATTCAAGGAGCTTTAAGGATCAAATATTAGGAGAGTATGGAGCTAGAGAGCTTGATGCATGGCTAAATCCCTTCAATCCAAGAATACGATGAAGCCTGTAAATGGGTTTTTATTTTTTTTCTTGTATTTAATTTTTATGTAATAAAATTATATTTTTATTTTATATCTTTTTATTTTTTTTGAGATATTGATCCAGTCTACATGGCCTATACCCTCTATTGACGTGCTGTGATCCCTGGATATGGTACATGCTTTGGAGAGATAGATCACAGTATATAAGATTAAATTTTATATCTTGTAATTGAATTTAGATAGTTTATACTCCAATAGGATGAGCTGTAATCTATTGATACAGTCTGTATCCCTTAGAGATAAGCTATGTTAATATCTTAATTACAAGAATTAATATTGCAACATAAAAAAAAAAAAAATAAATCTAATTTGCATGATGAATTTGGAATTTCTGGATTATTTCTCTGAATTATTTTTTTCATAAATTAATTTACACTATTAATTTAATTCTTGCTATTCTATTTCTATTTAATCTTTTTATAAATAATTCTCTTTTATTTTTTTTTAAAAAAAAAGATAATCACCCTAGATCCCTATGGAAATGATCCCTACTCATCCTATCTATATTGATTTTTATTCTTGACCGTCTATGACAGCGATCACCAAACCACCCCTTAACCAAATCTAAAGAGGAGTTCTACCTACAGAAGGACTCTCCCCTAATTTTGTGGCACCTCCTCTTGTTTTACCATAGAAAATATGGCATGGAAAGGTGGGCGCACAAGAGGGAAGGGCGGCACTTATCTCCAAGAGTCCAAGTGATCTTGGACTCCCAACAAACCCTAGCCTCTTAGGGTTTAAATAAAGATAAGATGGGCTTCTCCAATATGGATGTGATCTGATTTTGGATGCCCAAAAGGAGGGAGATATGCATGGAGAAAAAGGAGGACGCCAAGGTGGTTGGTGTGAAGGATTTTCCATGGAGAAGAAAAGATGGGATGCCGACTCTCATGATCCTTTAATTCTAACAACCAAGAGTTGGTTGTTTGAAGGTAATCTCCTCTCTCTCTTATGTCCTAAATATTTCTTACCCTCTCTTACAAAGATGTCCAAGAGTTGGACATGAATAAAATTAGATTTGATTTGAATTTTTTCTCCTTCTTGGTCCATGCGATGGACATAAAATTCTCTCTCTCCCTTGTCCAAGAGTTGGACATGATTAAAATTAGATTTGATTTAATTTTTATCTCTTCCTCTTTTCCAAAAATATCTAAGAGTTAGAGATGATTAAATCAAATTTGATCAAATTTAATTTTCTTAGTCCATGAGATGGATGGTTCTCCTCTACCTTTCCTAGATCTAGTCCAAGGGTTGGACAAGATCAAAAAAGAAAAAAATTAGATCTCTTGTCTTTTTCAAAAGATCTTTGATTTTCTCTTAAGAAGAGAAAAGTAAAAAAAATATCATATTTGAACTGATTTCATAGTCCTCCTATTGATCTGATTGATTTTCTTGAGAAGAGAATCAAAAGATCAATCCGATTTGACAATCCAAGGAGCGATCTCTGTAAGGGAGCTAACACCTCGGTGAGATCGAGTCCTCTTGATTAGATTAGTTTCGGTGGATATCCGTAGAGGTTGGATGCATGTGTCTTTATAGAAATCTCATCAGATTATCATGAATCATCGGATCATGGTGAAGATCTACTCATGCAAAGGTAAAGGTCTAAATTTAATTTTTATTTTTTAAACCTTAATTTCGGTATGTGAACTTTCCTGACATATGTAGATTAGATCTATAATTTTATACATGTTAGATTTAAAATAGTTTTAAATCTAGATCAGTTTTAATTTCCACTGCGTTCATAATTTTTAAAAGTTAAAAATCTGTATGTTCTGATCTTCACATGCATATCCCGAAAGTCGAACTTCCTACAAGTGGTATCAGAGCCATGATTTTATTTTACATGCATGTTCTTAAGATCTGAAAATTAGATCTTTAAATTTAATAAATTAGATTAGATCTAATTTAAATATACATGAGATGTATTAGATCTAAATTATATATGAGATGTATATGCATATGTGATATGTATAGATCTAAAAATTAAATCTTTAGATTTGAAAATCAGATCTAGTAAATTAGATTAGATCTAATTTAAAAACATGTGATGTATTACATTTTATTTATACATTAGATGTATAATTGATATGCATATATGCTATATATAGATGTAGTTATGTATGAGATACATAATTTGATTTGACATTGCATGAGATGTATGTTATTAGATCTAAATATATATGAGATGTATAAATGATCAAACTTATTTTAGATTAGATCTAAATTAGTTGGGTTAATCAAAATCATCCTGACATAAGGTTGTCCTGGCATAATGGAGATTATGTTGAATGGTTGTCCTAGGATGATATAAGATGAGACCTTTTAATTTAAAACCCTAAATTCATGTATGTGATATATAATTAAATGTTTAGATATGAAAGTAGTTTTGACATCTAAACTATCTCATGTTCATAATGTACTTAGTTAAGGATCTAAAATTGAGAATTTAAGATCTTAATCTTAAGCATAAAATATGAGCGTTTGTACTTGGGTAGTTCAATTAGATCTAGTAATTTGATTACTTTTGGATAATCGATTAGTATATTGTAAGGCTCAATCAAGATGAGCGATTGATCCAACCCAATCACGAGTTGATTAGGATTAGATCAAGAGTGCTCAAGATCAACCCAATAGTTGTAGATTGGTCACATCGATTAATGGCCTCATATTGGATCGATTAACTCAAAGATCTGATTTGGCTCAGTGGCTCGAACCTGAGTTACATAAGCTAACCTATTCAAAATTGATTGACCTATTGGTGTTTAAGAAAAGTGACTTAAAGAAAGATGATTATTTAATTAATTTCGTTTGCTGATCTGGTCAACTTATTGGTGTCTAAGGAAAGCAATGGAGGGACCCCCACCAATCTTATACTTGACCAATTTGGTTGATTAGTCTTAATATGGTTGCTTGGTGATTCAAGCTAGCCCATGCCCTTAGGGTTAGTCATAATAGTTATAACTAATTAGGATTAGATCCATTGTAATTATGGATTTATATGAGATGTAAATTGATAATTAAAGCATTAAAGAGACCTATATTAAAACCTTCTCAATAATATTAAGTCGAGGGGTCTTCCACCATTATAGAGTGCCATGCCCTCTTCGATGTTGATTATTTTTGGTTGGATATAGTAGGTTAGTTGCATCAAAAGAGAAGCAACCACTCTATATGCAGGGTGGAGATGGGGTTGGGTTCAAGATCTATCAGGTGAGGATCTAATAACAGCTTCACTCATGCTTAATGGTAGGTCTGACTTAACTAAGGAATGAGGTTAAGATCTATAAGGTGAGGTCTCAGGACTTAGAGATAAAGTCTACTGTAATTTGCTTGAGAAGCATTGGGCAAGAGTTGTCTACTAATTAGTTGATACATTCACTGAGATCTGTCAGGAGAGATGGTGTGACAATTAGGGGACGGCAGTACCTACTAGAAATCCTAACTCGTGAAAGGGTTTTTATTTTCCAACCCAAGGAGTGTTAGAATCCAAAAAATTAGTAGGAGCATATTTATTTAAAAAATTTTTGAAATAAATATAAAATCAAGTATAAATATTTAACTAGAATCTCTACTCTCTGATAGAATTAAAAAAAATTGGCTTTCAATCCTCACAAACTTAGAACCAATTAACTAACCAATCAAGTTATAAAGACTGACTCAGAAATCTAAAATAGTTTTAAGTTTCAAGAAGTTGAGCTAACCAGGATATTCCTAAGTCATCAAACCATCCGATATTGGCCAAAGAGCAATTAGTTCATGATCATTGTCTGACAATGATTAAGAACTTGGATGAGCTTGAGAAGCTCAGTATATTCAAGCACAAGAAATCATGAATGGATTTGATCCTATAATTTCTTACTAGTTTATATAGATAATTTATAGTAACTACCATATGAATAAAATTGATTACACCTTAGTTGAGTTGGTGACTACTGATGGGACCTTAAAGAGTTCAAGGAGAAGGGTTCCTGTATACTTAGAGAACCTAGAGAAATGGATAAGGGACATACCTTCAGAAGATATCAGTAGATAGTGAATGTCGTAGGATCTAAGAGATCCATAGATGAGATAAATCCAAAGTATATGTGGTACCGCAGGTTGGACATATTGAAGAGAACAAAATAAATAAATTGAAAAGGTATGAACTAGACTCATCGACTCTCGAGTCATTTTCAATATATGGATTCTGTCTTTAAAGATAGATGGCCAAACCACCCAATGTAGGACATGGGGTAAGGACCACTAATATATTTATCCTGATACATTCTGATGTATGTAGTTCATTTGATGAGCTGGTTAGGATTGATTCTTTTTCTTTCATTACTCATATTGGTGACTATGGATATATGTGTGAGACACAAATATGAAAGTTTTGAAAAGTTCAAAAATTCAGATATGAAGTAAAGAAACAAATTAAAAAGACCCTTAAGGTTCTTTGATGAGATTGAAGAGGTATATACCTTAGTGAGAGTTTCTAATCTATCTCAAAAAAATGGCATAGTCTCATAATGGACTCTTCTTGATGCATCTTAACTCGACAAGGTGTTCGTGAGGAGGAACTGGACTCTATTTGATATAGTCCGATCCATGATGAGCATCACTGATCCTTTCTTAATTTCTTTAGGAATAAGCTTAACTTAATAAATAGAGTTTCCTCTAAGTTCTTCCTATCACGCCGTATTAGATATGGCATGTATAGGATATTTGGCCCATGTCAAGAGTTGACATGTGGACTAAGTTAGAGGTTAGATCTATGAGACTCATTTAAAAATATCCTAAAGGGTTTTAGGAATACTATTTTTCTTCTAAGGATCATAAGGTGATTATGGCCCAATATGCTATGTTCTTGGAGAAATAGTTTGTCCAAGATGAGATAGTGGGAGAAAAACTGAGCTCAAAAAGTAAATCTCTTAAGAGCAATGAGTCATAGAACCTATTCATATTGAACCAGTATATGTAGTCCCTCTATCTTATAATCTCCGACCCTACTCAAAGATACTTAGATATTTTGACAAAGACATAGAGGAAGTATTCTTCATGGGAGATAAGGAATATGAATTTGATATGATCAAATCATTTGATGTAATCAAATATTCTTTGAGAAAATATGTGTTTATAAAAAGGTCAGTGGGAGTATTATCACGATCTTCATATTGTATGTAGATGACATCCTCCCAATATGGAAAGTTGTTCCTATGCTGACATCAATTTAAAATTTGGTTGTCTAAATAAATTTTTTATAAAAGACCTCGAGAAGCATCCAATAAAAATTTATGAGATAGATCTAGGTCTGTGAGATAGACCTAAATGGATGCTAAATCTTTCACAAAAAATATGCATAAAGGAGGTACTGAAAGGGTTTAGCATGGATAACTCCTAGAAAGATTTCTACCCTTTAGGCAAGAGACTGATATTTTTTTAAAAAATATGTTCTGACATATTTGAAAAAATTTAGCACATGAGCTAGACCTCATATACTTCGGCTAAAAGGAACCTCATGTATGTCATACTACACACACAAAATCGATATAGACCTTGCTGTGAGTGTCACAAGCAGATATCGATTGAATTCAGACTGAGAGTATTGGATAGCTCTGAAAAATATTTTTAAGTACTTGAGAAGCATTTAAGATATATTTATGATCTTTAGGAGGACAAAAAAAATTGAGGATAAAAGGATTCACAATTCAAACTTTAAGTCGGATGTTGATGGTAGAAAATCTACATCAGGATGTGTTTTCTTATTCAATGAGATTTGCTAAATTGGAAGAGTTCCAAACAATCGATCATTACCGATTATAGAAGCTGAGTATGTCATGGCTTATAAGGTGGCTAAAAGGGTATTCTGATTTTTTGCAGAACTAAGTGTAATGTCATGAGATGACACAACACTGTTCTTAAGCAAGGATGGCGCCATAGCTCTAGCTAAGGAGCCAAGGTCTCACCAGAGCTTTTAGCACCTAAGAGCGATGATTCACGATTATTCCAAGAAGACTTCTCGAATCAAAGTAGACCCCATAAAAATATGATGGGCCCACTGACTAAATGATTTAGCTAGCCAGAAATAAGGTACATTTGAGAATATGGGGTTTAAGTTTGTGGCAGATTGGCTTTAGTACAAGTGGAAGATTGTTGATGTATGCTCTTGAAGCCAGTTGGACTGACACAATAAATCTTTCTAAGATATAATTTTATACTTGATCTAATTAATTAGGACAGTTAATTACATTCATGTAGTATATGTGCCCATGAATCGTCTAGAGAATTAATAAGATAATGACACATATTCTCAAGAGTTAAAAATTTGAGATGTGTTATTGATAGTTAATTCTCAAATTATTCTCGATCGAAGGATCATCATGGGAATGCTGAATAATCTGATAAGATTAGTGCATAGATCGCTTCTCTTAGATAGACGAGTCTCAAGTCTATAGTATGGGGATACTGAAGCAAGAGTGTAAATATTTATTAGAGAATAAAAGTATCGAGTGTGACCAATACGAGAAGTCACTTGGATGTCTACTCACTCATCAGTGATATTCTCAATGTTATAATTATATAGTAGTTTTTAGACCTATGGTGCCTTGACTATTCACAATGAGATTGCTATAGTTTGACTACACCATAACTCGATCTCCTAGTCATATGAAATCTTGAGGTGTATGTTGGCTACAATAAGTTCATTATAGGAATAGGATATGTACCTAGATGGGATCTATCAATCTTAGTAGTAAAGGAATAGTCCTATAATTTATGAGATTGACTTCAAAAGACCTTGGTTAGGACAGTGTGAATGATGAAAAAATTTTTTATCAGGTTTCACAAATGAATTCAAATCAAATAAATCTTACATATGATAGACGATGGAGTTTAATGAGTTTTTTATGACCTCCATCTTATCGAAACTCATGATAGAAGAACTGAATCACATGGTAACTATACCTAGAGATTCATCTTTCTACTCTGCTGGATTGTCACTACATACTGCTCGATGTCACTGATGGATTATGAGACCAATGAGAATTATTTTGATGGTTAAATAATTTTTGATTAGTGAATTGGAATTATTTCAATCTATTGAAAAAAAAATTAATGATATTTTGATGGAGATCAAAATATTTTTTACTACCAAACAGAATAGAATCTATGGAGTCACACATAAAAGAAATTCTGACTGATCAGATTATCGAATCATGATTTGAATTGCTAATCGTAAGTAGTCTTAATTATCAATTTGATTGATGATTGGACTCGAATATAAAAATTACATAAGGGCTTACTAAGAGTTAGCAAGTTATAGGAGAACTAAATTATAATTATTGTATATTATTTGATTTGATCAAATATTAGGATTGAATTCTAATCAGATTAAATCAAATTTAATTTGATTAGTTTTGGTTTGAGTTTGACTCAAATTAGGTTTCATAAGTCTAATGAGATTAGACCTAATGGACACTTGACCCAAACCTATCTAGATTAGATTTGACCTAATGTTTAGCCATGTTTGATTTGGATAGGGTCTTACTCAAATTAAATTAGATTAGTTTGGTTTGAATTTGATATGGATTGGGTTTCATTAGTCTAATAGGATTGGACTTAATTTATGTTGAAAGCTAATCTAAGTTGGACTCCAAATTTGATTTGGATTTGAACCCAAACCACCCCTTAACCAAATCCAAAGAGGAGTTCTACCTATAGAAGGACTCTTCCCTAATTTTGTGGCACCTCCTCTTGTTTTACCATAGAAAATATGGCATGGAAAGGTGGGCGCACAAGAGGGAAGGGTGGCACTTATCTCCAAGAGTCCAAGTGATCTAGGACTCCCAACAAACCCTAGCCTCTTAGGGTTTAAATAGAGATAAGATGTGGTGCCTCCAATATGGATGTGATCTGATTTTGGATGCCCAAAAGGAGGGAGATATGCGTGGAGAAAAAGGAGGATGCCAAGGTGGTTGGCATGAAGGATTTTCCATGAAGATGAAAAGATGGGATGCCGACTCTCATGATCCTTTAATTCTAACAACCAAGAATTGGTTGTTTGAAGGTAATCCCCTCTCTCTCTTATGTCCTAAATATTCCTTACCCTCTCTTACAAAGATGTTCAAGAGTTGGATATGAATAAAATCAAATTTGATCTGATTTTTTTTCTCCTTCTTGGTCCATGCGATGGACATAAAATTCTCTCTCTTTCTGGTCCAAGAGTAGGACATGATTAAAATCAGATTTGATCTGATTTTTACCTCTTCTTCTTTCTCAAAGCTGTCCAAGAGTTAGACATGATTAAATCAGATTTGATCTGATTTAATTTTTTTGATCCATGAGATGGACGATTCTCCTCTATCTTTCCTAGATCTAGTCCAAGGGTTGGACAAGATCGAAGAAGAAAAAAATTAAATCTCGTCTTCTTTAAAAGATCTTTGATTTTTTTTTTGAGAAGAGAAAAGTGAAAAAGAAATCAGATTTGATCTGATTTCATAGTCCTCCCATTGATCTGATTGATTCTCTTGAGAAGAGAATCAAAAGATCAACTCGATTTGATAATTCAAGAAGCAATCTCTGTAAGAAAGTTAGCACCTCGATGAGATCGAGTCCTCCTGATCAGATCAGCTTTGATGGATATTTATAGAGGCTAAATGCATATGCGGCTTTACAAGAATCTCACCAGATTATCACAGACCATTGGATCGTGGTGAAGATCTACCCATACAAAGGTAAAGGTCTAAATCTGATTTTTATTTTTCAGCATTTTAATCTCAACATGTGAACTTTCCTGATATATATAGATTAGATCTATATCAGTTTCAATTTTTGCTGTGTTTATGATTTTTGAAAGTTGAAATCTGTATGTTCTGATCTTCGCATGCATATTTCAGAAGTTAGTCTTCTTATAATTATGTCTTAAAAAGAATTAATATGTCAGCCTGATTAGTTTTTATGGCATATATCTAACACGGGCAGGACTAGCAGCAAAGATAGGTAGATGAGGGAGGTCAGAATTGCCCTCAGCCAGATTTAGAGCTCAAGACTCCTCCATCATAGACCGTAGAAACACAGATATCCATCTGACCTCCTCAAGCATCCACACCTCCTATGATTCCATCATCACCACCTGCAACACCACCAGCTCTGGCACCGGTAGTAGATCAGCACCCTCATTCATCCTATATTAAATTGGATGATGATCAGTTAAGGAGAGTGGCTGAGATAGTCATTGATGGATTAAGACCTCAGATAGAGCAAGTATAGATAGAACTCAACAGACTTAGCACTGAGGTCAGTAGACTGTCAGAGAGGATAGTGGCTTGGGAGGATAGAAAGAGATCTATGGAACCAGCAAGGTTCTCTGATTTAGCTCAAGAGGTAGCATGACTCAAGATGAGGATCGAGATAGGAGTTCAACAAATATAGAATGAGATCAAAGGTCTGGGGATAATCTAGAAATCTAGCACTATGTCACTATTGATCTCCATGGAGAAGTTAGTTGAATAGCTTCAAAAATTTGCCCCTCCAAGAGTGGCGACAATAATAGCAGCTTTGGTAGCAATAGTAGCAATAGGACCTTCTTGTGGTCATGGCTGAGCTACTTTGCAGCAGTCCCAAAGCACCTCTCCCTCTCAGCCACTTACCTAGCCATCCACCTCTACTTAGCCTACACCTAGACCACAATTCAAGACCTATACTAGAGGCAATGTAGGGTTTCCATCCTTCGTGATCGGTCCTTCTAGCAGGACCAAGAGTAGGAGAACTAGAATCTCTATCTTTAGGACTAGCTCTTCCTTTGCTTTAGAAGTCTTCTTGGATGAGGACTAGGTCCAGAATTTTGATTTAGTGCCTTTCATTTACTTTTGTGCATTGTTTACTATTATAGGCAATATTTTTTTGTATATAGTACAATCATGTGAAACATCATATTTTCATAAAATGAATGATATTCCCTTCCTTATATATATTCATGTTATATATATATTTATTTCATTTATTGATGATGACAAAAAGGGGGAGAAAAAAGGAGAGAATAAACAAAGAGAGATGAGGATAACAAGAAAAGAGGGGGAGAAAAATTAAGCATATAATAATAAATGAAAACTCAAGCAATCAAAATCTTTGATAAGCAATCTAAATTTTTGATAAGCAACCTGAATAAAGAAATCTAGCTTAATTCTAATCTTGATAGAGCTATAAAACTCTTAAAAGAAATGACCAAATGAATTTAATGCTCTGACATCATTTTGTAGGACCATAGCCCCTAATCCTCTTCCCAAAAGGTTAAATTTTTGAAATGATTTGATTTACTTCTATATCATGTTATGTATTGAGCAATTCTTGATGACACACTTAAGTCTTTGAATCTCAAAGCATTTAAAATTGGCTATATTATTTGCTTATACTCAAAGTTTTATCATCATAAAAAAAAGGAGATTGTTGGCCCTAGATTGATTTTGATGAGAATAAAATATTTGAGTATATATTTGATACTCACAAATTGCTCGAGTGTTTAAAAAGAGATTTCAAGAACTACAGCCATATGTCAAAGATGCCCATCATTCCATCTTGAAGACTCAAAGAAGTAAGGTTAAAGGAGGCCAAGTCATGAAAAATTTAAGTGAAGAAGGGCTGGAGTCAACCCTTGATGGTTTTGAGTCGACTATGGCATGCTATCATCACTTGGCACAGACATCGAGTTGACTCCAAGAGTTTAAGAGTTGACTCTAGCATGTGGTATTAGCGGGCACAAAGCTCGAGTTGACTCATACAAAGCTCGAGTCACTCTCTCAAGAAAGATAGAGAGATGATTTTCTATGAATAGTCTTCGAGTTGACTCCTATAAACTTCAACTTGACTCGAAGAAAGCTTGAGTTGACCTCAGATCTACTCGAGTTGACTTCACTGTGGCTGACAGCTCTAACGACTAGTTTTTCATAAGCTATAGAATTGCATAGAATATCTCTAACGACTAGTTCTGGACTCTCAATGGCTAGAAACCTATTTTTGGATATTTTAACAAGAATTTATGGGTGCCAAAGTATTATTGAAGCAAGAGAATAAAGGAGAAACATAGTGAAGTGCATGGAACACCAAAAGAAAAAAAATAGAGGCCCAATTTTTGGTTGTGCATTTAATGAGCATTCAAACAAAAGCTTCAACTCCAACCACCTACTTCTTATGCATTCAACTGATTTTTAAGAGGAAGAAGAGCATATTAATGTCAAAGTTTCTCAACTCCTCAGATTGAGCTTCAATGATATTCAACTTGCTCATTAAAGAGCTTTTAGTTTGTGTTTCATATTGTATTCAATTTTTTGATTGTTACAAGTTTTGGTAGGGAATGAAATTTAGGTGATAGGCTCATTCCAGCCTAAAATTAGATTTAACAAGCCTAGAAGAGACTTAGAAAAAATTTTAGTTGGCATGCCTAAAAAAAAAATCAACTGGATTTAATTGTGATCCTAGAAAAATAATTGAACTATAACCTTAATGATTATAGTTAAAATTTTTTAGAGATCGCTTGGGGAGTGGATGTAGATGTTGTACTTAACGCTGAACCACTATAGAATTTGGTCTTTATATGTGTGGTTTTGATTTTTCTTTACTTACTTTATTTATTATTTCATATCTTTGCATATTTATTCATTTCTTCCACTGCATATTTACATAGTTCACTTGTGCACATATCTATTTTAAGTTATAAAATTTTTTGAAAATCCAATTCAACCCCCCCTTTTGAGTTGTCTCACTAGGCAATATTTTTAAAGATCAAATTGATCGAAATATAAAAGTTTATGTTGATAAGATGTTGGTAAAGAGCATCGAGGTTGATCAACACATAAATGACTTGGAGGAGGCATTTGTTGCATTGAGGCAGCCCCAGATAAAGCTAAACCTAAGTAAGTATGCCTTTGACATCACTTTGGGTAAATTTTATAGATTTATGGTCACGAGATAGAGAATTAAGGCTAATCTAGAGAAAATACAAGTGATTCTCAACATCAAAAATCCGACTTCGAAGAAGGAAGTTCCATTCTTAATTGAGCACATCACGGCTCTTAATCGGTTTATTTTGAGATCAACATAAAGATGCCTCCCTTCTTCAAAGTTCTTCACCATATGAAGGACTTTATCTAATCAGATGAATGTCGAGAAGCCTTTGAGGAGTTGAAGAGGCACCTGGGTGCACCTCCACTACTATCAAAGCCTCATGTACGAGAGACTATATATAAGTCTTGCTGCCTCGGAGGAGTTGAAGAGGCACCTGGGTGCACCTCCACTACTATCAAAGCCTCACGTATGAGAGACTATATATAAGTCTTGCTGCCTCGATAGAGATGGTCAGCTCAGTCTTGGTCCAAGAGGATGAACAAGGAATGCAAAAGCCAATCTACTATATAAGTAGAGTTCTGTATGATGCCAAGATGAGGTACTCTAGGGTGAAAAAACTGATCTACACACTCATCATCTCAATTCAATGACTAAGGCACTATTTTCAAGTGCACTCAGTTGTGGTTTTGACCAACCAATGACTGAGAGCCTTATTGCAATAACCTGATACCTCGAGAAGGATGGTGAAGTGGGTGATCAAACTTCACAATTTGATATTTTCTATCACCCCCAACCATCAATGAAAGCTCAAATTTTGGCTAACTTTATTACCGAATGCATTGTGCCTAAGGATAGAGCAACTATAGATGGATCCGATGAGCAAAGCTTTAAGCCAGCCTCAATTCTACATGTCGACGATGCATCAAACTCCCAAGGAAGAGGAGCGGGGCTTATCTTGACTGATTTGGAAGGAGTGGTGATTGAGTATGCCCTCAGATTCACCTTTGATGCCTTAAATAATGGAGCCAAATATGAAGACCTACTAGTCAGCTTAAGAATTGCCAAGGAACTTGGGTAAGAAGGTTGAAAGGCTTCACCAACTCATAGCTAGACAAGTCCGAGGTGAATACACAGCCTGAGATTCTACCATGTCAAGGTACCTCCAAAAGCTATAAGTCTTGAAATCAGCTTTCAACTACTTCAAAACTACTCATATTCTAAGATTGAAGAATGCTCGAGCAGATGCCCTATTCTATCTTACCATCCATGGATATGATGGTCTAGGGAAGGTATACATAGAATACCTTGAGAAATTGAGTATCGACAATGTAGAGGAAGTTCTACCAAATGAATAAGAGCCAAGCTGGATCAGTCTTATTATCGACTACTTACTAAATGGAGTTCTTTCTAGTAACCCTTCAGAAGCATGATAGTTGAGATGAATGGCATCTCAGTATGTGCTCTTGGAGGGAAGATTGGATAAAAACTTATCTCTTTACCTCTACTTAGATGCCTTCGGCCCTCTGAGGCCAAGTATGCCCTCTGAGAAGTGCATGAGGGCATCTACAGGAATCATTTTGGGGATAGATCATTAGCCTATAAAATGCTATGATAAGAAAATTATTGGCCTGCGATGCAGCAGGATACGATGGACTTAGTTCTTAAGTGTGATCAATGTCAAAGGCAATTAGACAATAAAAATTTCTCACCATGATGATAGACTACTTCAGTAAATAGGTGCAAGTGGAGCCTCTGACCCAAATCACCAAGAAGAAAGGTGGAGATTCCCTTTAAAAATTAGTCATTTACTAGTTTGGATTGCCATGAATTGTTATCACAAATAATGGATGACAATTCGACAACTCCAAGTTTAAGAAATTCTATGAAGAACTCCACATCAGTTACAGACTTATCTCAGTGGAGCATCCACAATCAAATGGAAAAATCGATGTAATGAATAGAACTATCCTGCAAGATTTAAAAGTGAGGTTGAATCAAGCTAAAGGACTCTGAGTGGAAGGGTTATGTAGTATTTTGTGGGCTTACTGAACAACTCTTTGGATTCTGATGGGAGAGATCCCATTTAACCTTACATTTGGAGGGAAAGTAGTAATTCTTATAGAGATTGATCTTCCATCTACAAGAGTGGAATAGTACAATGAACCAAGTAATTCAAATCGATGACACATTGATCTCGACTTTAGTTGAAGAAATCTAGGAATGAGCTCAACTGAAAATGATAGTATATCAACAACGAATGGCTCGTTATTACAACACTCGGATTAGCCTAAGACTTTTCACCAAGGAGACCTTCTCTTAAGACAAGCTGAAGTCTTTAAACCAATAAAGCAAGGAAAGTTATCTCTAAATTGAAAAGGTCCTTATAGAGTCCAAGAGGTGCTTAGATCGAGAGTTTACAAGCTTGAGAATCTTGATGGCTTTCAAATTCTCCATACTTGGAATACCAAAAATCTTTGGATGTATTATCAGTAAGTTTTGCTTTCAATGATTATATTATGAAATATTTTATTTACGTATAGCCTTTTATTCTATGAAAATTGACTATGAAAAACATTGCCCATTTCAATGATAATGGGTTGACCAATAAGCCGTGGCACAGAATTTGATGCAAGCTCAAGTTGGTTGGCTTATATCCGACCATAATATTAAATATATTGATCGATTGAGACCCAATCAAAATATATGATATAACGATTGGTTGATAATCGATCAAAATATCAGAAATAATGATTGACTAGCATCTAACTGTACATGATATGAGGAGTAACAGTTGGTTGATTGATATCCAACCACAATATTGGAAGTAAAGGTTCGCTAACACCCAACCAAAATATCAAAAATAATAGTCACAACATCCAAAATAATAAATGATTGATGACTGACCAAAGAAATTAGTTAAATTCTGATTACAAAAAGTCAGCAAGTCTGACCTCGATACTTGAATTCTTTATGAATCGATTTTGACATTTACTCGACTGCAAGCTTTCATAACTACAAAGGCTACTTAGAAAAGTGTTGGCTACATAACTTAGAGATAATTTGACTTGATCAAGAAAATTTGAACAATCTACGAGTGGGAGTGAAAATGAAGCTTTCATTACTAAAGGAAAATTATTTCTACAAGCTTGAGGGAATCCCAAGAACAAAAAGCAAAAATAAGTACAATGATGGCAACATCTTTAGCTCCTGGAGGGACCACATCAGGAATTGACTACCCCTACTAACATTTGAGGGAACAGAAGGTTGACATTGGTCGAGCAAAACTGTTAGACCATGGATTTGCATTCCTCAAAACCAAGGTCGAAACCTCTATGGCAGAATGTTTCTCGACCAATCTAACTTTCTTCTAGAGCTCCTTCTCCATTGCCCTCTCCACCTTAATCATCTCCTGGAAAGTCTCATGGAGCTCCTTCATTGCTAACTTGTTTACTTTGATTGTATCATCAAAGTGCTTCCTAAGGTCCCCTACTACTGATTTTTCCACCTTAATTGGGTATGTGAGGGAGGTTGGCTTTTTCGTGATAGCTAGAATATTGGACTCGAGTCGAGCTACCTTCTTGGTGGCCTCCTTTATCTCTTCTATCTTTCTTCATCTCCTTGGCCACCTCCTCCTAAACAACCCTCATCCGAGCATTAACTTTCTGAATATGTTCCTCCAACGAAAGCTTTGAATTGATCGCACTCTATCAAGTGCCCATAGAAGAGACAAAGGGTCACTGTGCAAAATAGGAAATGAGTGATAAAGAAAAATGAAAGGATAAGAACATTTCGATCAAAAGGTAGATTTTTCATTAACAAAAATTATCATTACAAGTCCTTTTCATTACAAGAGTTTGAAGGAAAAGCAAAAAAAAATACAAAAATCTAAGCCTCAGTAGAGACATCAGCAACTACCTTGGTGCGAGGAGTAATCGGGGGCTTAATGTCTGCAATGGGCTCGGGCTCCACCTCTGACTGCTCTGAAGTGGCTTTAAGATCTTCCTCAACTTTGTCAGTGGCTCCGAGCTTGCTTAAGTTGAGGTCAGGATACAACCAGGTGACTTGAGCCTTGTAGTTGTCAAAGCCAATTTGAGACGCCTCTGCTAACCCGTCGACGACCTCCTCAACAAAATCTTAAAAGTTTTTAAAAATAGAGATCGCCTGAGCAGCGGCATCTTGAGTAGTGACCTCAACAGCTGCATCATCTCCTTGGCACCTTGGCAGCTTCCTCAGTGGCAGTCCCCTTCTCCTCCAGGGCCATCATTGCTGGCTCATAAAGATCGAGCTCCTCCTCGAGCTCACCAATGGTCTTCTTCTCCTTCACCAGTTGAGCCTCAAGTGCGGGCATCTTCTCTCGACTAGCAGTGAGCTTGGCATCAAGTTGAGCCTCTCCTTAATCTTCTTCACTTCTCGCTCCTTAGTAGCCCTAAGGAGCTCCTTGACAACTTCAGCCCGAGTCTCAGTAGTTTGGGCCCTTTCCTCCAAAGAATGACTGAGCTGGCTGAAGCTGATCAGCCCTTCATGCAAGATAGTTATATCATGCATTAGCTGCAAAAGAACAAAGGAGAATGATTAAGTTGAAAAGTTAGGATATTGACAAAAAGAGAAGAAGAAAGGTGAAGCAAGCTTACCCCAAGAAGCATTGTGCAAGAAGAAGATATGATCTCATCTATAGGATGAGCCTTCCTCTTCTTTCAATCAGCTGGTAGCAAGGTCATCTTCATTAGGTCTTGGGCAACTAGGGGTTGTGGAGGATAGAGTCACTCACCTAGACCCTCATCCCTAGGGTGACAAAGCCCTCCTTGAATGAGCTCGGAGGAGGGTGGTTGGTAGGTTCAGAAGAAGGTTGGGGTACTTTTCCTCAGACTATGCCTAATGATGGACCGATAGGAGAGGTAGAAGATTTTGGCATAGATGAACGTCAGTTGGGCAAAGCAAGAGCTTGGGATGAACCTAGCTTTGAGGACACTAGTAGAGTAAATGCTGATGGGCTACACCGGTGGGAGTAGTGGCAACAACTATGACATCAGCCTTCACATAGGTCAGGGTTGAGCTTGAAGTTTGAGATCTCAGCATCGACAGAGGTGAGGCAACTTTGGTTGGTGCAGGGGTCACCCTCTACACTAAGGGGCTCTAACCCTCACTCCGATAGTTCTTCGAGCTCGAGATCCTCGAAGAAGAATTTCCTTAGGAGGACCTTAGCCTCTTCTTTGCGACATTTTGGATCATCCCTGTAGAGGACCTCATGACTATAAAATCGAGCAAAAAAGTTGGTCAAATAATGCGAAGGAACGGATGCTATGAGAAAGACAAAGAAAGGAACGAAAACTATATCTAGAGAATTAATCAGACTTAGGCCCTGTTTGGGATTGCTGTTGGTAGTAGAGCTTTTGGAAGGAGAGCTTTTATAAAAAGCTATTTGCTATTTGGTAACTATATTTTTAAATTACTATAAAATTTTAACATGTGTTTGGTAACCAAACTATAAAAGTACTTTTAATATGACCAAATAACCATAAAGGATATTGCATAATATTATACGGTGGAGTATAATAAAATATAATATGCATTGTTATATAAATATATTGCATATTATTATATTACTATAATATAATATAATAAAATTATAATATAGTTAATATAATTTTGGATACTATAGCATAAAATATAACATAATATTATATAATATAACATAGCAATGTATTATTACATAATATAATATAATGTAATATATAATACTATAATATAATGTGATATAACATTATATGGTATTATTACATATTAAAATATTATTATGCATTATGATATTACTATAATGTGATATAATATAGCATATTATTATAATATAATGCAAAATATTATCATATAATATCGTAATAGTATGATACATTGTAATGTAACATTATCTTTATATTATAATATAGATGCGTGCAATCATGGCTATAGAAAATGAGATTTTAGAATTCTTTTCTATCCAATACTTTTTCTATTTTTACTTTTCTTATACACAATGAAATAATATCGGTGAATATTGATAAATCAAGTATATATTTGATACCATCATATTCATCACCAAATTGTTTTACATTCTTGATTCTAGTAGTAATAAAAATGTAAAGTGAAAGTTTTCTCAAACACAAAATATGAATGATATGGCATAAAATCCATATTATATGTATAACTTTATAAAAAAAGGAAGTCAACAAGTCATAAGAAAAGTAACAATATGATCATGCAGAACATCCATTTCATAGTTACTCATTATTCGGCTTTGCTCCAGACTTGGTTCTTTCTGTGATTCACTAATCTTTAAATAATTTGGAGGGAATAGATCCTCATTATTGTCATAAGGCTGAAACTCAAAGTCTTTGATTGCATGATTGTTGATAAAGTTATGAATAGCCATGAAAGCCACCACAATTTGAACTTATTTATAATAAGGAAAGTTAGGCATTGTACTTAATATTTTTTATCTACTTTCCTAATATCTAAATATCCTCTCAATAGTACATTTCAATAAGGAATATGCATGATCAAAGATTTCACGCACACCCCTTGGTTGACTTTTATGTTGAAAATCTGATAGATGATATCTTTTTTATTTGTAAGGCCCTACATATCCTGACATGTGAGGATATCCTGCATCCACTATGTTATTTAGAAAGATAGCAACCCAAGAGAAGAGGTAAATTAAGTTCTTTAAAAATTTTAACTAAATCAAAGTCTAAACAAATATGTGTTTAAAATTAATATAGTATATGTGATTGTGAAGTAGAGGTAATGTGCTACAGCAGAATTAAAATATTAAAGATAGTAAAGTAAGCATTAAAATAAATAAGACAAGCAAGAAAAGTAAGAAGATAAGGTACAATACAAATACAATCAATTTATAGTGGTTCGATGCAATCCTGTACCTACATCCACTCCTCAAGAGTCTCTTAAAAATTTTACTATAATCTTCCTGATTACAGTGCATTTATTTTATCTGAGATCATAAATAAATTCAGTTGATTTTTCAGGATCACCAATCACAACCTATACGTTGATTATTTTTTAGGCTCATAATCAATCCAGTTGGTTTATGAGCTCACCAACTAAAACCTAACAAGTCAAATTCTGGACTTGGATGGACCTAATCTCTAAGTTTTTTTCTCCTAAAGAAACTTATAAAGAAAACAAATTACAAGAATAAGAATTTTAGTACAAAAAAAAATTAAAAAATGAACTCTTTGAAGCACTAAAAAGTGGCTGAGAATTTGCTCTTTAGATGCTTTAACTTTTCTTGAATGATGTTTAAGAGGATGTGGAAGAAGTTAGAGAAGATTGCTCTTGAAGGCCCTCCAAATTTTACATACAAATCCCTCTCTTTTCTCTCTTTTCAATGATATGCAATGAAGCTCTCACAAAAAGATGTTGTTTCTCACTTTAATCCCCTTCTTCTTATTTTTTAATTTGATTCTCTAGCTTTTAATAGGCTTGATATTAACTGGAGAATAAGTTTTGACCGTTGGGAGGCTTGGACTAGCTGTTAGAGTGGAAAACTAGCCATTTGAAAATGTATAGAAAACTAGCTATTAGTGCAGTCCGATGCTAGGGGTCGACTCCAATTTCTCAGAGGTGGACTCTAGCTGTCCTGGGATCAACTCTAGTTATTTTGGGATTGACTCTGGAACATCCTAAAATTTAAAATTTCTCTATTTTCAACCTATTACAGTGCAGGGGTCGGCTCTTAGCCTCTTGAGATCAACTTCACAATATCTGAACCTTGAAAAGTTATCTTTAAAATCTTTGACTTAGCTTCTTTTGAGAAGATTTCTTCCATGTATGAATTTTTTAATTTAAGCACCTTAAAAATTCTACATTCATCTTTGAAACACATGATTAGTACTATAATTACTTAAAGTTTTAGAATTATCAAAATCAATCACAGAGTCAACAATCTTTTCTTTTTTGATGATGATAAAACCTTAAGTATATATGTAATAAAAGTATAAATTAATTTATCAATATAATCATGAAGTGATAAACTAAGCACATGTAAATATATACTTCATGAATGCTTCAATAGAATTTTTTAAGAAATTTGTGTTATATTTCAGCCTAAGTTTAGATTGATCTCCCTATTATGCCAAGCTAGTACTTGGCTTTGTCCTTTAATGAAAAAAAAAAGGTTAGCCTAAGTGCATCATCAGTAAAATTTTGAATCTTTACCATGGAACAGATTTCTATGAACTCATCTAGATGCTTGTAAGGATCTTCATTGATATTTTCATAGAAAGATGGGAGCATCTGGATTGTGGTCTAGTTGATCTCATAATGATTTGCAAGAATATCAAGTAAGTTGATACAAGTCGATGGGTTATAGATAGAAGGAATAAAGAATTTCTTCATCTGTTTAGGTGGTTCAGCCATTTGATTGTTAAGTTTAATGTGGATCAGCCATTCAATTTCAGGATTAGATTCAACTAGGTCAAAAAAAAAATGATCTTCTACCGTGCATGTACCAATACAACCCTAATGTGTGGTTCAGATTTATTTATTTATTTATATTTATTTTTTTATTTTTCAATCACAAACAAGTTAGCAAATAATTAAACCTAAGATACCTATGGGTTACTTAGACCTAATAGTTCAATGTAATGTGAATCAGTCTCGATGAGAGTTAAGCTAATCTCACTTTCTTCAACTAGTCAGGTCAAAGGTGGGGTCATGGGAGGCTCCCCATGCTAATCGCAATGGATCTAATTAAATAACCACAAGTTCACTTAGGCTTAGCCTTTCTAATCTCTTTTCTTAGACATCAGTTTTAGGGATGAGTTCAAATTTACTTTGCACTTAATTTCACCATAAGACTCAAACTGAACTCAATTGATCCTAAGGGCCAATGTCAATTTAGTTTTAATTAGGCTTAGATTAATGCGGGATGCTGGTTGATTGTTTTTGGGCTAAGAAAGGGTGATAAAATCTCCACCTTATCTTGTTAATAGGTATTGCTCTTTAGTCAATTTAGATTGAAGGTACACAATCAAGTTTAAAAAATAAGAGATTCTATGCAACTAAACTAGATGCATAAAACTAATCAAACTTAAAAGCTTACATTATCTCCAGCGATCGCCAAAAATAAATCTAAGATGATGAATGCTCAAAATAATTAAGTTTCTACTCTTGTCATGTGATTCTTATTAGGTTTATATGGGTGACTTTTAAGTTAATTTGAAAATAAAGCAACTAATACGAAAAAGAAAAGTGATTTAGAGTTAGGATTGATCTCACCAAACAAGATTGGCAACTTTTCCTTCCCCTTTTGTTTTTTTCTTCCTTTTTTCTACCAAAAATATAAGAAAAAGTTAGTAAGTTGTATATAAATAAAATCAAAAAAATCAAAAAAATAATTTAGCGTTCGTGCCTTCCTCGACAACGGTGCCAAAAACTTAATATTTTATTTCACGACAACGACGTCAAAAATTTGATATTTTGTTCTTCGACAATAGCATTAAAAGCTCGATATCTCATGATATTATCATTAGGATACCGTAATTATCAATTTAAATCTAATTCTAAAAAAATTAAAAATATGTAGAAAGTAGCAAGTTGGGTCGATTCTATAGAGAAGATAGTACTGATTTAAAAATTTTAATTTTTATAAAAAATTTAAAAAATAATTTAAATTAAAAAAATAAAAATTTAAAAGTATGAAAAAAAATTTGGTACTAAGATCTACTATCTAGATCTTAGCTTCTACTTGCAAAAAAAATAAAGAGCAGAGGGTTCATAATGTAAGACTTATCTGGTCTTATCAATTTTTTAAATTTTTATTTATCAAATAAATCATAAATTTAGTAGAGTATTAAATTATCAAAAACTTACAGCAGCTTGCCAAACAAAGGCTAAATTTTAAGTGCATAAAATAACTTGATACTAAGATCTACTATCTAGATCTTAACGTCTACTTACAATAAAAATAAATAATATAAATTTAAAAAATATAAAAATAATTTTTATATTAATTTAAAAATAAAATTTAATTATAAAAATTTTAAATAAATAAATAAATAAAATAAAATAGACTATAATAAAAATTTAAAAGAATAAGTAAATAAAATAAAAACTATAACAAAAAATTCGAATTCAATTGGTGCAGCCTCATTGGGAAGATGGTTGATGACTCTTCTTCCTTCAAACTCCTTAGAGCATGCTAGACTTTCTCTTCTTTTTCTTCTTTGGATCTAATCTTTGAGATGGTGTAGGCATAGAGATGGCACAGGAACAGAGCTCGCTTCTAAGCATCTTTTTCTTAGTAGCCTTCCCACAATCCAAAGCTTGCTTGCCACCTCCTCTCTATGTCTCTCCCTCTCTTGGATGATTTTTCTTGTATTCCTGGACCCCTTTTTATAGCCTTCCTAGCCTCTTGATATCAAGTCTCCTAGTTTCCCATGAAATACTTGTGTTTTAGGTCTCCTGGTTGCACTAAAGCTCTCTGTTCCATGTCCCAAATATGTGTTCTAGGCGAAATCAATTTTTGGCCATTGAATTTTGATCAAATAGCCTAGATCAAGCCTCAAACAATCCTAAATCAAGTCAGAATCAATATTAGCCATTGGATCGGGCTTCAGATTGTATTTGGACCATTGGATGGTGCAAAAATTACTTCTATTTCAACTCTCAGTCGGTAACTCACCCCGACCATTGGATCTCGCCCTTGGATTGCTTGGAGCCATTGGATCGCACAATAGATGTGGGTCACCACCGCTAGATATGGGACATTATGTTTCTGACCGTCCGATCACATGTTTCAGTCGATTTCAGCCATTGATCAGTGCATTAAGCCTCTCGCACCCTTGTGGACTGCAATGTGGATCGGTGAAAATATTTTATGGACCACACCCTAACTCTGTGGACAAGCCTGTTGGTCCATTGTAGATCGAAAGCTTTAAAATTAGTTTTTCGACTGATTTTGGATAGATTTTTGGATGATTTTTGAGCATCTTGGCTTGTTCTCCATTTCCAACATTTCTTACTATGTACATGATGAAATTGAGCTTGAATTTGGGCTTAATTAGGCTTGATGTGATAAAATCTTCATGACTAATAATTCCTAAAAAAGAGCATAACAAGTATCAAATATAAAATAATAAAGATTAAATATCTAATATTTTAATACTTTTTATGCCATATTTAATGCACTAATCATGCTACTTCTATGCCTAGCTAAAGTGATCCAAGTCTACAATAAAAAGAGTGAGGGAGAATGAGACCTAAATCCCAGTGAATAGATAATCTATCTAGCAATGGAGAAATAGGAAAGTTCACCTTTAATACTTATCATAACATATAACTCATACTACTGATATACTTCTAAATTTTTTATATGCTAAATAAGAGCAAAACCAACTATTAAATCATTTTTCTGAAGAAAAATAATGCTGGGCTACTGTCGACCATACCATAGGACACCACTCCTATGGCAGCTGATACGTAGCAACTAATACTGCTGAGCCTCACTAGACATGCTGAATTTGTGTTATTTTTCTACTATTTATGATAACAGCTATTTTTCTACTGTTTAAAAGGCTGATGCTATGGCACACCCAATAGTTTGATCACTCCTATGGATAGCTCTTTTCAAAAGAAAGCTCAATGGATTTTCAAAGGCTGATAAGCTGATTCAAAAATATTTTTCAAAATAAAATGCTATGCTGTCCAAACCGGTTATACATACATATAAACCTTCATAATCAACACTCAATAAGATATCATTTTCTATTTCTATGTTTGCATAAATGTGTATAAGATATAAAATAACATAGATCTGACTTTCTGTTTTAGAATTAGATTCTTTCATAATAAAGTATAGTGGAGAAAACACCAAAGTTAGATAGGAAACCCACTCACCTCTTGAGAGCTATTACACTATCTTGGTGCTTGACACACCCAAGGCACCCCTTGAGCCCTCTTCTTCTCTTAAAAATTGGCACATACACTTATTAATGTGATACTTATATGATACATAAATACAAGAATGCGTGCTTTGCTTTTTGTGCCTATTCTTTAATCCTTTTTAACTCTTACTTTTGTTCTATTCTATTTTGCTCTATTTAGGATTAGCTAAACCCTAATATAAACTCAAAAATTCTAGTAATTTACCTGTATTTCATCTTCATAATTTATCCTAAGTTCAACCAATACAATTTTCAACCTATTTGCTGAAATAATTCAGACTAGTTCCAATAAAATTGATAGCAGCAATTCATCTTCTCATTTCAAGTTTAAACTCTAAATTTAATTCACCAAAACATCAAATCTGATAATAATTATTCAAGATTCAATTTTAATCTAGTTTAGGGATTAAAATCCTTACCTCAAGTGGTTAAAACCCTGCAGCTATCAATACAGATTTCTTTCTTTTCCCACAATCAGCAATTTCAGTAATTTTTCTTCTTTCAAATCAAAATCACTTTTTCTAGCTGAATTCTCCATGATTTCTAACTAAAAACATGAACTTCTTCTGCTCCTCTCCCTCTCTATTCTGTCTATTTTAACTAAGGAATCAAAGTGACAGTAAAGAGGGATATGTGGCTAAAGTTTGGAATACAAATAAAATGAGCAGCTTGGTAGGTGTCAACCTCATAGAAAACTAGCAATTAATGACCATGCTGATGTATTGCTGAAAGGAATTTCTACTTTTTCTTTACATGATAAAGCTGCTGAGTTATTCTCTTAAAAGCTCCTTTTTAAATCAAAACCTATGACACCTGGAACCCATCCTACTTTTGCTGTCTCCTATAGCCAAGTCAAATCATTTGAATTTGGAGTCGCCTCACCACAATACTACCACCAATATACACTAACTAAAGTATCCTAAAAGATATCAACTCATTCTTTGCTGCACACCCATCAAAATTTAACCTCAATATCACTATTATCAATTCAATCTCTTAATAATTTCTTCCTCAAGTATCAAACAAACTTATACTTCATTAATGCTAATCTATTGAAATTCAAATGTTCAAATATGTCATGAATGAAATGCTATGCCATGTATATAAATAAATGCTAAATGCCAATGCAATTTTCTTAGATCACCACATTCTTTAGTCAGGGTGCCACATTTCTCCCCCCCTTTAAAGAGTTTCATTCTGAAATTCTGTTACCTTTGGTGTGGAACAAATATAGATATTTGCTTTTCATTTCATCTTCTCTTTCTCATGTAGCTTCTTCTGTAGTGTGGTTCTGTCATAAGACTTTAACTAATAGTATAACTAGAGAATGTAACTGTTTCTTTTCCCCACTCAAAATCTACAGTAGTTCTTCTGGATACGATAAGTCTTCCTTTAATTCAACTATTTTGGATTGCAGAACATGTAATGGATCTAAAATATACTTCCCTAGCATGGAGATGTGGAATACATTATGAATTTGAGAAAGTTCTGATGGTAGTGTCAAACGATACACAACTGATCCAATATGCTCTGTTATCTCATATGGTCCAATATACCTTGGACTCAACTTCCCTCATTTTTCAAACCGTAATATACCTTTTCAAGTAGAAACTTTAAGGAATACCTAATCACCCACATTGAAGATCACATCTCTGTGTCTTGAGTTTGCATAGCTTTTCTGTCGGTCTTGTGTTGCTTTCAATCTTTTCCTGATTAATCTGACCTGATCAGCTGTAATCTGCACTATCTATGGATCTAGGAGTTTTCTCTCCCCTTCTTCATCCCAATATACTAGAGTTCTATATTTTCTATCATATAAAGCTTCATATGGTGCCATACCTATGTTGGAGTGACAGCTGTTGTTGTATGTAAACTCCATTAGTGACAAATATTCATTCCAACTGTTTGAGAACTCTATAACAAATGCCTGTAACATATCTTCTATATTTTAAATAGTTCTCTCTGATTGCCCGTCTGTCTGTGGATGAAAAGTAGTATTGAAATTTAATTTAGTATCCAAAGCCTTTTGCAAACTCAGCCAGAACCATGAAGTGAATCTAGGATCCCTATCAGACACAATTGAAATAGGAGCCCCATGCCTGCTAATAACCTCATCCACATATAGCTTTGCCAACTTGTTCAGTGTGAAAGTCATCTTAATAAGAAGAAAGTGAGCGACTTAGTTAACCTATCAACAATCACTCATACTGCATCATTACCCTTCCTTATTTTTGGAAGATTCGAAACAAAGTCCATTGTGATGTATTTCTACTTCCACTCAGGAATAGGAAGTGGCTGTAATTTGTCAGCTAGGCCCTGATGTTCTACCTTTATCTATTGGCATATCAAATATCTGGATACATATTCAGCTATTTCTCTCTTCATACCATTCCACCAATAACTTTGCTTTATAGTTTGGTACATCTTAATGCTTCCTAGATGTATGGCATAAGCTGAACAATGGGCTTCTTTTATTATCTGCTTTTTAAGATCTCCTATCTCTGAAATATATACACAATCCTCGTATGTCAGAATATTATCCTTCCTAACTATAAAATTTACTTGAGACCCATTTTGAATAGCATTTATAATTTTTACTAATTGAGGATCATGAGTTTGAGCTTTACATATCTCATCAACCAATATAGGCCTGATCGAAAATTAGCTAATAAAGTTTTGAAATTTTTTACTGATAATTTAGCATCTAGTGCTCTCAACTCCACCATCAATGGCAAATATACAGCCTTTATATGAGATAAAGTGGCTATAGACTTTTGGCTCAATGCATGAGCTACCACATTAGCTTTTTTGGGATGATACTCAATTGTATAGTCATAATTTTTGATAAGCTCCATCCACCTCCACTATCTAAGATTCAACTCCTTTTGGGCTAGTACATATTTCAAATTCTTATGATCTATAAATATCTGACACTTCTCCCTATATAGATAATGTCTCCATATCTTAAGAGTAAATACAACTGCAGCAAGCTTTAAATCATGGGTAGGGTAATTTAACTCATGTGGTCTAAGCCGTCAAAAAGTATAAGCAATTATCTTTCCATGCTGCATCAACACAACCCAAACCTTTGCGAGAAGTATCACTATATATGACATAACCTCCACTATTGGAAAAAAAAGTAAGTACTGGAGCTATGGTCAACCATTTTTTTAATTCATCAAACTTATTTTGGCATTCATCAATTGACTCAAACATAACATTCTTTCGAAGTAATTTTGTCATTGGGGATGCAATGATTGAGAAATTTTCAACAAACCTTCGATAATAACTTGCCAAACCTAGAAAACTTCTCACCTTTATCGAATTGGTGGGCGACCCCCAATTCACAATAGCACCAATTTTTTGTAGATCAATCAATATACCTTCTGCCGAAGTCACATGGCCAAGAAAAATCACTTTATTCAGCCAAAACTCGCTTATGCTTAACTTAGCATACAACTATTTCTTTCGAAATATCTGTAAAATAATTCTCAAGTATTTTCAATGTTCTGCCTCATCTCTAGAGTATATCAATATATCATCAATAAAGATAACTATAAATCTATCTAAATATTACTGAAATACCTGATTCATTAAACCCATAAAAGCTATCAAGGTATTTGTCAAACCAAACAGTATTATCAGAAATTCATAGTGGCCGTACTTGATTCGAAAGGTTGTCTTCGATTCATCCTCTTTTCTAATTTTAAGCTGATGATATCTTGATCTAGGTCTATTTTTTAGAACACTTTAGCCCCTTTAAGCTGATCAAATAGATCATCAATACATGGCAGTGGATAATTGTTTTGGATTGTTATTTTATTAGGCTGTCGATATCAATACATAACCTCATGGTGCCATCTTTTATTTTAACAAATAATACTGGAGCTCTCCAAGGTGAAATGCTCGACTTAATAAACCCCTTGTCTAGCAACTCTTGCAACTATGTCTTGAGCTCTCTTAGTTCTATTGAAGCCATTCTGTATGGTGCTCTAGATATTAGTCTGATACCTGGAATCAAGTCAATGCCAAATTCAATCTCTTTATCTGGTGGTAACCCTGAAAGTTCTTCTAGAAAGATATCCAAAAATTCACATACCACTGGAATGTCTGCTAGTTTCGACTTGCTTGCTTCTATGTTGACTACACATGCTAGATAAGCTTCACATCTTTTTTTGAGTAATTTACTAGTGATCAAGGCTGAAATCATACATGATGGAAGTACACGATGTTCACCCAAGAAACACACCTCCCTGCCATCTGGATTCTGAAAAATCACTTCCTTTCTACAACAATCTATCTTTGCTCGATGTGCAAATAGCCAATCCATACTTAGAATTGTATCAAAATCATGTATGTCTAGGGGAATCAAATCTACTGCTAGCTCATGCTCCCCCACCCAAATCGAACAACCCCTATATGCCTGATTTGCAACAAATGGCTCTCCCATAGGCATAAATACCACCAAACTATAGTCTAATCAACTCAAACTCTTATTAGCATGCATGGAGAATGTAGGTGATAGATATAAATGCATGGATCTAAGGTCAATCAATATATATACATCATGATCGAACATGGATAACGTACTTGTCACCATATCTGGAGCAGTCTGTGCCTTCTACCTAGTCATAGCAAACACTCTGGCTTTAGCTCTCGACCTATTTGGTATAGTATCCTGTCTACTAGTACTACTCCCCACCTTATTTACTTGTGCATTAGTCATATAATTGCCACCCTTAGCTTGGAATCTCCGTGGAGTATTTGGCCTTGGTGGAAGACCCTTAACTTGAGCATTCTTAGGACAATCCCTTTCTATACTCTCCAAAATGAAACTTCCTATAATTAGCACACTGAGGGACCCGGCTTAGTAAAGTAGCAACTGGATTGGCACCCCTATTAATGCTACCCTGGTTCTCCCTTCCTCTTGTCACCCTACTTCCTATGGACTATGGCACAAATCTTTGTTCTATCCTTTTCTATTCTGGATTGGTAAAAGCAAAAGATTCCATACTTGACTCCACTGATACTCTGAAACTCTGATTAGGCTGCCGAAAAGCATTAGTGTTTTTTGATGGCTGATTTCCTCCTATACCCATAGAGAAACCTGCGCACTTCTTTTGTCCCTTTTCTATCTATGGCTATAGAATTCTTTCTCAATCTCTTCCACCCTGATGGCTCTCGCAATCAATTTTGCAAAACTACCATAATTATACATCTTTATTTTTGCTTTGATCTCAAGGCGCAACCGATCCTGAAACAGTTAGCATTTTTCTTTGTCATCTGCTATAAATGCTGGAGCAAAGTGAGACAGTTTAATAAACTTAACTTCATAATCAATTACTGTCATTTTTTCTATGTCAAATTGAAGAATTCTCCTCTTTTGATCCTAATATACAGTTGAATAATACTGCTAATAAAATTTTCTTCTAAAATCATTTCAAAAAATAACAAAATCTTGTGGCTGTCTGTCAACGCAAGATCTCCACCAGTGTTGAGCTCAGCCTTCCAGTAGAAAAATAGCAGTACTCAATTTCTACTCATCAGTACTCTACATCAATGCAAACACCCTTTCTATCCTCTAAAATCAATTCTCTGCCTATATTAGATCTGTAGTATCCTGAAATTATGTTTCTCCCAATTTTTTAGCTCTTTCATAATTTCTTTCTCTGTCTGTGTTTTGAGATTGGAAATTTAGAGCAAAAGTTATGCAGTAGCGACAGCTTGAGTAATGATACCTATTAATTCCTATAATCCAAGAATGGATGCCTATGTCTGTGCTAGAAGTGCTAATGCTGGTGTAATGGATGGTGAATCATGCACATGATCTTGCAACTGTGAACCCTCTACTTCCATCCTTGGGATAGAAGATGAGGCACAAGATGATGTCCAATCAAGTTGGCCGTCCCTATCAACTTCTCTTGATCTACCCTAACCTCAGCCTCTACCCCTACTTGGGGCTTGTCCTCGATCTCTATATCCCACTGGTGGTTATTCTCCATCAAGTTCTGATCTTGTTATACCATCTTTCTATAAAATATAATTGAAACTATCAAATGTGCTATCCTTAAAGATGATTTGATGATGACCAAACATTGAAATATAAAGGCATACTATTATCTTTCAAATTTTTCTTAAGAATATTTTTACAGGTAGAAAATACCATTAAAAGGGGATTGAAACCAAGTGAGAACATCCTAAGAAAATGAGATATGAATTGGAGACAAATTCCATACAACAAGGTCACTTGAGTCACTTGAGGAAATTGAGTCGACTCTAACATATTTTGGAAGTTGGCACACATGACTCATACGGTGTTGAGTCGGCTCAAAATCAAATCGAGTCAATTCTATCATAAAAAATAAAAAATTGATTTTTATGGCTTGAGACTGAGCCGACTCTAAATTTTTTTGAGTCAACTCGAAGAAAAAATGAGTCGACTCCAAAAAAAATCGAGCTGACTTGGTCTCAAAGAATAAAATTACAAAAAGCCATATTTCCACCGACTAAGAATGGAGTCAGCTCATCAACCAATCGAGTTGGCTCGAAGACCACTCATCCCCTTTTTAGGTTAATTTATTGGGCAACTCAACTTATAATTAATTATGCTATGCATATGCCCATACAATTTACTACCTTTGCTCTGATATCAATAAATGTCGCACCCCACTTCCTAAGCCGAGTAAGGGTATAACAGTTGAACAGAGTTTTGCTAGCACCTTATGCCATGGCTCATAAATCACTAGTAAATCCTATTCATCTACCATGTCCTACCACCATTCAATTCAAACATAATTCATAAGTCAGCTCAACATAATTCAAAAGTAACTTTAAGCTTTTATTCCTCATTTTATAACTTTATACATATAGCTTAAAAGTATGATACATCAATATTTTTCTAGTTTAAACAAATCCAAAATAAACAACATCTCTTAAAATATTCTTTCCAATAGCTAACATGGCCAAAATGCTCTTGTCACTAGCTAACATATCCAAAAATATGCTTCTCACTCTAGCCGACATGACCAACCCCATTCTAATATGGATGTTGATGAAGATGCTAATGCTTTACTTCTATGCCTAGCTAAAATACTCCAAGTCTGCAACCACAAGAGTGAGGAAAAATGAGATCTAAGTCTCAATAAATGAATAATCCATCTAGCGATGGGAAAATAGGAAAGTTCAGCTTTAATACTTATCATAACATATAACTCACACTACTGATATACTTCCAAAATTTTTATATGCTAAATAAGAGCAAAACCAAGTAGTAAATCATTTTGCTGAAAAAAAATAATGCTGGGCTACTACCTACTACACTATAGGACACCACTCCCATGGTAGCCGATACGTAGCAACTGATACTGCTGAGCCCCACTGGACATGCTGAGTTTGTGCTGTTTCTCTGTTGTTTATGATGTCGGTTATTTTTTTGCTATTTAAAAGGCTAATGCTATGGCATACCCAATAGGTTGATCACTCCTATGGGTAACTCTTTTTAAAATAAAGCTCAATGAATTCTCAAAAGCTAATAAGCTGATTTAAAAATATTTTTCAAAATAAAATGTTATGCTATCCAAACTGACTATACATACACATGCACCTTCATAATCAACATTTAATAAGATATTATTTTTTTTTCATGTTTGCATAAATGTGTATAAGTTGTAAAATTACAAAGATCTGACTTTCTTTTTTAGAATTAAATTCTTTCATAACAAAGTATAGTGGAGAAAACACCAAAGTTAGATCCACTCACCTCTTGAGAGCTATTGCACTACCATAGTGCTTGACTCACCCAAGGCACCCCTTGAGCCCTCTTCTTATCCTAAAAATTGGCACACACACTTATTAATGTGATTCTTACATGATACATGAATATAAGAATGTATGCTTTGCTTTTTATGCCTATTCTTTAACCCTTTTTAACTCTTACTTTTGTTTTATTCTGTTTTATCCTATTTAGGGTTAGCTAAATCTCAACATAAACTCAAGAATTCGAGCAATTTAATAGTATTTCATCTTCATAATTTATCCTAAGTTCAACCAACACAATCTCCAACTTATTTGTTGAAATAATTCAGACTGGTTTCAATAAAATTGATAGCAGCAATTCATCTTCTCATTTCAAGTTTAAACTTTGAATTTAATTCACCAAAATATCAAATCTAATAGTAATTATTTAAGATTTAGTTTTAATCAAGTTTAGGGATTAAAATCTTTATCTCAAGTGGTTAAAACCCTGCTGCTATCAACATAGGTTTCTTTCTTTTTCCACAATCAGTAATTTTAGCAACTTTTCTTTTTTCAAATCAAAATCACTTTTTCTTACTAAATTTTTCTTGATTTCTAATTGAGAACATGATCTTCTCCTACTCCTCTCCCTCTCTATTCTATCTGTGTTAACTAAGAAATCAAAATGACAGCAAAGAGAGACATGTGGCTAAAGTTTGGAATACAAATAAAATAAGGAGCAGCTTGCTAGGTGTCAATCTCATCGAAAATCAGCAATTAATGGCCATGCTGATATGCTGCTAAAAGAAATTTCTACTTTTTCTTTATATAACAAAGCTACTGAGCTATTCCCTTAAAAGCTCCCTTTTAAATCAAAACCTAAGACACTTGGGACCTACCCAATTTTTGTTGTTTCCCTGCAGCCAAGTTGACTCAGCTGAATTTGGAGTCCGCTCACCACAATACTGCCATCAATATATACTACCTAAAGTATCCTAAAAAATATCAACTCATTTTTTACTTCATACCCATCAAAATTTAACCTCAATGTCACTATTATCAATTCAATCTCTTAATCAATTTCTTTCTCAAGTATCAAACAAACTTATACTTCATTAATGCTAATCAATTGAAATTTAAATGTTCAAGTATATTATGAATGAAATGCTGTGCATATATATAAATAAATAGTAAATGTGAATGCAATTTCCTTAGATCACCATATTCTTAAGTTGGGGTGTCACACAGGGGTCAAAAGACATTCAAATCAATGATCAAGAAGGATTTTCAAATCAATTTGGGGAATCAAAAATTAATCAATTAAGGGTATCATAATCAAACAAATAAAATAAGATTACATCATGGAAAAACTAGATGAAGGTTCTAAAAGATTTAGGTTCAATTAGGAACTTTCAAATCCCTAAGGGATCAAGCTATAATGCAATGTAAATCAATAACATCAAGCATGTGATTTTTTATGATTTAATGACTTATCTTGATGTTTTTCAAATCAGATAATTTTTGAGATATTTCAATAATTACATGTCTTGTGAGAACGTCAAAAATTAATTTATAAATTTTATATCCAAATAAGAACTTATGCAATCAAACTTATTTTAATTATATTTTTCAAATAATTGGCAATATATGATGAGTTATGAGAGCATGCTGAATTTGAAAGTAAAAGTTATGCTTATACTAATCAAAATGATACATAGACTTAAGAGAGCATAAAATCCAATACATCAAATATTCAAGTCATGATATAAGATTATTGCAAACACTAAAAAATTATCAAAATCAATCAAGTACACTAAATAATTTTAACAATTAGTGATGGTATGATGTAAAGAAGGTTTAGTTTTCACCAAACATTATCACCCATTTATTTTAAGTCTTAAGCATTCAATTTCAAGAGTTTTGCTCCTTTCATACTCTTGGATGCTTGGCATACCTACAAAATTATTTCTTAATTTTTAGTATCCAAGCCATCTTGGGTCCATTGGAGTTACAGCATATTGTTTCTTTTAGAATCTAAATTTATTTAATCAAAATATGATCATTTTTATTAATACTATATTTAATAATTTTGCGGCCAATTTTGTTACATTTGAAATAAACTAAGAAATGATTTTTAGAAGAAGCTTTAGTAAATATTTTTTTAATAAATTTTTATTTTCTTAAGGGATTAAATCCAATTCTAACTTTATTAAAAATAGTTTTTTGATTATTTAACATCAATTGAAGATTTTGAAAAACTTATCTACAAAAGGCTTTAATCTTTCAATTTCTTTTTTTTGTTCATCATTTTAGTAATAAGATTGATCTTTCTTTCCTACATTCATTTCTTTCAAATAATTTTCTTTTTCATCCACTAAAAGTTCTAACTTTTTAGATTTTTCTTTTAATTTAGTATTTTACTTTATCAAGGATTTTTTAAATTTTAAAGGAATTTTTTTTCTTTATCTATCATTTTTTTTTCAAATAAACTTTTTTAATCAAAATTTTATTTTTCTCTTTAGTCAAAAATAGATTATACTTTTTGAGTTCTTTATTTTTTCAATCCAATCTTTTTATATTCATCAATGAGCTCATGAAAGGCATCAAGTAATTCTTCAAAGATAAATTTGGAAGAGTTTTCAATATTTATCTCATCATTGTGAGCCATGAAATAAAGACTTGCAATACCCTCTTATTGAAAAATATGTCCTAAAGCCAACCGTTTGATGATTGCACTAATTATAATTATATATAAATTGATAAATAGTAAAAATTATTTGGCCTTTATCATCACAAGGTTACATCTTCTAACGAACTCCTATATTGTGATGAACTCCTATATTGTATGCCATATGCATTGGTTGTCCCCATATCCAAATAGTGTGAAGATACTAGTATGGCATGCAGGTGAGATATAGGAGTACATCATTACGGAACGTGATCAACTACAAAGTACTCTACTGTCAAGAGTAGCTCGCAAATGGTATGGATATAAATATCCCTCTGACTTGAGATCACCACAGTAACTTGTAAACAACTCACTGTACTTTGGTGCTAGACTATCTGAGTTTATAATTCAGTGACGGAAGATTTTTATGTGTAGTCAAGTACTTGTCAAGTCGGTGCATGAGTCAAGATGAAATTAATCCCTCTAAATTAGTAGGAGTTAATGTATCAATGTATTTTAATTTAGCAAAATCTAGATCTAGATAATTCATGAGATGAATTTGAAAGATTAAAATACAATATGGATGACTTATCTAAGATTGACAGTTAAATCTTAAGTATTCTTAAGCATTAGGATCAAAGAGATGAATTATATGGTAACCATACATCAATAGGTTCTTGAATATTGCTTCACCATTATTTGACCTATCCGGACGTCGGGTCACCATTGCTGGATGGTTACATCGATTGATTTAAAAATTTATTTCTATACTACCAACTTAAGTTTGAACCTATGGGATTACACTCAAAAATTTTTTTTAACTGATCATGTGGTTGATCAACGATTGAGAATCGTTCAAGGGCTTAATCATCAATTCGATTGATGATTAATCTTATGCAAAAGTTACAACAAATTTATTCACCAAGTGTTAGCGAATTAATGAAAGATTAATTAGTAATTAAATTATTAATTAACTTAATTTAATTAAATAAAGAGAATTAAATAAAATCTAATTGAATTAGATTCAATTAGGTTTGATCCGATTAGGTTATGAGATGACCTAATCATTCAAAGAGAATTATCTCTGATTTGATCAAGATTTTGATTCAATCAATTTTTAATTTGATTGAAATTTGATTAAAAATTTATGAACTTAATTAGATTAGATTTTATATATTTTATTTGGGCTAAACTATATGTGATTTGGTGTGGATTCAAATAAGGAAACCTAGAGTCCATATTGTATTGGACTCTTCCTCCCCTTATGCCATAATTTTTGATACCATATTTCCTCATGCACAAATACTTTTTGCATGAGATTTTTTCACACTAAAGAGTCCTTTCCATTCTCTATCTTACATCTAAATTTGGTTAAAATCTGATTTTATTTGGTATGTTCAAATCTGATTTGAATTGGATACCATATAGATAATGTTTGACATTATCTACAAAACCTTATCGCCAACTTATTTTTTGTCCTTATATGTGTGACATTTTGAGGACATTTTTTGTGAAAAATCAGTTGGAGAATTAATTTACTATAAGAAAATATGAAAAGGGGCATCCCATATTTTTTTGGGTATGTTTTGGCATGGAATTGGGATAGGGTGCGACATCTCTTGGAAGAGTCCAAGATCTCTTGGACTCTTCACCCAATTTTTTACATGCCAATAAAAAGGGGTTTGTTCTTCTCTTTTGTGTATGTAAGAGGCTAGAGAAAAGGACTTTTATGGTGAGAAGTCTTTGGGCATCAATTCATGGCGTGAAAAGAGAAGGAGAGTCCTTTCTCTTTGGGTGTGCGCAAAATCCTGAATTCTAAGTTTTTGGTCCTAAGGATTTGGGAAGAAAGAATAAATTAGAAAAAAATTATTTTCTTCTCTATCTTTTTTTTACCTATTTATCTCTTTTAGAAGTTCATCTTTAACTTCTAGAAAGATTCTAGAGATTTGAAGAAAGAATTCAGATCAGTCAAGAAAAAAATTTTCATGCAAGCTAGTACTCTCGAGAAGACCGATTAGATCGAAGCTTCGAGTGGACTTCTTGTAGAGGCTGGATGCATATGCGACTATGAGCAACCAGCAAAGATCATCTCTACCATATCTCTCAATGGCAGTGATCATCAACCCATGCTCAGATATTGAGTTTTGAACTCAGATAGGTATAGATATGATCTACCACCTACATCCATGCATGCAGATTTGTCATGTGATTATTTTAGATTTTATATATAATATATCATATCATAGATCCAAGAGTAGGTTGATTTGATGATTAGATCATATACATGTTAGGTTAATATGATTAATCTATTTACTTTCTACTATAATTTATTCAAAAAAATTTTGAAATACATGCATGAAATCGCCAACATTCACCAACAGTGGTATCAGAGCCTAAGTTCGTTATGACATATTATATGTACATATTAAATCTAAATTTTAATTTTATTTAGATTGATATGTGATATTTTGATCTGAATTTAATTAATGGTTGATCATACAAACTGATATAAGGTTGTCCTATTGTAGGGTTTACCCCTTACAGTTAAAAGGTTGTGCTAGTTTGTGTTGATCTTTGATAAAATTTAATTTTTTATATTACATATGATATTTATGATCTGATTTAGATATGATTTAAGGTTGTGATCAGATCTGATAAAATTTAGATTAGATCTAAATTTAAGCATATATGATATATGATTAGATTAGATGATCTGATTAGCAAGTACTTAGATTGGATTAATCACCAGACCGTCCGATCATAGGAGCGAAAAGGATTTAAAGACCCTCTCTTCCTATTCAATAGGATGTTCTTATGGCATGTGGAGGTGCCATATAATTAGATCCCATGCAGAAGAATGCGAAAGAAAGAATTTTTTTTTCTACAAAATTCTAGATCTTGAAATCCTAGATTTGTTGTATGTGATACAAAGTTATATGAAAAATAAAACATCTAATCTATATGATTAAAATTATTTTAATCATAAAAAAATAAAATCTTGAATCATAAAAAGTTTTAGATATGATCTAAAGGGTGTTTATGATTGATTTTATTTTAGTATTATGCAAAAATTTTTGGATCTGAAACACGTTGAATTATGCTCGCACAATTACTGAGCTGATCTAGTTTTGAACTGAGTTGACCCAGTCTCTTTATGCAGCTGGCTCAATATTGATTGAGTTGATCTAGTTTCAGAATAAAAAATTTTTGCATAAAATTTATTATAAATTATTTATAAAATGAAAAGGTTGAAATTATTTCAAATCTAAACTTAAATCCATATTGATGCTGAAACTTAATTAAAAATTAAGTATAAAATTGATTAGATCTAGAATTATGATTTAAGATCTAATAACATTGCATAAAATATGGGGGTATGGGTTAGCTCAAATCAGATCCTTTAAATGGATTAGATCAAAGGTTAGAATCAAAGAGTTAATAGACTATAAAGAGAAATTAATTAAATCTAACCAAATATTGAATTAGATTAAATCAAGATTTCTCTAGAACCAATATAATAGTTGTAGATGGTCAAGTCTATGTCTTTGATTAGACCAAATGGACCTTGATTATAGCTCAGTGGTTGAACTCGAATCATTAGGTCGGTCAAATCAAAACTAGTTAACCAATTGGTGTCTAAGATAAGTTTGACATTTCGATCGGTGGTTTTTAATTGGGAGTGGCTTATCTGGCCATTTCGATGGTGTCTAAGGCAAGCTTAGTAGATCCTCCCATCGATCTCACTTACCTAACCAATTTGATAAATTATATCTTGATTAGACCATCAAGTGATTCAAGTTGACCCATGCTATTAAGATTGATCAGTGTGACTAATCTAGGTGCTAGTTCGATCAGCATGATCCTAATTCGATTAAGTGACTTGGTGAAGTCAGTAAGAAGATTGTAGTCTACTGATTGATCTCTTCTTTTCTTTTTTCTAAATTAATTAAATCTTCTAAATTATTAGGTCCATAAAATGAGCTAGTTATGGGGATAACTAGTTCATAGCCTCCCATTAAGATGAGTGGTGATAGGTCCATTATTTTTGATTAACATTGCAGGCGCCATCCGTCTGATGTTCTCTCTGAATGATGAAAATATCATTCATCATATGATGACTCTATTATACTATCTGATGATAGTTGGGTTGATCGAGCCATCCTCAAGCCTGATCATTCATTAGTTAGAATCACTGAGTAGGTTCATATTAATGGTTTGACCTAATCAAAACTTTCAATGGAGGCCTATTGCCTACTGAAATGAAATCTGAGGCTAAATTAACTACTAAAAATTATTTGAAGAAATAATTGGTTGAGAACCTACCCATAGGTGCATATGGGTTTATCGAGCCATCCTCGGGCCTATATGCAGTATATATGGATTCTAGTACCCGCTAAGAGATTAAAGTAAATCTTCAAATTGGAGGTAGAGGCTATCAATTTGTATAAAATAGTGAGAGAATCTTTAGACTAAAGTCCAAATCTTTAGGCTTAATCAATTCATAAACATTAAGATCTTGTATTTTTCTTTCAATTATGGTAAGATATCCATTGTTTCATTCACTGTTTGATAGTGACTTATTTATAGGATCCAACTTCGATAGATGGTATCGGAAGTTGCAAATAGTTCTAGAGCATGAATGGATCTTAAATATGATTATGGATCCAGCACCTGATGTTTTCACATCCAATACACATGATGCGATCAAAGGCACTTATCAGAAGTGGCCAAATGATCATATCATCATGTGGTATTTTTTGAGAGCAGTAAAGAATATGAATTTAGTTGTAAATTCAATGATGCTCAGTGGAAGAAAATTCTTTAAATGTTGAAGGAGTTCTTTTGTATCTCTGAAGATGTATCTTCAATGAGACAATAATCCTTTGAGAAAAAAAAGAAGGTGCTAAAGAGTCGTGCTTGGGCTGAAGAGCCTGAACTGATAAAGAGTCTAAGATTAATCTTGTCTGATAGAGTCCCTTGATCCGAACAAGCAAAGGAAGAGAAGTCAGCAAGAATTACTGGACAAGTTACTTATATGATAACACCTTATGATTTTTCTGTCTATGACACTACTATTTGGATATTGGATATCGACAGTCTATGCAAATTATTGCAATGACTTCAAGTTAGTAGAAAGTTTGAAATAAGTAAGAGGTTCCTGAACATTAGAGATGAAAGTTATGTTCTAATCTTGATTTTAGGAATTATCAAGCCTATTTTCAATTCTAACAATATCATTTTAGTGATTGTCACTATTATCTAATGATTTTATGATTTCATTATAAATGATGTCAAAATCATGTGGACAACTAAAATGATATTTATACAGCCTGTTAGTGTACTGTACACAACAAACAAACTCCTTAGAGTAGATAATGTCATGGAAGCTTACCTTTGACAATTTAAGCTGATCATATAAATAAGAATAGGATCAACAGAAAATAATTCTTGAAGTCAATGATTGTGAATCATTGTCAATCCTATCTTCTTAGTAAGATGACCAAGTCATCTTTTGTTGGAAAAGGTGAACAAGATAATGATATTTTGAATCTAATACATACTGATGTATTAGATCTATGAACATATTTGTCATAAATTTAGATTATTTAAAATATTCAAATGATTCCATAATAAGGTAGAGAAATGAACTGGAAGAGCATTGAAGTCTTTTAGTCAGACCAAAGAGGAGAATACCTTTTCGATAATTTTTTGACATATCTAGAAGAGAATAGGATTCTCTCTTATTGAAATTGATTTTATTAGACATAGTTTGATCCATAATGGGTTTACAAGTCTGCCAGTCTCTTTTTAGGGTTATGCTCTTGAGACTACTTGTTATGTTCTGAGCTGGATTCCAAATTAATTAGTTGCAAAGACTCCATATGAGATATGGACTAGGCATAAGCTGATACTTTCTTATCTTTGGGTTTGGAAGTATTTGTTTTATGTTAAGCATTTACAGACCGATTAGCTTGCATCCCGATCTATATATATTATTTTGTAGGGTAACCCTAAAGAATCTAGAAGATATAACTTCTACCATGCTAAAGCATAAGAGTTGTTCGATATTTTTTTTTTGAAAAAAAAGTACCTTGGTGAAGGAACTGATGCCTCTAATGTGGAACTTATGAAGTTCGACAGGTAGAAGAACCGACACAATCTAGTGAACCCATAGAATCGGATTTAATTAGATCAAACTCGAAACCCATTGTAGAGGCACCATTAAGGAGATCTGGTAGAGTACCGTATTCATCGGATAGATACTTCAGTTTTCAATTTTGGGACGTGATCCTATTGAACTCGATGAAAACAACAAAGGCTCTATCTAAGTGGACTCGTGGTGATCTAATTGGTTTAGTTAGCTTACCTGGCCAATTCAATTGGTGTCTAAGGCAAGCAACGGGGGGACCCCCACGACCCCACCTTTTACCTGGCTAGTTAAAGGAAGTGAGTGTTGGGAATAGTATCCCAAAGCCAATCATCAACCTATTGATGGTTGTGCTCTTTCTTGTACTAGTATATGAATTATAAATTAATAAAATTATTTTGATATTTTTTATCATAAATTGTTTCATCTTCTAATGAACTCCTGTGTTGTGGTGAAGTCTTTAGGACTATTTTGACTCGACAAAGGAGGATTTATCATTTAGTCCTTAAACCTGTTCGCGACCAAATGATACGTTGTTACCAAGGACAACAATGTTTATCAAGCATAGGTCGTTGTCTACCATATGGGTTGGTTGTTCTCTTAACCAAAGAGTGTGGAGACACTGGTATGGCATACAGGTGAGATGTAAGGGTACATCTGCACTGAACGTGACCGACTCCGGAGCTTTTTCTACTGTCAAGATTTGCTCCGATGGGATATGGGTATAACTGTCCCTCCGATCTGAGACTGCCACAGTGACCTGCAAGCAACTCACTGCACTTAGACACTGGACTATCTGAATTTCTAATTCAGTGATGGAAGGCTGCTGGGTGTAGTCAAGTACTTGACTTGTCGGTGCATGTGTCAAGATGGGATTGACCACTCCAGTTCAGGAGCTATGTATAGTCGTGATTCAATTTAGCAAAATCTTGGCTAGGGTAGTCCTAGTAAGGAGTCACAGGACTGTTTGAGTTGAGCACGATTCGGATGATCTGATCAGGGTTGACAGTTTAACCCTGAGTCATCCTATACACAGGGGTCAAAAGGGATGAATTATACAGTAACCATATTCGCGTAGGTTCTGAATGTTACGATTGTGACTATTCTACCTATCCGGACATTGGGTACCATTGCTAGATGGTCACTTAGATTAGTACAAAAATTGATTCCTATGCTACCGGCTTAGGTTCGAACCTGCGGGGTCACACACATTAGAGGTTCTTATCTGATCTGATGGCTGGTGAAGAGTCCCACTAGACTGGAACTCTTCGACCAAGAGTCCTAATACTTGGAGACTCTGAGTCTTACGTGTCTGAAACTCTGTGATCAAAAATCAGGATTCTCTGATCATGAGTTCCACACATTATGGGTACCGGGGTCAAGAGTCCCACTGGTTTGGGACTCTTCGATCAAGTTTCATATCGATGGACTTTGATGCCCGATTGCCCATTGAATTTGAACTCAGTATTTATGAGAGGTTTAATTAGTGATTTGATCACTAATTAACTCAATTTGATTGAGTAATTATTTTTGGATCAAGTCCAATTGAATTGGATTCAGTTGGGTTTGACCCGATTAGGTTAAGAGTTGACCTAATCGCCAAGGTGGTTTGATCCCTGATCTGATCAGGAGGTTGGGCTTAGTCAATTTCTGATTTGATTAGAATTTTATTGAGCCTAATTAAGCCTAATTGTGTTGGATTTAACTTGTCTAATTGTGCCTAACCTATTTTAATAAGGTTGGTTCAATTAGGTTGATTTAATATTTGAAACCACCTTGACTTATCTCCCTGCATCACCTCACCTCACCTCACCTGTGCCTATTTGAATTCATGAGAAACAAGTTCTCATAAATTTTCTCCCATGCAGAAGCCTTCCCATGCCCTCCCTTGTGCGCCACTTGTGTGGATAATGATAAGGTTGCTTGGCCATTCAAATTCAAATAATGTTTGAATTTGAATGGGCAACTAATCCATGTGCCACCTTATCCTTTTATGCGCCCCATTCTCTACACGAGAAAAAGTTTGTCGTGTAAACTCTCCATGCACAAAGAAGCCCACGCTCCTCCCTTCTCATGCCAAGAGTGGATAAAGATTGGTTGGTTGGTATTTGAATTCAAATTTGATTTGAATTCAAGTAAGCAACCACCTATCTTTATCCTCTCACGCGGTGAAAATGCTGAAAAGATGCATCTTGCACTGTTTTAAAAAGAAAGAGAAGATAGGGCATGCAAAAATCTGATCAAAGAGAGTTAAGGTGGTGTGAGAAGAGACTTCTACGTGAGAAAAGAAAAGAAAAGAAGAGAAAAAGAAAAGAGAGAGTGGGTGCAAGTTTCTTCTGTGAGTACCCTAGGGTTTCTGCCTAGGGTTCAAGAAGTGAGAAGGTGAGCTACGAGTGTCGTGAGCCCACTAGATTTTAGAGAGAGCTTCATCAACCTCTCAAGAACATTTGCTGATGATCTGAAGTATTCGAGGAGTCGGCAGATCAAGATCAAAAGAGTTCGATCATCATCAACCGTCGAAAGGGTTCTACAACGAACTAGCATTCGTGAGGAGCCGATCAGATCGGGAGCTTCATGTGGATGATCCACACAGGCCAGACATACTATGTGGCTGCATTGCGATGATCAGACCTTTCCAACGGTAATCAAACTGCAGCGATCGACTTCCTACACGAAGGTAATATGTTCTGAACACATAACAGTAAAATATTTACTGTAGAAGTTTAAATTTTAAATTTAAATGTATGCTATATATATCATATTTAGATCCTTGTGTAGAGTTAATACATATTAATTAATTAGATTAATTAATAATTTTTACTGTAAAATTATAATTTTAAAAAAATTTTAAAATTATCATTTTATCCCTGCACTGAAATTCACTTCAAATAGTATTAGAGCGGGTTCTAAAATATGATATACATTTGCATGCATAGATTAAGTAGTAATCTAAAAGTTAAATTTAAATTTGAATTTAAATTTGAAATTCAAAATTCAAAATTTGAATTTTAAAATTTAAAATTCAAAATTCAAAATTTAAAAATTAAATTTAAAATTTAAATTTAAAATTTGTTTGAAATTTCAAATTTGAAATTCAAATTTTAAAATTCAAAATTTGAAATTCAAAAATTTAAAATTTAAAAATTGAAATTTGTTTGATATTTGAAATTCAAAATTTGAAATTTAAAATTTAAAATTTAAATTTTAAAATTGGTATATTTAGATATACTTGATCCAAGTAGCAAGTAGTCTAATTGGGTTGGTTTCCATGGTCATCCGGTCATAGGAGAAAAGTAGGGTTTAAAGGCCCTCTCTTCCCATTCGATGGGGTTCTTCGATGGCGGTAGGGGTGTCGATGCGATTATATCCCATACAGACGAAGCAGCGAAACGACTTAATTGTAAAGTTCAATTATAAAATTTATCATGAATATATTAGATTAGATCTAAAAGAATATTCATGATTTATTTTGATTGAGTTATTTTCTGTTATGTAATTAGCAATAGGATTGTTGTTTATGAAATTGCTGATCAGTTTGTGAAATGAGTCAACACATTTGGTGAACAGAAAATAAAACCTTTCAATTTTGAAAATTATTTTCGAAATGCCAAACCCTGACCCATCAGCCCAAATACTTAATTAAAAGAATTAAGTGTTGTCTAGTTGGTCTAGAATTGTGAATTAAGACCTAAGACAATTGTATAAATTTATGGGTCAATGGGTTAGATAGATTAGGTCCATAATTGGGTTAGACCTAAGGTTAGCTTAAAGAAATGGACTAAATTAGAGTAATTGGTCAAATCTAATCAAAAGTTGAATTAGATTAGGTCTAGGACACTCTAGACTCAACTCCAATAGTTGTAGTTGAATGGGTCCATGTTTTTAACTAGACCAAGATGGACTTAATTCATGGCTACCAGTGGAACCCTATTTACTAAGTTGGTCAAATTAAAACTAATGAGCCGGTTGGTGTCTAAGGTAAGTTCAACAGTCTGACCAGTGGTTTTTAAGTGGGAGCTACTCGTATTGATTCGATCTCTGACGAGTTAATTGCATATCCTCACCATTGATCTCACTTACCTGGCCAACCTGGTGAGTTAGGTTTTGATTAGATCACTTGGTGATTAAGACTCACCCATGTCATTAGGTAAATCAGTGTGACTGATTTAGGTACTCCTAATGCCGGCTTTAATTAATTTTTTTTTAATCTGACTTGGAGAAGTCAGTGGGAGGATTGAAATTGACTGGTTAATTTCTTCTCTTCTATCATTTAATAAAATTCTCAAAAATTATTAGGTCCCTAAAAATGATTAAGTTATAATATAACTAAGTCATAGCCTTCATTAAGTGAGTGATAATGAGTCCATTAGTTTAATAATCACTGGAGGCCCAAAGGCCTAGTGCTTATTGACTAATGAAATTATCATTTATAATATGATCATTTAGTTGAATCTTTCTGATGGTAGTCAGGTTGGCCGGCCAAAGTCGGGTCTGATCATTTATTGGTCATATTCATCAAATCAAATCATTTTAATGGTTGGACCTAACCAGATCTTTTCAGTGGAGGTCAAAGCCTACTGATTAGGTTCTGGGATAAAATTAATTACTAGAAGTTGTTTAAGAAATAACTGGTTATGAATCTACCCATAGATGCACATGGGTTGACCAACCAAAGTTGGGCTCGTGTGTAGTCTGTGTGGATTCTAGTACCCACTAAGAAATTAAAGTAATTCCTCGAATTGGAGGTTGAGGCTATCAGTTCGTAAAAATACTGGAAGAAACTTTAGACTAAAGTCTAAGTCTTTAGTATTAATAATTTATGTACTAATAAAGGTCTGGTTTTCCTTTATGCAGCTATGGTCACTACCCTGTCGCTCCGGTCATTATTAGATAATGACAAGCTCATGTGACCTAATTTTGATAGCTGGTATCAAAAATTGAAAATCATCCTTGAGCATGAACAGATCCTTTTGTAGTAACGGATCCGGCACCTGAGGAGCCAGCCCCGAACGCTAGAGGGATGGTCCGAGACACTTACCAGAAGTGGCTCAACGACCGCACCACTGTTCAGTGCAAAATGCTGGCGGCAATGAATGATGAGTTCAGCCGCAAGTTTGAGAACGCTCAGCCGCAGGAGATGCTTCAAATGTTGAACGACTCCTTTGGCACGCCTGACAATGTTGAAAGGCACAAAACTAGTTGTGCCATTTTCAATGCTCGGATGAGGGATGGGGCCTCAGTCACCGAACATGTACTGTACATGATCGAAATGATTGAGCACCTAAGTAAACTGGGCTTTCCCTTGCACGTGCAGCTCGGTAAGGATGCGATCCTTATTTCTTTGCCCAAGTCCTTCCTCTCCTTTTTTACTCATTTTTGGATGACAAAGCCTGCAGTGAACTACCACGGTTTGTTGGGGTTGCTGCAGAACTTTGAGAAGGACCACCAGCTCCATAAGGAGTCAGTGAATGTTGTGGAGGTTCTTCTTCTGATCGTCGACCCTTTAAGAAAGGAAAGAAGAATAAGAAGAAGAAGAATAAGAAGGTGCAGTCGCATGCTGGGATGTCTGCATAGGGTCAGACCAAGAAGCGCAAGCCCGATCAGAGCCAGGCGGAGTGCTTCTTTTGCAAGAAGTAGGAGCACTGGAAGAGAAACTGTCCTCTATACATTACCTCCTTGGACCGGAATAGGCCGAAGAAGAAGCAAGGTAATTATATGATAACACCTTGTAACTTTTCTATTTGTGATACTACTGCTTGGATATTGGATATCGAAAGCCCTTATCATATCTGTAATTCGATGCAGGGTCTACAGATTAGTAGGAGATTTGATGAAGGTGAGAGGTTCCTGAATGTTAGAGATGGAAGCAAAGTTTCAGTTCTAGCTTTAGGAATCATGAACCTTGTAATCAATTCTCGTAATGTAATTCTGAGTGAATGTCACTATTGTCCAAGTTTTTTATTAAATATTATTTTTGTAGGCCTTTTGACCATGTACAGTTATGAATTTTTAATAAAAAAAATGTTTGCAATATCATTTTGAATGGTGTTACAATATTTGTTGGACAACTAAATAATAGAATTTACTTACTATCACAACCTGTTAATATGGCTCAAACCTCCGGTAAATATCCTAGAATGGATAATATGTCAGAAGTCTACCTTTGGCACTGTAGGCTAGGTCATATCAATAAGAACAGGATAAACAGGTTGGCTCAAGAAGGAATTCTTGAAGTTGGTGATTGTGAATCACTTTCAACCTGTGAGTCCTGTCTTCTTGGAAAGATGACCAAGTCACCTTTTACTGAAAAAAGTGAGCGAGCCAGTGAACTCTTGGATCTGGTACATTTTGATGTATGTGGATCCATGAGCTCAAGTGCAAGAGGTGGATATTTCTACTTCATAAACTTCACAGACGACCTATCGAGGTATGGGTATGTCTACCTAATGAAGCATAAGTCGGAATCATTTGAAATGTTCAAACTATTCCAAAATGAGTTAGAAAAACAAACTAAAAAGTGTATTAAAATTTTTCGATCTGATCGAGGAGGTAAATACTTTTCCAATGAGTTTCTGACATATCTTGGGGAGAATGGGATTCTCTCACAGTGAACTCCTTCTAGAACACCACAGCATAATGGTGTATCTGAAAGGAGGAATCGGATCTTGTTGGATATGGCTCGATCCATGATGGAGTTTGCTGGTCTGCCGATCTCCTCTAGAGATATGCGCTCGAATTGACTTGTTATCTTCTAAATAGGGTACCGAGTAAGTCTGTAACCAAAATGCCATATGAGATATAAATAAAACGTAAGCCAGTACTCTCGCACCTTAGGGTTTGGGGGTGTCCGACTTATGTTAAACGTTTAATTACGGACAAGCTTGGACCTAGGTTTGACAAGTGTTATTTCATAGGGTACCCAAAAGAGACCAAAGGGTATTATTTCTATCTAGCTGATGAGCAAAAGGTGTTTGTCAGCCTTAAGGCAATCTTTTTAGAAAAGGAGTTTCTTGGTGAATGGACTGTTGCCTCTAAGGTCGAACTTGAGGAAGTTCGGTAGGTGGAAAAACTGACACAAGTTGTTGAACCTGAACCAGATTTGGTTAGATCAGATCCAGAGCCCATTGTTCTTGCACCCTTAAGGCAGTCTGGTAGAGTACCACGTCAATCGGATAGATACTATGGTTTCTTGATCCGAGACGGCGATCCTATCGAACTTGATGAAAATGATGAGAATCCGATCACCTACATGGATACAATGCAAAGACCTAACTCTGAGAAATGGCTAGAGGCCATGAAATCTGAAATGGAGTCCATGAAGGTCAACGATGTGTGGACATTGGTTGACCCACTCGAAGGAGTAAAACCCATAGGGTGTAAGTGGGTCTTCAAGAGGAAGAGAGGTGCAGACGAAAAGGTGGAGACCTATAAAGCCCATCTGGTTGCCAAAAGATATCGTCAACGTTATGATATAGACTATGATGAGATATTTTCTCCTGTGGTAATACTCAAATCCATTCAGATTATGCTTGCGATAGCTGCCCATCTGGACTATGAAATCTGACAGATGGATGTGAAGACAGCTTTCCTAAACGGAGAGCTGGATGAAAAGGTGTATATGATACAACCTGAAGGGTTCACATCCACAGATAAGTCTAAGGTGTGCAGGCTATAGAGGTCCATTTATGGACTTAAGCAGGCATCCCAGAGTTGGAACATACATTTTGATAGGACGATCAAAACGTATGGCTTCGTTAAGAACAGAGAAGAGCCCTGCATTTATAAGTGGGCTAATGGTCCAATAGTGGTATTTCTTATATTGTATGTGGATGATATTCTCTTAATCGAAAATGATGTCCCTGCATTACAAGGAATAAAGATTTGGCTATCATCACAGTTTTCCATGAAGGATCTGGGAGAAGCTTCCTACATCCTAGGGATGAGGATCTATAGGGATAGATCTAAAAGGTTGCTTGGCTTATCCTAGTCCACGTACATTGATACTATGCTGAAGAGGTTCAGTATGGAGAATTTTAAGAAAGGCTATCTACCGATAGGCCATGAAATTTTTTTCTCGAAGAGGGATTGTCTGACAACACCTCAAGAGAGAGAGAGTATGGGTAGAATTTTATTTACTTCGGTAGTGAAATCTATCATGTATGCCATGACATGTACACGACCAGATGTGGCATACTCACCAGGGGTAGTGAGTAGATACCAATCTGATCCAGGGAAAAATCACTGGAAAGTTGTTAAAACCATCCTGAAGTATTTAAGAAATACTAAAGACCAGTGGCTTGTTTATGGTGAATTAGACTTGAGACTTATGGAATTTACAGACTCCAATTTTCAGTCTGATCATGATGACAACAAAAGTATGTCAGATTTATTTTTACCCTTAATGGGGGGCTATTTGCTAGAAGAGTTCTAAGCAGCACACTGTGGTTGATTCAGTTTGCGAGCAGAGTATGTCGCTGCATCAGATGCTGCCAAAGAAGCGGTGTGGCTGAGAAAATTTTTACCGAGCTCAGAGTAGCACCCTCCCTTGTTGGTCCAGTTTTGCTCTATTGTTACAGCTCTGGAGCTATTACTTAGGCGAAGGAACCGAAGGCACACCAGCGGATGAAACATATTCTGCGTCGCTACCATCTTATCTGAAAAATCATGGATAGAGGTGACATCGACCTTCAGAAGATCGACGGGAAGGAGAACCTGGCCAACCCATTCACTAAAGCCATTGCGGTGAAGGAGTTCGATGACTTCAAGTCGAAGGTGAGTATTAGATACTGCACCGATTGACTTTAGGTCAAGTGGGAGATTGTTGGGAATAGTGTCCCAAAGCCAATCGTTAGCCTGTTGACGATTGTGCTCTTTCTTATATTAGTATATGAATTATTAGGTATAAAATATCCCAGCGAAGTCCTCCACAGAATCAACGGCTCCGCCAACAAGGCCAACCTCAAAAGAAATCTCCGCCCGGGCTCCCACGGGAGCCGGACTTCATCCTCGACGACCAACAACTTCAGCTACAAGATAGCTCCGCCCGGACTCCTACGGGAGCCGGGCCCCGCCGACGACTCCAACGACTGCAGACAGACTCCGCCCGGACTCCTACGGAGCCGACTCCACCGACAACTTCGACCTCAAGAGGACTCCGCCCGGACCCTACGGGAGCCGGGCTCCACTCTCGGTATCGACGCTGGTAAGTTCCGTCTGGACTCCTACGGGAGTCGGACTTCACCTTCAACTTTGATTGCAGAGGACTCCGCCCGGACTCCTACGGGAGCCGGGCTCCGCTCTCGGTATTGACTGCTGGTAAGCTCCGTCCGGACTCCTACGGGAGCTGGACTTCACCTCTAACTTTGATTGCAGAGGACTCCGCCCGGACTCCTACGGGAGCCGGGCTCCGCTCTCGTATCAACTGCTGGTAAGCTCCGTCCGGACTCCTACGGGAGCCGAGCTCCGCTCTCAGTATCGACTGCTGGTAAGTTCCGTTCGGACTCCTACGGGAGCCGGACTCCACCCACGACCCCAACCGCAAGGAGGACCCCTCCCAGACTTCTACAGAGGCCGGACTCCGACCGCTGTCGAGCCTCAATCAACAGATCCGCGCCCCCTGGCAGATCACAATAACAACCATGATCCTGTTCCACTTCCTATAGCGGATTCCGTGCGGCTCCATCACCCCCTGCGGCGGACCCATTACTCTCTGACAGGCTGTGTCAACGGCCATGATTCTGCTCTGCTCCCTGCGGCAGGTGCTGGCGACTCCACTACTCTCTGACAACTAGCGGCAACGGATGCCGCTCCACTACCTGCAACAGGCTCTACGTGGCAGGCCATGACAATAGCCACGGGTCTACTCCACTACCCTTCGCAATAAATTCTCCTGACCATGGGCGGCCCACTACCAGACGGTTACAAATGTCGCCATCAATCCGTTGCCTCCTCCACCTATAAAAGGGGACCCAGATACGTTTTTTCTAAGCTCATTTCTTATCTCAAAACTCTGCTAAATTCTCCGTTCGAGCACTCCATTCTTGCTGAGGCAGAGAACTGACTTGAGCGTCGGAGGGTCTTGCCGGAGAACCCCACCTCGGTTTAGACTTCCTTTGCAGGTCCCGCGGCGACCGCGGCTTCCCCGACTCCAGCTTCTCCGGTGCAAGCAGATTTTTGCACCAACAGGATTGGCGCTAGAGGAAGGGCTTGAACCTTCGCAGTACCCTTGTTCTTAAAGGAGCGCTCAATGGATCCACTTCCGGCCATCTTTTCCGCGCCCAATCCTCCTTCCCTCATCTGATGCCCTCTCACGAGGTCTCTGCACAACTACCTCCGGCTATGGTCGCCGATAAGGGGTGGCTGGATGACCGATCTCTACCGGATTCCATCAACGTCATCTCGGGGGAATCCCGCGGGAGGCAATCAGTGTACCAGCTGCATCCCCAAGCGACAAAAAGTTGAAGAACCCATAACCTTCACTGAAGTGGACACCCAGGGAGTCCAATTCCCTCATAACGACGCGGTCGTAGTTTCCTTGAACATAGCAAATTACGACGTCCGTCGCATTCTCGTCGACAATGGGAGTTCGGCCGACATCCTGTTCTACAACGCCTTTTCAAGAATGGCCACTCTTAGCGGTCATCTGAGACCGATTTGCTCCCCCTTGATAGGGTTCACCGGTGACGCCGTTCCAACGGAGGGAATGATAGCTCTGACTGTGACCGCGGGTCAGTATCCAAAGCAGTCCAGAGCTTTGGTGAATTTTCTGGTGGTAAAGGCGCCATCTGCCTACAATGCAATCCTTGGCCGACCCGGCCTCAATGCCCTCAGAGCTGTTGTTTCAACCTACCATTTGAAATTGAAGTTCCCACTGACCAGGGGATCGGAGAGGTCCGGGGAGACCAAGCCCTGGCCAGACATTGCTACAACATCGCCTTGCAAAGAAGCGATCAAGCGGACCTCTGTTCGGTCGATGGATTGGATGCTTGCGATGACCTCACTGAAGAGAGGGGCGGTCCTATCGAAGACCTAATACCAATCCCTTTGAATGATGGAAACACGGAGCATGTGGTGTTAATTGGCTCCAACCTGGGGGAGGAGGTGTGGACGCGTCTCGTAGATTTCCTCCGAAGGAATGCGGACATTTTCGCATGGGTCCCGGTGGATATGCCGGGAATCGACACAGAGGTCATGGAACATCATCTGGTGGTCGACCCTAAACATCGACCGACAAAAGAAAAAATCCGGAGCCATGCCCCGGAGAGGCAGAAGGTGATAGCCGAGGAAGTGGATAAACTTCTCAAGACGGATTTATTAAGGAAGTCAATTATCCTGAGTAGATCTCCAATGTTGTTTTGGTCAAGAAAGCAAACGGCAAGTGGAGGATGTGTATCGACTTCAAAAAGCTGAATAAGGCTTGTCCAAAGGACAGCTACCCCCTTCCCAGAATCGATCAACTGGTGGATGCTACCTCAGGACCGGGGGAAGCTCACCCCGAACTGGGAGGGACCTTATGAGGTCAAAGAAGTAGTTCGGCCCGGAACTTATTATCTCAAGGAGCTCGGAGGAGCCGATCTCCTGCGACCGTGGAGCTCAGAAAACTTACGGATGTACTACCAGTAACTTCGTTTCAGTCGAAAATCGCATACCCATGTGTCTTTAGACAATTCAAGTAAACTGTGTCAAAAACAAAAGGGCAATCTCATAAAGTCGAAGGCCCGATTCTTTTAGATCGGATGGGGGGAGAGGCCTTACAACGCCCATATGTGCCCCCACAGCCCTGTTAGGGACAGGAGGAGAACCTCGCCCTAACTTGGCAAAGTCGAAGGCCCGGTTCTTTTAGACCGGATGGGGGGAGAGGCCTTACAACGCCCATATGTGCCCCCACAGCCCTGTTAGGGACAGGAGGAGAACCTCGCCCTAACTTGAGCAAAGTCGAAGGCCCGTTCTTTTAGACCGGATGGGGGGAGAGGCCTTACAACGCCATATGTGCCCCCACAGCCCTGTTAGGGACAGGAGGAGAATCTCGCCCTAACTTGAGCAAAGTCGAAGGCCCGGTTCTTTTAGACCGGACGGGGGGAGAGGCCTTACAATGCCTATATGTGCCCCCACAGCCCTGTTAGGGACAGGAGGAGAACCTCGCCCTAACTTGAGCAAAGTCAAAGGCCCGATTCTTCTAGACCGGATGGGGGGAGAGGCCTTACAACGCCCTAATGTGCCCCCACAGCCATGTCGGGAACAGGAGGAGAACCTCGTCCTGACATGAGCAAAGTCAAAGGCCCGGTTCTTCTAGACCGGATGGGGGGAGAGGCCTTACAACGCCTAATGTGCCCCCACAGCCATGTGGGAACAGGAGGAGAACCTCGTCCTGACATGAGCAAAGTCGAAGGCCCGGTTCTTTTAGACCGAATGGGGGAGAGGCCTTACAGCGTCCTAACGCGCCCCCACAAGCCATGCTGATAACGAGAGGAAAACCTCACGCCGGCTCGAGCAAAATGAAAGGTCCGGACTCCTACGGGAGCCGGATCCACGACATCAAAGAAGGTTTCATCCGGACTCCTACGGGAGCCGGGTTCCATCCACGACGCCAAAGAAGATTTCATCCGGACTCCTACGGGAGCCGGGTTCCGACGCCAAGGAAGGCTTCACCCGGACTCCTACGGGAGCCAGGTTCCATCCACGATGCCAAAGAAGATTTCATCCGGACTCCTACGGGAGCCGGGTTCCGACGCCAAGGAAGGCTTCACCCGGACTCCTACGGGAGCCGGGTTCCATCCACGATGCCAAAGAAGGTTTCATCCGGACTCCTACGGGAGCCGGGTTCCGACGCCAAGGAAGGCTTCACCCGGACTCCTACGAGAGCCGGGTTCCATCCACGATGCCAAAGAAGATTTCATCCGGACTCCTACGGGAGCCGGGTTCCGACGCCAAGGAAGGCTTCACCCGGACTCCTACGGGAGCCGGGTTCCATCCACAACGCCAAAGAAGATTTCATCCGGACTCCTACGGGAGCCGGGTTCCGACGCCAAGGAAGGCTTCACCCGGACTCCTACGGGAGCCGGGTTCCATCCACGACGCCAAAGAAGATTTCATCCAGACTCCTACGGGAGCCAGGTTCCGACGCCAAGGAAGGCTTCACCCGGACTCCTATGGGAGCCAGGTTTCATCCACGACGCCAAAGAAGATTTCATCCGGACTCCTACGGGAGCCGGGTTCCGACGCCAAGGAAGGCTTCACCCGGACTCCTACGGGAGCCGGGTTCCATCCACGACGCCAAAGAAGATTTCATCCGGACTCCTACGGGAGTCGGGTTCCGACGCCAAGGAAGGCTTCATCCGGACTCCTACGGGAGCCGGATTCCATCCACGATGCCAAAGAAGATTTCATCCGGACTCCTACGGGAGCCGGGTTCCGACGCCAAGGAAGGATTCACCCGGACTCCTACGGGAGCCGGGTTCCATTACAACGCCAAAGAAGATTTCATCCGGACTCCTACGGGAGCCGGGTTTCGACGCCAAGGAAGGCTTCACCCGGACTCCTACGGGAGTCGGGTTCCATCCACGACGCCAAAGAAGATTTCATCCAGACTCCTACGGGAGTCGGGTTCCGACGCCAAGGAAGGCTTCACCCGGACTCCTACGGGAGCCGGGTTCCATCCACGATGCCAAAGAAGATTTCATCCGGACTCCTACGGAGTTGGGTTCCGACGCCAAGGAAGGCTTCACCCGGACTCCTACGGGAGCCGGGTTCCATCCACGACGTCAAAGAAGGTTTCATCCGGACTCCTACGGGAGCCGGGTTCCGACGCCAAGGAAGGCTTCACCCGGACTCCTACAGGAGCCGGGTTCCATCCACGACGCCAAAGAAGATTTCATCCGGACTCCTACGGGAGCCGGGTTCCGACGCCAAGGAAGGCTTCACCCGGACTCCTACGGGAGCCGGGTTCCATCCACGATGCCAAAGAAGATTTCATCCGGACTCCTACGGGAGCCGGGTTCCGACGCCAAGGAAGGCTTCACCCGGACTCCTACGGGAGCCGGGTTCCATCCACGATGCCAAAAAAGATTTCATCCGGACTCCTACGGGAGTCGGGTTCCGACGCCAAGGAAGGCTTCACCCGGACTCCTACGGGAGCTGGGTTCCATCCACGACGCCAAAGAAGGTTTCATCCGGACTCCTACGGGAGCCGGGTTCCGACGCCAAGGAAGTCTTCACCCGGACTCCTACGGGAGCCGGGTTCCATCCACGATGCCAAAGAAGATTTCATCCAGACTCCTATGGGAGCCAGGTTCCGACGCCAAGGAAGGCTTCACCCGGACTCCTACGGGAGCCGGGTTCCATCCACGACGCCAAAGAATGTTTCATCCAGACTTTTACGGGAGCCGGATTCCATCCACGATGCCAAAGAATGTTTCATCCGGACTCCTACGGGAGCCGGGTTCCGATGCCAAGGAAGGCTTCACCCGGACTCCTACGGGAGTCGGGCTCCGCTGATAACAGCAACTGCCGATAGGCCTTGTCCAGACCCCTACGGGACCCGGACTTTGCCTACGACTTTGATTGCGGGAAGACTTCACCCTGACCCCTACGAGAGCCAGGCTACTCCAACTTCAGGAGGGCTTCTCCGTTCGGACTCCCAAAGGAGCCGAACTTAGCTCCGACTTCAGCAGAGAAAAAACCCAAGCAAAAAAGGAAAGCAAACAGTGCCCGAAGGCAACGGAAGCTCGAATCCCAAATTCAAGCCCTAGGAGGGACCTCGAGCCCGAAGGGCCCCAAGCGAACCTGCAATCGTCGACGGAATGACAATTGGGTATCTTCGAACGGCGTAAGAGCCGAAAAGTAGCTCGATAAATGACAAACCCACATGAACAGAAGAGGTCGTCGATGACCTTAGGACGACGTGAAAAAGAAGAAGAGAAGGAAGAAAGAGGAAAGGAAAATGAAGAAGTTCGACAGACAACTATTTAATGCGAGATGCAGACGAGGTAACAAAATCTCTTAACAAGAGTATACGTTACAGGACCCAGTGGGTCAGAAAAGAAGAAGAAGATACACATCATCGCAAGCCTCGCAAACACGGTTCGGGAAGGGTGAACCGAAGGCCGCTCCGAGCTGCGAGCTCCTCTTCCCGTCTCTGTCCTTCTCAGTCGCGTTCTCCAGTGCGTGTAACAGCTCTCGCCCCATCTCGTCTCATTCTGTCTCCGAAGTCCCAACCCTAGCGAGAAAAGGGTGGGATAGATCTCCGAAGGCGTTAAGGGCAACGGCGGCAGTAGCGAAGACCTGTTTCAAGAAGAACCAGAGTCACCTTGGAAGCGGTAGCGACGCCAGAGATGTGCCTCATCTCCGAATGCTCCACGACAACCGCCATCCAAAATGCTCCGGCAAGGTCGGCATGCGCTACTTCCACCATCCCCGCAACAAGTTCCACTGCCCCACCATCGACGCCGACCGCCTCCGGTCCCTCGGCCCCGACGGCGTCAAGGATCCCATCATGGTTTATGATGGCAGCTCTGCCCTCTTGACCGGTATCACCCCGCCTTGCTACTCCAAAATTCGCGGGCAGAATAACTTCACCGACAGCCCCCATTATTAAACCCCTGTTGTTGAAGGAATTCTTTCCTGAGCCCCCTTTAAAACGACGGAGATTCTCACCGGCCGCCGTTCTCCTCCTCACCTTCCTCCAAGCCCTAGAAATCCCCTCAAGAACAGCCTCGGGGTAGAGGACATGGTGTAGAAACCCTCAGAGAAGAATTGGGGGGCTGAAGAGGGCAAGGACTGGTGCGAGGGAAGCAAGGCTCTCAGGCGAAAGAAAGGCGCCAGGATGAAGCCATGAAAGGACTAGGGGGTTTAAATAGCCAACGGATCCTAGCACAGTTATGGCGGCGAGTCTTCCTGGGCCAACTGGTGCGTGCCACGTGTCGCGCTTATCCCCTTCATCGCTATCGAGGGTTGACCGTTCGCAAATTCCCGTGGCACGGTGCTTGGAGATCGTGTTTCGACGGGGGTTCCGAAAAGACACTTCAGGTCACCTTCATCGAAAAGCGGGCTCTGACGTACACACATTAAATGCCAAAATATCTAGAGGCGGCGGTGCGCAGGATTCGAAGGGGCGACTTCGGCTGTGTCCATCTCTCTGTACTTCCTTCGTTCGAAATTCAAACTCGGAAGTAGGGGGACTGGTGTTGGGTATAAAATACCCCCAGCCGAAGTCCTCCACAGAATCAACGGCTCCGCCAACAAGGCCAACCTCAAAAGAAATCTCCACCCGGGCTCCCACGGGAGCCGGACTTCATCCTCGATGACCAACAACTTCAGCTACAAGATAGCTCCGCCCGGACTCCTACGGGAGCCAGGCCCCGCCGACGACTCCAACGACTGCAGACAGACTCCGCCCGGGCTCCTACGGGAGCCGGACTCCGCCGACAACTTCGACCTCAAGAGGACTCCGCCCGGACTCCTACGGGAGTCGGGCTCCGCTCTCGATATCGACTGCTGGTAAGCTCCGTCCGGACTCCTACGGGAGCCGGACTTCACCTTCAACTTTGATTGCAGAGGACTCCGCCCGGACTCCTACGGGAGCCGGGCTCCGCTCTCGTATTGACTGCTGGTAAGCTCCGTCCGGACTCCTACGGGAGCTGGACTTCACCTCTAACTTTGATTGCAGAGGACTCCGCCCGGACTCCTACGGGAGCCGGGCTCCGCTCTCGGTATCAACTGCTGGTAAGCTCCGTCCGGACTCCTACGGGAACCGGACTTCACCTTTAATTTTGATTGCAGAGGACTCTGCCCGGACTCCTACGGGAGCCGAGCTCCGCTCTCAGTATCGACTGCTGGTAAGTTCCGTTCGGACTCCTACGGGAGCCGGACTCCACCCACGACCCCAACCGCAAGGAGGACCCCTCCCGGACTTCTACAAAGGCCAGACTCCGACCGCTGCCGAGCCTCAATCAACAGATCCGCACCCCCTGGCAGATCACAATAACAACCATGATCCTGTTCCACTTCCTGTAGCGGATTCCGCGCGGCTCCATCACCCCCTGCGACGGACCCATTACTCTCTGACAGGCTGTGTCAACGGCCACGATTCTGCTCCGCTCCCTTCGGCAGGTGCTACGCGACTCCACTACTCTCTGACAACTAGCGGCAACGGACGCCGCTCCACTACCTGCAACAGGCTCTACGTGGCAGGCCATGACAATAGCCACGGGTCTACTCCACTACCCTTCGCAATAAATTCCCCTGACCATGGGCAGCCCACTACCAGATGGTTACAAATGTCGCCATCAATCCGTTGCCTCCTCCGCCTATAAAAGGGGGACCCAGATACGTTATTTTCTAAGCTCATTTCTTATCTCAAAACTCTGCTAAATTCTCCGTTCGAGCACTCCATTCTTGTTGAGACAGAGAACTGACTTGAGCGTCGGAGGATCTTGCCGGAGCAACCCCACCTCCGGTTTAGACTTCTTTTGCAGGTCCCGACGGCGACCGCGGCTTCCCCGACTCCAGCTTCTCCGGCGCAAGCAGATTTTTGCACCAACATGAATTATAAATTAATAAAAGTTATTTTGATATTTTTCATCATAAATTATTTCATCTTCTAATGAACTCCTGTGTTGTGGTGAAGTCCTTAGGATTATTTAGACTCGACAAAGGAGGATTTGTCGTTTAGTCCTTAAACCTGTTCGCGACCAAATGATACGTTGTTACCAAGGACAATAATGTTTATCAAGCATAGGTCCTTGTCTGCCATATGGGTTGGTTGTCCTCTTAACCAAGGAGTGTGGAGACACTGGTATGGCATACAGGTGAGATGTAAGGGTACATCTGCACTGAATGTGACCGACTCTGGAGCTTTTTCTGCTGTCAAGATTTGGTCCGATGGGATATGGGTATAACTGTCCCTCCGACCTAAGACTGCCACAGTGACTTGCAAGCAACTCACTGCACTTAGGCACTGGACTACCTGAATTTCTAATTCAGTGATGGAAGGCTGCTGGGTGTAGTCAAGTACTTAACTTGTCGGTGCGTGTGTCAAGATGGGATTGACCACTCCAGTTCAGGAGCTATGTACAGTCGTGTTTCAATTTAGTAAAACCTTGGCCAGGGTAGTCCTAGTGAGGAGTCACAAGATTGTTTGAGTTGAGCATGATTCGGATGATCTGATCAGGGTTGACAGTTTAACCCTGAGTCGTCCTATACACAGGGATCAAAAGGGATGAATTATACAGAACCATATTCACGTAGGTTCTGAATGTTGTGATTGTGACTATTTGACCTCTCTGAATGTCAGGTACCATTACTAGATGGTCACTTTGATTAGTATAAAAATTGGTTCCTGTGCTACCGGCTTAGGTTCGAACCTGCGGGGTCACACACATTAGAGGTTCCTATCTGATCTGATGGCTGGTGAAGAGTCCCACTGGACTGGGACTCTTCGACCAAGAGTCTTAATACTTGGGGACTCTGAGTCCTACGTGTCTGAGACTCTGTGATCGAGAATCAAGATTCTTTGATCATGAGTTCCACACATTATGGGTACTGGGGTCAAGAGTCCCACTGGTTTGGGACTCTTCGATCAGGGTTTCATATCGATGGACTTTGATATCCGATTATCCATCGGATTTGGACTCAGTATTTATGAGAGGTTTAATTAGTGATTTGATCACTAATTAACTCAATTTGATTGAGTAATTATTTTTGGATCAAGTTCAATTGAATTGGATTCAGTTGGGTTTGACCCGATTAGGTTAAGAGTTGACCTAATCGCCAAGGTGGTTTGATCCCTGATCTGATCAGGGGTTGGGCTTAGTCAATTTTTGATTTGATTAAAATTTTATTGAGCCTAATTAAGCCTAATTATGTTGGGTTTAACTTGTCTAATTGTGCCTAACCTATTTTAATAAGGTTGGTTCAATTAGGTTGATTTAATATTTGAAACCATCTTGACTTATCTCCCTGCGCCACCTCATCTCACCTGTGCCTATTTGAATTCATGAGAAACAAATTCTCATAAATTTTCTCCCACGTAGAAGCCTTCCCACGCCCTCCCTTGTGTGCCACTTGTGTGGATAATGATAAGGTTGGTTGGCCATTCAAATTCAAATAATGTTTGAATTTGAATGGGCAACTAATCCATGCGCCACCTTATCCTTTTATGCGCCCCATTCTCTACATGAGAAAAAATTTCTCGTGTAAACTCTCTATGTACAAAGAAGCCCACGCTCCTCCCTTCTTATGCCAAGAGTGGATAAAGATTGGTTGGTTGGTATTTGAATTCAAATTTGATTTAAATTCAAGTGAGCAACCACCTATCTTTATCCTCTCACATGGTGAAAACGCTGAAAAGATGTGTCTTGCACTATTTTAAAAAGGAAGAGAAGATGGGGCATGCAAAAATCTGATCAAAGAGAGTTAAGGTGGCATGAGAAGAGACTTCTGCATGAGAAAAGAAAAGAAAAGAAGAGAAAAAGAAAAGAGAGAGTGGACGCAAGTTTCTTCTGTGAGTACCCTAGCATTTCTGCCTAGGATTCGAGAAGTGAGAAGGTGAGCTACGAGTATCGTGAGCCCACCAAATTTTAGAGAGAGCTTCATCAACCTCTTAAGAATATCTGTTGATGATTTGGAACATCCGAGGAGTCGACAGATCAAGATCGAAGAAGTTCGATCAGCATCAGCCGTCAAAAGGGTTCTACAACGAACTAACATTCGTGAGGAGCCGATCAGATCGGAAGCTTCGTGTGGATGATCTACAGAAGTCAGACATATTGTGTGGCTGTATTACAATAATCAGATCTTTCTGACGGTGATCAGACTGCAGCGATCGACTACCTGCACGAAGGTAATGTGTTCTGAACACATAACAGTAAAATATTTACTATAAAAGTTCAAATTTCAAATTTAAATGCATGCTATATATATCATATTTAGATTCTTGTGTAGGGTTAATACATATTAATTAATTAGATTAATTAATAATTTTCACTGTAAAATTATAATTTTGAAAAAAATTTAAAATTACCATTTTACCCCTGCACTGAAATTCACTTCAGTGAGAACAAACTCAATTTGTATTTAGGCTAAACCACTCTATATCAAACTGTTAGGTTTAAAAAATCAATAGGTGTCTAGGTTTAATTGCTTGCTAACTTGATTGCAATTAACACTTAACCACAACAATTCTTCTCATCTTTCATCTTTAGGTCTGAGCTTTCTTAAGGATCTCACCTTTAGAACTTCTCTCTTTCTTTTTTTTCTCTTTTTCTTTTTTCCTCTTCTTAAAAAATAAAATTTTAAAAAAAAATCTAAACCACACATATTAGGATTTGCACTGGTACATGCACGGTATAATTTTTTCTGACCTAGTTGAACCTAATCTTGAAATTGAACGACTGATCCATGTTGAACATAATAATCAAATGGCTAGAAATTCTAAGAACCACCTAGGCAGATGAAAGAATATTTTATTTCTTCCACCTATAACCCATCAATGTTCCCATCATTCTATTCAGATTTTAATCCTGAGATCGATTTGAATCTGAAAGCCCAAAAATTAGATAAAGTTGATCTTCTTATATATAAATACCTAGCCTTAGATCTACAATCTCCTGTGCAATACACACAATCTTTTAATTATCAAGAGATTTGTTCTATCTGTGCTAGCCCATCCCATCATGTTAGTGAATATCCTATGGCTGCATAGTTTTCATCTTTCATTCAAGAATAAGTTCAAGCTACTCAAGATTACTCCAATCCTATCAATAACCCATTCTTAAATACATATAACCAAGATTGGAGGAACTACCCTAATTTTTCTTGGAGACCCCAACAGACTTAGGCTCAGACTTAAATTTTTTCTATGTAAAATTTTTAAAATAGAGCCCAATACCAAAACTATGCTTATAATAGTGGTCAGCCTAGTCAGCCTACTCAACCATCCTATTACAATCAGCCGTCATACCCACCTCCTCAATAGACCAATCTAGCCGATGATAGATTTAGCCAACTTCAATAAATAATTATGATCCAATAGCAATCCCTCGCTAGACTAGAAGCATAAATAGATCAATTAGCTGAGTCTACTATGAGAGAACTAGGTCAATTATCAAGCCAACAAATATCGAATTTTGAAAACAACCCAACCACCCACCAATCACCTGGACCTAGTCATCAATCTAATGTCCCACATAAGAATCTCCAATTTGAAAATGATAAAGTAATCTCTGAGCTTAAAAGTGATAAGATTCTTAAGGACTCATATCAAGTCCAAGTGAGTGAGGCTAGTACTGATTCTAGCCTAAAAGATAATTTAGAAGAGAAGATTAGTACTGAGATTAGTCCAATAGAAGAACCTGAGCCCAGTACTGATATTGATCTAAGTGATAAAGAAAAGAAGAGAGTGGATGAGCTACCCAAGATATATTCATCAAGAGTCCCATTTTCTTCAACCCTAGAAGCTGGTTTTTTCACTCTAGAATCATCACCTCCTCCAGAACTGAAGTCATCTTTAATTACACTTGAGTACACATATTTAGAATCAACTGACATCCTTCCAGCATCCCGTACATCAAACTCAACTTCTAACCCAAAAATTCAGTTCATGAGCATTTTAGAAGAACAAATAGGAGAAATTTTTGACAAACAAGGGTTTGTGAATAGATTTGTGAATTATCTTTCTAAAATTAAGAACAGGGATATGCAATACATTTTGAAGATTGATAATAAAATATTAAAATTTATTATAAATCATCTTCCTAAGATTGATAATTCAAAACCATTAAAATTTATCAATCCAATATTCGATATGAGATAGGTGAGAGAATCAGCATGGTCTGGCTGAAGACGGTAAACTTAGCACTTCCTTGGAGGTAACCCAGTTTTCAATTTTTAGTTTTGGGCTTTTTGCTATCTTTTGTATTTTATTTAGGTTAATCAAGTCTTACTTAGTATCTTTTGTAGGGATCTGAAAATAATCTTGGCTAAGTTGGAGGGAGAATCAATTTTGAAAAGACTTCTAGATCAGGTGACATCTCTCCTTTTCTTTCTCTTTGCATGCACCCTTCATTTTTTCTACTCCATTGAGGACAATGTCAATTAAGTTGGAGAGAAATAATAAAAATTTTTAAAGTTTTAAAGTCCTCAAGTAAGTTAGTATTTAGTATTTAAGCACCTGATTACACTTAAGAATTGAGTTAAACCAAATATTTTTAAAAAAAAATTGATGCACAGACTAGAGAGTTTATGAGATATTGAGAGATAAAGTATTAAAAAAATTTAATAAAGAGTTAAGTTTAGAATTTAAATAGTTTTCTTTGAGTATTTCTAAATTTTTTTACCAGCATCAAAGAAGAGTTTACTTTCTATGGGCTTGTGTAGAGTAACTATATGTTTCTTCATATATTTAAATAAAAAAAAGAAAAAAAAAATTTAAGTACTTCATGCTGAGTAATCGGGTTTTTTTGCCTAAGCAAGTATTGAGTTTCACATCAAAAAGTATGAAGGGTAAAGAAGCTTTGTTGTAAAGCTAGTTTTAACTCGTAGCCTGTTTGATTCGAGCAAGTAGGTCCGAGGGATATTTTATACCGAGTACCCTAAAGCCATCTGCTTTAAAAGTCATTAACTAAAAACTCGCTACATGGGTCAAACAGAAAGCTTAAGGAGTTAAGATACTCAATAGCAGTACAACGTTAAAAAAAAAAAATCTATCAATAAATGAAGGACGAAAGTAACAATATACTTATCCATATGAAGGTTAATGATTTGAAGATAAAGGTAGGGATAATTTAGAAAAGTTCAAAAAAATTTAGTATTCTTAGTTTAACTCTTATATTGACTAGTATTAATACCCCAATGACATACCTCATGTACACTCTACTGAACATCAGTGGCCCTTTTGAAAATTATTTGATAAAATTTGAGATTTTAAGTTAAATGGTACTTGATTCTAAATTCTTTCTTTACTCGAAGGAGAGCAAAGTTCAAGTTGGAGGGTGTGATAAGTAGTGTATTTTTGTATTTGTTGTAGGTATTTTTGATAATTTATGATGCTAACATCTTCTAAAAAACCTAATTTCATGAATAAATTAGATTTTCTTACAAAAATAAAAATTTTTAAAAAAAGTATGAAATTAGAATGTATTTATAAAAAATAGATGTTAATTTAATTAAATAATTTAAGCATCAAAATAATGAAATTTTTTTAAAAATTTAATACATATTTTTTTAATTTTTCAGATAAAAATCGAAGCAAAAATCGAGCCAAAATACTCTAAAAAATAAAAAATATTACCTCCGATGCATGGTAGACCGATCGCTTGGTCCACAAAGCCAGGATGCAGTCCACGAGAATTATTTCGTGGTCCACAGGTGTGGCTCACAACGAAGAAGGATTCTGGGTGCGATCCAATAGCTAACATTCATCCCGACCTAGATTCGACAGTCAGCATCCATTATCGATTTATAAGAGGGGTTTTTGCACATTCTAATGGCTAGAACTTCATCAGAACCCAGATCAGATGGCTGACATTCGATCTAACTTTGATGAGGATTAAAACAGTGAATTTTGGGTAGATCTGGGTGGTCCAAGCTCCATCCAATGGCTAGAAATATTCTTAAAGGGATTAATATGATTTCTAAAGATTTTAGGACTCCTTTTCATACTAAAAAATTATTAAAAATTTATCTATAAATAGAAGGTTCAGGAATAAGTCTTAAGAGGAGAAAAGATCAGTAGAAAGTGAAGAAAAAATAGAGAAAAAAATAAAATAGCTTTAAGGATCCAAGAAAAAGAAGGAGAGGAGCCAGTTCGCTCTACGGAATACGACAGAAGATGGAAAGGTCATCAACCATCTTCCTAACGAGGCTTGGCTGATCAACTTCAGATCTTTGTTATAATTTTATTTTATTATTTTATTATTTTTTTAAAATTTTTATACTTGAATTTTAATTTTAATTAATGCAAAAATTATTTTTTTGCACTTTAAATTTCTATCTTTTATTTTTTTGCAAGTAGATGCTAGGATTTAGTTAGTAGATCTTAGTACCAATTTATTTTATACACTTTAAATTTTTACTATTTATTTTTATTGCAAGTAGATGCTAGGATCTAAATAGTAGATCTTAGTACCAGATTTATTTTTTATATTTTTAATTTTTATTTTCTGACTTAAATTATTTTCTCCAATTTTTTTTTGCAAAATCAAAGATTTTAGTTCAAAATCCTACCTTCTCTGTGAATTTGATACGACTCGCTACTTTTTACGTATTTTTAATTTTTATTGAAATTAAAATTAGATTGATAATCACGGTGTCCTAACGATAATATCTTAACTGTATCAGAAACCCATTTGTCCGAAGGAAGTGATCTGTGCATTGATCTATCTGGATCATTCACCATCTCCATGATGATCCTATGAGTAGGAGAAATTTAGGAATTAACCATTAATGATACATGCCTCAAATTTTCAATTCTTTGAGAATATGTGTCATTATTTTGTTAATCCCTTGGATGATTTATGGACACATAAACATGAATGGTACTATAACTGCCCAATAAGTATAAAATCATATTCTAGAGATATGAGATGTGTCAGTCAAGATTGACTTCTAGGGCATACATCGAACACAATATAGTCAAATTAAAATTACGAGGCAGAATGTATTACAACATTCGATGCTTGCAAGAAAACTATGTGATTGTACAAGTTCACTGGCAAGCTAGGAGTAGCACCCTCTGATGATGATCCTACTATATTGTACAGCACCAAAGCCATAGCTCATGTCAAGGAGTCAAAATTTCATTAGCTTACTAAGTATTTTGCATTGCTATTATCTTATTCAAAAAATCTGTTAAGTTGACGTCAAACTTTAGAAGATTAATAAAAAGGAGAACGTGACCAACCCATTTACTAAAGCCTCAGTATCTAAGAGTTCTAAGATGATAAATCAAAGATGGATATATGGTACTATACTGATTAGCTTTAGTTTAAGTAGGAGTTGCTGGAAAATATATCTTAAAACCAATCGTTTGACGATTATGCTAATTATAATTGTATAAGAATTGATAAATAATAAAAGTTATTTGATCTTTTTCGTCATAAGATTACATCTTCTAACGAACTTCTATTTATGATAAAATTCTTAGGATTAATTTGATCGATAAAGAAGGATTTATCGCATAAAGAAGTTATTTGTGATCAAACGATATACTATTATTAGGACGATATCGATATCAAGTGTAAGTCATTGTGTACTATATACGTTGGTTGTTCTCGTAATCAAATGGTGTAGAGACACTAGTATGGCATGCAGATGAGATGTAGGAGTACATCATCATTGAACGTAACCAACTGTGAAGCACTCTGCTGTCAAGTGTAGCTCGCGAAGGATATGGGTATAAGTGTCCCTCCGATCTGAGATCACCACGGTGACTTACAAGCAATTCATTATACTTTGATATCAGACTATCTGAGTTTATAATTTAATGATAAGAGATTTCTAGATACAATCAAATACTTGTCAAGTCGGTATGTGAGTCAAGATAGAATTGATCTCTCCGAATTAGTAGGAGTTAATATATCAATGTATTTCAATTTAGCAAAACCTAAGCTCGGATAATCTATGAGATAGATTTAAAAGATTAAAATATAATGTAAATGACTTATTTAGGATTGATAGTTAAATCTTACGTCTCTTTGAGCATTAGGGTCAAAGGGATGTGTTGGTGCAAAAATCCGCTTGCACGGAGAAGCTGGAGTTGGGGAAGTCGCGGTCGCCGTCGGGACCTGCAAAGAAAGTCTAAATCGGAGGTGGGGTTGCTCCGGCAAGACCCTCGACGCTCAAGTCAGTTCTTTGCCTCAACAAGAATGGAGCGCTCGAACGGAGAATTTAGCAGAGTTTTTAGATAAAAGGATGAGAGCTTATAGAATAACGTATCTGGGGTTTCTCTTTTATAGACGGAGGGGGCAGTGGATTGACAGCGACGCCTGTAACCGTCTGGCAGACGGCTGTCCAAAGTCAGGCAGAATTTGCTACGAAGAGTAGTGGAGTAGACCCGTGGCTATTGCTATGGCCTGCCATGTGGAGCCTGTTGCAGGTAGTGGAGCGGCGTCCGTTGCCGCTAATTGCCAGGGAGTAGTGGAGTCACGCAGCACTCGCCGCAGGAGTGGAGCAGAATCATGGCCGTTGATATAGCCTGTCAGAGAGTAATGGGGTCACGTAGGGTCCGCCGCAGGAAGTGGAGCAAGATCATGACCATTGATAAAGCCTGTCAGGGAGTAGTGGAGCTGTGCGGAATCCGTTGTAGAAAGTGGAGCAGAGCTGCAACTATTACTGCGGCTTGTCAGGGAGTGATGGAGCTGCACGAAATCCACAGCAGAAAGTGGAGCAGGATCGTGGCCGTTAAAATAGCCTGTCAGGGAGTGCAGATCCATCGGCTGAAGCTCGGAAGTGGTCGGAGCTGATGACGGAGTTCGGCTCCCGTAGGAGTCCGGGCGGAGTCCTCTGCAACTAAAGTCAGGTGGAAAGTTCGGCTCCCGTGGGAGTCCGGACGGATCTTACCGGCAATCGGAGTCAACGACGGAGCCCGGCTCTTGTGGGAGTCCGGGCGGAGTCCCCCTTGCGGTTGAAGTTGTCTGCGGAGTCCGGCTCCCGTAGGAGTCCGGACGAAGTCTGTCTGCAGTCGTTGGAGTCGAGGATGAAGTCCGGCTCCCGTAGGAGTCCGGGCAGAGTCTTCCTGCAATCAAAGTTAAAGGCGAAGTCCGGCTCCCGTAGGAGTCTGGACGGGGCTTACCAGCAGTTGATGTTGAGGATGGAGCCCGGCTCCCATAGGAGTCCGGGCGGAGTCAACTCGAGGTCGGAGTTGTCGGCGGAGTCCGGCTCCCGTAGGAGTCCGGACGAAGTCTGTCTGCAGCCGTTGGAGTCGAGGATGAAGCCCGGCTCCCGTAGGAGTCCGGGCGGAGTCTTCCTGCAATCAAAGTTAAAGGCGAAGTCCGGCTCCCGTAGGAGTCTGGATGGGGCTTACCAGCAGTTGATGTTGAGGACGGAGCCCGGCTCCCGTAGGAGTCCGGGCGAAGTCAACTCGAGGTCGGAGTTGTCGGTGGAGTCCGACTCCCGTAGGAGTCCGGACGAAGTCTGTCTGCAGCCGTTGGAGTCGAGGATGAAGTCTGGCTCCCGTAGGAGTCCGGACGGAGTTTTCCTGGAGCTGATTCTGCTGAGGGCTTCGGCTGTGGGTATCTCATACCCAACACCAGTCCCCCTACTTCGAGTTCGAATTTTGAATGAAGAAAGTACAGAGAGATGGGCACAGCCGAAACCATCCCCTCGAATCCTGTGCACCGCCGCTCTCAGATATTTTGGCATTAAATGTGTGCATATCGAAACTTTTTTCTGGTTAAGGTGACCTGAAGAGTCTTTTCGAAACTCCCACCGAAACGCGATCCCAAGCATCACGCTGCGGAAATCTACGAACGGTCAATTTTTGATAGCGGTGAGGGGGACATGCGGAACACGTGGCATGCATCAGTTGGCTCAGGTACGCCCGCTGCCATAACTGCGCTAAGATTCGCTGGCTATTTAAACCCCCTACTCTCCCTTCGGGGTTTCATTCTGCCGAGAAGACGGCACCCTTCTTTCATCTGAGAGCCCAGCTACTCAGCTACTTCCCCCGCACCGGTCCTTGCCATCTTCAGCCCCCCAATTCTTCTCTAAGGGGTTCCCACGCCATGTCCTCTACCCCGGAGGCCATCCTTGAAGGGATGTCTAGGGCTTGGAGGAAGGCGAGGAGGAGAACAGCGACCGGTGAGGATCCCCGTCGTTTCAAAGGGGGCTCAAGGAAGAATTCTTTCAACAATAGGGGTTTAATAACGGGGGCCGTCGGTAAAGTTATTCTGCCCGAGAACTTCGGAGTAGCGAGGTGGGGTGATACCGGTCAAGAGGGCAGAGCTGTCGTCGCAAGCTGTGGCGGGATCCTTGATGCCGTCGGGGCCGAGGGACCAGAAGCGGTCGGCATCAACGGTGGGGCAGTGGAATTTGTTGCGGGGACGGTGGAAGTAGCACATGCCGATCTTGCCAGAGCATTTTGGGTGGCGGCTGTCGCGGAGCATTCGGAGATGGAGCATATCTTTGGCATCACCGTTGCCTCCAAGGCGACTCCGACTCTTCTTGAAACAGGTCTTCGTCACTGCTACCGTTACCCTTACCGCCCCCGAGAATCTATCCCACCCTTTTCCCCCTAGGGTAGGGACTTCGGAGATGGAGCGAAGCGAGACGGGACGAGAGCCGATAGGTTCGTTACATGCACTGGAAAACGTGGCTGAGAAGGACAGAGACGGGAAGGTGTTCGCGAGGCTTGCAATGATGTATATCTTCTCTCTTTTTTTTTTTTTTTTTTTTGACCCACCGGATCTTGTAACGCATATCTTATTAAATGAAAAGGAGATTTTGTTACCTTGTCTGCATCGAATAGTTGTCTGTCGAACTTCTTCATTTTCCTTTCCTCTTTCTTCCTCCTTTTCTTCTTTTCTTTTTCATGTCGTCCTAAGATCATCGACGACCTCTTTTATTCGTGTAGGGTTGTTATTTGCCGAGCTCCTTTTCGACTTTTACGCCGTTCGAGGATGCCCGATTGTCATTCCGTCAATGGCCGCAGGTTCGCTTGGGGCCATTCGAGCCCGGGGTCCCTCCTAGGGCTTGAATTCGGGGATCCGAGCCTCTGTCACCCTAAGGGAGTTGTCTTATTTTGCGCCGAAAGCTTCCTTGAAAGCTGGGACTCCCGATGGGAGTCCCAATCCTTGCCGTGATAGGGTTTTTATACCTCAGGCACTGTTTGTTTTCCAATCATCACTGTTGCAATCCATTGCCTTCTTTTTCGCTTGGAGTTTTTCTCCGCTGAAGCCGAGGCGAAGTTCGGCTCCCTGGGAGTCCGAACAGAGAATCCCTCTTGAAGTTGGAGTTATGGGTGGAGCCCGGCTCCGTAGGAGTCCGGGCGGAGCCTTCCTTGGCGTCGTGGACAGAGTCCGGCTCCCGTAGGAGTCAGGGCGAAGTCTTCCTGCAATCGAGGTCATAGGCGAAGTCCGGCTCCCGTAGGAGTCCGGACAAGGCTTACCGGCAGTCGAGGTTGGCGATGGAGCCCGATTTCCGTAGGAGTCTGGGCGGAGTTGTCCTATAGTCGATGTCGGTGATGGAGCCCGGCTCCCGTAGGAATCCGGGTGGAGCTGTCATGTAGTCGAAGTCGCTTAGCTAGGGCAAGGTTTTCCTCTTGGGGGGCGCATATGGGCGTTGCAGGGCCTCTCCCCCCATCCGGTCTAAATGGAACCGGGCCTTCGACCTTGCTCAAGTTAGGGCGAGGTTCTCCTCCTGTCCCTAACAGGGCTGTGGGGGCACATATGGGCGTTGTAAGGCCTCTCCCCCCATCCGGTCTAAATGGAACCGGACCTTCGACTTGCTCAAGTTAGGGCGAGGTTCTCCTCCTGTCCCTAACAGGGCTGTGGGGGCACATATGGGCGTTGTAAGGCCTCTCTCCCCATCCGATCTAAATGAAACCGGGCCTTCGACTTTGCTCAAGTTAGGGCGAGGTTCTCCTCCTGTCCCTAACAGGGCTGTGGGGGCACATATGGGCGTTGTAAGGCCTCTCCCCCATCCGGTCTAAATGGAACCGGGCCTTCGACTTTGCTCAAGTTAGGACGAGGTTCTCCTCCTGTCCCTAATAGGGCTGTGGGGGCACATATGGGCGTTGTAAGGCCTCTCCCCCCATCCGGTCTAAATGAACCGGGCCTTCGACTTTATGAGGTTGCCCTTTTGCTTTTGATACAGTTTGTTTGGATTGTCCAAAGACATGCGATTTTTGATTAAAACGAAGTTACTGGTAGTACATCCGTAAGTTTTCTGAGCTCCATGGTCGCGGGAGGTCGGCTTCTCCGAGCTCCTTAAGATAATAAGTTCCGGGCCGGACTACTTCTTTGACCTCATAAGGTCCCTCCCAGTTTGGGGTGAGTTTCTTCCGTCCTGAGGTTGCGAGACAACAGCTCGTCGAAGTACTAGATCTCCTGCCTTAAAGGCTTTGTTCTTGACCCGGGCGTTGTAATATCGAGCAACTTTCTGTTTGTAGGCTGCCATTCGAACCTGAGCGATCTCCCGTCTTTCTTCCAGTAGGTCGAGGTTGGCTCTAAGACTTTGTGAATTTTGGTGTTCGTCGAATGCCACGACTCGTGCCGACGGGAGTTTAAGCTCGATCGGGATGACGGCTTCCGTTCCGAAGGCTAAAGCAAAGGGGGTCTCCCCCGTGGGTAACCTTTGGGTAGTTCGATACGCCCATAGCACATGATAAAGCTCATCCACCCAAGTTCCTTTTGCTTTTTCAAGCCTTGTCTTAATCCCCTGCAAAAGGGTTCTGTTAGTCACCTCAGCTTCGCCGTTCGCCTGAGGATGGGCTACTGATGTGAAGTTGTGGGAGATGTTTAGATCTTCACAGAATTCGGTGAATCTTGCTCCCGCGAATTGCCGTCCATTATCAGTGATTAGGGTTCTAGGCAGATCGAACCTGCATACAATTGACTTCCAGACGAAATCTTGTACTTTCGCTTCTGTGATTTTTGCCAGTGGTTCGGCTTCAACCCATTTGGTGAAGTAGTCGATCGCTACAAGGAGAAACTTCCTTTATCCAGACACCATGGGAAAGGGGCCAAGGATGTCCATCCCCCATTGTGCAAAAGGCCATGGGGCACTCAAGGGTGTGAGCTCGGTGGCAGGCTGTCTCTGGACGTTGGCGTATCTCTGGCATCGATCATACTTTTTAACATATTCAATCGAATCATGATGCATCATTGGCCAGTAATATCCTTGGCGGAGTATCTTGTGGGATAAAGATCTAGCTCCCAAACGATTTTTGCAAACTCCCTCGTGTACTTCCCATAAGGTGTAGTCAGCTTTCGAGGGCCGGAGGCATCTTAAGAGGGACAAGGAGTATGATCTTTTGTACAATTTGCCCTCATGAAGGATATACCGGGAGGCTTGATTTCGGAGCTTTCGAGCCTCCTTCGCATCCTGGGGGAGAACTCCATCTCTAAGATAGGTTATCAGTGGGTCGACCCAGCTGGACTCGTGGTCGATCTCCATTACGGGCTGCAATTCTTCTGTACTCGGATGTTTTAGAACTTCAAAGAGGATGCCTTTGGGCAATTCGGTCGGGGTCGATGTCGCCAGCTTGGAGAGAAGATCGGCTCTGGTATTCTCCAGCCTTGGAATCTGCCTGATGTCTAAACTGCTAAAGGCGGGGGTAAGCTCCTTTACCTTCTCAAGATATTTGGCCATACTGTCCTCCCGCGCTTCATAACTCTCGCTGACTTGTCCCACCACTAGTTGGGAGTCGCTGTGTACCCGGAGTTGACCTATTCCCAGCTCTTTGGTGATCCTTAATCCTGCGATCAGAGCTTCATATTCCGCTCCATTGTTTGTTGCGGGAAACTCGAAACGCAGAGCGTACTCCCGATGACTCCCTCCGGACTGACCAAGATCAGGCCTGCACCCGCGCCTGCCATGTTGGAAGATCCGTCCACGTAGAGGGTCCAAAAGCAATCAAAGGGATTGGCTCCTTTGTTGGGGGAGTTCGGTTGAGACTTCAGGTCGTCAACTTTGCTTTGCTCAGGTTCGGCCTCCTCTGGGATGGTACACTCTACTATGAAATCTGCCAATATTTGGGCCTTCACTGCTGGTCTAGGTCTGTAGTCGATGTCGAATTCCGTGAGCTCGATCGCCCATTTTGCCATTCTTCCAGAGGCGTCAGCCCGGTGCAAAACTGCCTTGATCGGTTGATCGGTGAGTAGCGTCACGGTGTGCCCTTGAAAGTAGGGTCGGAGCCTCCGAGCTACAACCAACAAGGCGTAGGTTAGTTTTTCTAATTTGGTGTACCTGGTCTCGGTGTCCCTCAGCGCGCGGCTAATGTAGTAGACTGGTCGCTGGACTTTCGTTTCTTCTTTGACAAGGACGGCCGCAAGGGCCATGGGGGAGACCGCCAAGTATAAAAATAGTTCCTCCCCAGGTTCAGGCTTTGCCAGCAGCGGGGGTGAGCTAAGGTAGTTTTTTAATTCTTCGAATGCCTGTTGGCATTCAGAGGTCCAACAGAAGTTCTTCGGCTGCTTGAGGGTTTGAAAGAAGGGCAAACATCATTCGGCCGACCTCGCGATGAAGCGATTAAGAGCCGCTATCCTCCCTGTGAGGCGCTGAACCTCCTTGATCGACTTTGGGGCGGTCATCTCTTGGATGGCGCGAATTTTCTCTGGATTGGCCTCAATCCCGCACCCTGATACCATGAAGCCCAGGAACTTTCCTGAGGTTACCCCAAAAGCGCATTTAGTTGGGTTCAGCTTCATTCTATACTTTCGAAGAGCGCCAAAAGTTTCCTCGAGGTCGGCGACATGATTTCTGGAAGACTTGCTTTTTACAAGCATATCGTCCACGTAGACCTCCATGTTTCGGCCGATCTGCTCTTTGAAGATTTTGTTCACCAGTCGTTGGTAGGTTGCGCCCGCATTCTTGAGGCCGAATGGCATGACCTTGTAGCAGTAAAGGCCGTGATTAGTGATGAAAGCTGTCTTTTCTTCATCTTTCGATGCCATTCTAATTTGATTATAGCCGGAGAACGCGTCCATAAAAGTGAGGAGCTCATGGCCTGAGGTAGCGTCCACCAGTTGGTTGATTCTGGGAAGGGGGTAGCTGTCCTTTAGACAAGCCTTATTCAGCTTTTTGAAGTCTATACACATCCTCCACTTGCCGTTTGCTTTCTTGACCAAAACAACATTGGAAATCCAATCAGGATAATTGACTTCCTTAATGAATCCGGCCTTGAGAAGCTTATCCACTTCCTCGGCTATCGCCTTCTGCCTCTCAGGGGCATGACTCCAGATTTTTTCTTTTGTCGGTCGATGCTTCGGATCGACTGCCAGATGATGCTCCATGACTTCCATGTCAATCCCCGGTATGTCCGCCGGAACCCAAGTGAAAACGTCCGCATTCCTTCAGAGGAAATCAATAAGACGCGTCCGCACCTCCTCCCCCAGGTTGGAGCCAATCAACACCACATGCTCCGCATTCCCATCATTCAGGGGAACTGGTACCAGATCTTTGATTGGGCCGCCCCTTTCTTTGGTGAGGTCGTCGCGAGCATCCAATCCATCGACGGGATAGGGGTCAGCCTGGTCGCTTCTTTGCAAGGCGATATTGTAGCAATGTCTGGCCAGGGCTTGGTCTCCCCGGACCTCTCCGATCCCCTGGTTGGTGGGGAACTTCAATTTCAAATGGTAGGTTGAAACGACAGCTCTGAGAGCATTGAGGTCGGGTCGGCCAAGGATTGCATTGTAGGCGGATGGCGCCTTTACCACCAAGAAATTCACCAGAGCCCTGGACTGCTTTGGATACTGACCCACGGCCACAGTCAAAGCTATCATTCCCTCTGTCGGAACGGCGTCACCGGTAAACCCTATCAAGGGAGAGCAAATTGGTCTCAGATGACCGCCAAGAGCGGACATTCTTGAAAAGGCGTTGTAGAACAAGATGTCGGCCGAACTTCCGTTGTCGACGAGAATGCGATGGACGTCGTAATTTGCTATATTCAAGAAAACTACGACCGCTTGTTATGAGGGAATTGGACTCCCTGGGTGTCTTCTTCGGTAAAGGTTATGGGTTCTTCAACTTTTTGCCGCTTGGGGGATGCAGCTGGTATGTTGGTCGCCTCCCACTGGAATTCCCCCGAGATGGTATTGACAGAATCTGGCAGAGGCCGGTCATCCGGCCACTCCTCATCGGCGACCATAGCTGGAGGTAGTTGTGCAAAGGCCTCGTGAGAAGGCATCAGATGAGGGAAGGAGGAGTGGGTGCCGAAAAAGATGGTCGGAAGTGGATCCATTGAGCGCTCCTTTAAGAATAAGGGTACTGCGAAGACGCAGCCCTTCTTCTAATGCTAATCCTGTTGGTGCAAAAATCCGCTTGCACCGGAGAAGCTGGAGTTAGGGAAGTCGCGGTCGCCGCCGGGACCTGCAAAGGAAGTCTAAACCGGAGGTGGGGTTGCTCCGGCAAGACCCTCCGACGCTCAAGTCAGTTCTCTGCCTCAACAAGAATGGAGCGCTCGAACGGAGAATTTAGCAGAGTTTTTAGATAAAAAGACGAGAGCTTATAGAATAACGTATCTGGGGTTTCCCTTTTATAGACGGAGGGGGCAGCGGATTGACAGCGACGCCTGTAACCGTCTGACAGACGGCTGTCCAGAGTTAGGCAGAATTTACTGCGAAGAGTAGTGGTGTAGACCCGTGGCTATTGCTATGGCCTGCCACGTGGAGCCTGTTGCAGGTAGTGGAGCGGCGTCTGTTGCCGCTAATTGCCAGGGAGTAGTGGAGTCACGCAGCACCCGCCGCAGGGAGTGGAGCAGAATCATGGCCGTTGATACAGCCTGTCAGAGAGTAATGGGGTCGCGTAGGGTCCGCCGCAGGAAGTGGAGCAGGATCATGGCCGTTGATACAGCCTGTCAGGGAGTAGTGGAGCTGTGCGGAATCCATTGTAGGAAGTGGAGCAGAGCTGCAACTGTTACTGCGGCTTGTCAGGGAGTGATGGAGCTGCACGGAATCCACCGCAGGAAGTGGAGCGGTGCGCAAGATTCGAGGGGACAGTTTCAGCTGTGCCCATCTCTCTGTACTTCCTTCATTCGAAATTCGAACTCGAAAGTAGGGGGACTGGTGTTGGGTATGAGATACCCACAGCCGAAGCCCTCAGCAGAATCAGCTCCAAGAAAACTCCGTCCGGACTCCTACGGGAGCCGGGCTTCATCCTCGACTCCAACGGCTGCAGACCGACTTCGTCCGGACTCCTACGGGAGCCAGACTCCGCCGACAACTCCGACCTCGAGTTGACTCCGCCTGGACTCCTACGGGAGCCGGGCTCCGTCCTCAACATCAACTGCTGGTAAGCCCCGTCCGGACTCCTGCGGGAGCCAGACTTCGCCTTTAACTTTGATTGCAAGAAGACTCCGCCCGGACTCCTACGGGAGCCGGGCTTCATCCTCGACTCCAACGGCTACAGACAAACTTCGTCCGGACTCCTACGGGAGCCGGACTCCGCCGACAACTCCGACCTCGAGTTGACTCCGCCTGGACTACTACGGGAGCCGGGCTCCGTCCTCAACATCAACTGCTGGTAAGCCCCGTCCGGACTCCTACGGGAGCCGGACTTCGCCTTTAACTTTGATTGCAGGAAGACTCCGCTCGGACTCCTACGGGAGCCGGGCTTCGTCCTGACTCCAACGACTGCAGACAGACTTCGTCCAGACTCCTACGGGAGCCGGACTCTGATGACAACTTCAACCGCAAGGGGGACTCCGTCCGGACTCCCACAAGAGCCGGGCTTCATCGCTGACTCCGATTGCCGGTAAGATCCATCCGGACTCCCACGGGAGCCGGACTTTCCACCTGACTTTAGTTGCAGAGGACTCCGCCTGGACTCCTACGGGAGCCAAACTCCGTCATCAGCTCCGACCACTTCCGAGCTTCAGCCGATGGATCTGCACTCCCTGACAGGCTATTTTAACGGCCACGATCCTGCTCCACTTCCTGCGGCGAATTCCGTGCAGCTCCATCACTCCCTGACAAGCCGCAGTAACAGTTGCAGCTCTGCTCCACTTCCTACAATGGATTCCGCACAGCTCCACTACTCTCTGACAGGCTGTATCAACGGCCATGATCCTGCTCCACTTCCTACGGCGGACCCTACGCAACCCCATTACTCTCTGACAGGCTGTATCAACGGCCATGATTCTGCTCCACTCCCTACGGCGGGTGCTGTGTGACTCCACTACTCTTGGCAATTAGCGGCAACGGACGCTGCTCCACTACCTGCAACAGGCTCCACGTGGCAGGCCATAGCAATAGCCATGGGTCTACTCCACTACTTTTCGCAGCAAATTGCGTCTGACTCTGGACAGCCGTCTGCCAGACGGTTACAGGCATCGCTGTCAATCCGCTGCCCCCTCCGTCTATAAAAGGGAAACCCCAGATACGTTATTCTATAAGCTCTCATCCTTTTATCTAAAAACTCTGCTAAATTCTCCGTTCGAGCGCTCCATTCTTGTTGAGGCAGAGAACTGACTTGAGCGTCGGAGGGTCTTACCGGAGCAACCCCACCTCCGGTTTAGACTTCCTTTGCAGGTCCCGACGGCGACCGCGACTTCCCCAACTCCAGCTTCTCCGGCGCAAGCAGATTTTTGCACCAACAGGATGCATTATATGATAACCATACATCAATAGGTTCTTGAATGTTGCTTCGCCATCATTCGACCTATCCGAACGTCAAGTCATCATTACTAGATGATTACATTGATTGATTTAGAAATTTATTTTTGTACAACCGACTTAAGTTCGAACATATGGGGTCATACTCAAAAGAAATTTTTGACCGATCATGTGGTTGATCAATGATTGAAAATCATTCAAGGGCTTAATCGTCAATTCGATTGATGACTAACCTTACACAAAAATTATAATAAATTAATTTATCAAGTATTAGTAAATTAATAAAAGATTAATTAGTAATTAAATTATTGATTAATTTAATTTAATTAAGTAAAGAAGATTAAATAAAATCTAATTGAAATAGATTCAATTAGGTTTGACCCGATTAGATTATGAGATGACTTAATCGCTAAGAAAGAATTATCTATAATTTGATCAGAATTTTGATTCAATTAATTTTTAATTTGATTAAAATTTGATTAAAAATTTATAAATCTAATTAAATTAATTTTATATATTTTATTTGGGCTAAACAAGATGTGATTTGATTTGGATTCAAATAAAGAAACCTAGAGTACATATTGTATTGGACTCTTCCTCCCCTTGTGCCATAATTTTTGATATTATATTTCTTCATGCATAAATACTTTTTGTATGATATTTTTTCATGCCAAAGAGTCCTTTCCCTTCTCTATCTCACATCCAAATTTGGTTAAAATCTGATTTTATTTGATATGCTCAAATCTAATTTGAATTGGATACCATATAGATAATGTTTGACATTATCTACAAAATCTTGCCACCAACTTATTTTTTTATCCTTATGTGTGTGATATTTTGAGGAGCTTTTTTGTGAAAAATTATTTGGAGAACTAATTTACTATAAAAAATATGAAAAGAGGCATCCCATATTTTTTTGGATATGTTTTGGCATGGAATTGGGAGAGGGTGTGACATCTCTTGGAAGAGTCTAAGATCTCTTAGACTTTTCACCCAATTTTTTACATGCCAATAAAAAGGAGTTTGTTCTTCTATTTTGCATATGTAAGAGGCTAGAGAAAAGAGCTTTCATGGTGAGAAGTCCTTGGGCATGAGTTCATGGCGTGAAAAGAGAAGGAGAGTCCTTTCTCTTTGGGTGTGCACAAAAACCTGAATTCTAAGTTTTTGATCCTAAGGGTTTGGGAAGAAAGAATAAATTAGAGAAAAATTATTTTTTTCTCCATATTTCTTCTACCTTTTTATCTCCTCCAGAAGTCTATCTTCAATCTCTAAAAAAATTTCAAAGATTTGAAGAAAAGATTTAGATCAGCTAAGAAGAAGGTCTTCGTGCAAGCTAGCACTCCCGAGAAGACCGATCAGATCAGAGATTCGAGTGGACTTTTCATAGAGGCCGAACATATATGTGACTGTGAGCAATCTACAAAGATCATCCCTACCATATCTATCAATAGCTGCAATCATCGACCCATGCTCAGATATCGAGTTCTGAACTTAGATAGGTGTAGATATGATCTACTGCTTACATCCATGCATGCAGATTTTATCATGTGATTATTTCAGATTTTATATGCAACATGTCATGTCATAGATCCTAGAGTAGGTTGATTTGATGATTAGATCATATACATATTAGGTTAATATGATTAATCTATTTACTTTCTACTGTAATTTACTCGAAAAAATTTTAAAATACATGTATGAAATCACCTACGTTCACCAACACTTCTTCCTCATTTTTCTTTTCATTGCTTTGCTTCCCCTTAATCAATACTTTCTTTTTTCTTTGTTTCTTCTTCTTCTTTTTCTTTTCTTCCTCATTAGTCATGAGGCATAAGTTGGGAAGAGCTTCCTTATCTTTCTTGGAACATGATTTGTTTGTCTCCCTCATAGATTGTTTTGAATTGATCCTGAATTTGTTTAGTTGAAACATTAGCAATATTCTATTAAATTCAATAATCTCTAATAAATAATAAAGCATATTCATGGCCTTAGTATTCAAATGGATTATTTTTTTATCATCAATAAATGTATTGGATGTGTGAGCCATTGACTATAATTTTTCGTAAGTTATAGTCATGTGCTTATATGAAAATTTTCATCTTAGCTTTTAATAGATATAATTTAATCTATTAAATAGTAAGGGTCTATCTATAGAATGGCCTTCATTAAAAAAAGATTCAAATTAGGTTGCCATGATCTTTAACTTAAGACTATTAGGTTAATAAATACTATTAGAACACCAGCTCTAATACCAATTGTTGCCCAAAAAGATAGCAACCCAAGAGGAGAGCGAATTAGGTTCTTTAAAAATTTTGATTAAATCAAATTCTAAAAAAGTATATACTTAAAATTAATCTAGTTTATATGATTATGAGGTAGAGGTAATGTGCTATAGTGGAATTATGATATTAAAGGCAGCAAAGCAAGAATTAAAATAAATAAGGCAAGCAAGAAAAGTAAGAAGGCAAAGTAGAACACAAACACAACCAATTTATAGTAGTTCGATGCAACCCTACATCTATATCTACTCTCCAAGAGTTCTTTGAGAATTTCAATATGATCTCTCCAATTATAGCACATTTGTTTTACTTAGGATCATAAACAAACTCAGTTGATTTTTTGAGATCACAAACTACAACCTATACACTGATTATTTTTCAGACTCACAATCAATCCAGTTGGTTTTACAGGCTTACTAATCAAAACCAAATAAGTCCAATTCTAGGCTTAGATGGGCCTAATTCCTAAGTTTCTTTCTTCTAAAGAAACTTGTAAAGAAAATAATTATAAGAATGAGAATTTTAGCACAAAAAAAAAAAAACTTAAAAAATAAACTCTTTGAAGCGCTGAGAAGTGACTGAGAATTTGCTCTTTAGATGCTTCAACTTCTCTTGAATGATGCTTAAGAGGATGTGAAAAAAGTTAGAGAAGATTGCTCTTGAAGGCCCTCTAAATTCTTGCACAATCCCTCTCTTTTCTCTCTTTTTAATGGTATGTAATGAGCTCTCACAAAAAGATGTATTTTTTACTTTAATCCCCTTCCTCTTGCTTTTCAATTTGATTCTCTATTTTTTAATAGGCTTGATATTGGATAGAAAATGAGTTTTGGCCATTGAAAGGCTTGGACTAACTATTAGAGTGGAAAACTAGTCATTTGGAAGTGTGCAGAAAATTAACCGTTAGTGCAGTCCCATGCAAAAAGTTAACTCTAAATTTTTCAGGGATCGACTCTAGCTATCGTAAGATCTACTCTAATTATTTGGAGATTGACTTCTAAATATCTTGCAACTTAAAATCTCTCTATTTTCAACCTATTTCAGTACAAGGATTGGCTCCTAGCCTCCTAGGGTCGACTCCACTAAGTCTGAAACTTGAAAAATCATCTTTAAAATCTTTGACTTAGCTTTTCTTAAGATTTTTTCTATGAATGAATTTTTCAATTTAAGCATCTTGAAAACTCTACATTCATCTTTAAAATATATGATTAGTACTATAATCACTCAAAATTTTGAGATCATCAAAATCAATGATAGGATCAACACATAAGTAATATTTACCTACATAAATATATGTATATATATATATATATATATATATATATATAAGCTAGAATTTAACAGTTATACATGAAAGATAAAAAATATGGCTACCATTATAATATATTTAATTAAAATGTATACCTTTAGATGGGTGTAAAAAGTTAAGCTCTTCTCTCTATATAGGCTCTAAAAAAATATGAGTATCATGAGCAGTACCCTCCCATCTAGCCCAAACAAAAGTAAAATGTATGTTAAAATCACACCAAGCCATAATATTTTGTGTAGGAATCCCTTTTCGACCAATATATGGTATTTGCTTAGATGGAGAAACTTTTACTATCACATGGATACTATCAATTGCTCCAATGTATTCCTTAAAATAAGACCACCAAAGATTATCATCATAGATTTTACTTGAAATATTCTTGAACTATCTATCAATTGGGTTCATAATATCTAATCATTTTTAAGATACCATTTAATACATGGATAAAATGTCTACTAACTATTTTTCTTGAACGTTGAAATCTTTCTTGAATCATCCTATCCCCAAACCCATATCCTAGAATCATCAAAATCATGGCTACCAACTCCTCAACAGAAATACTTCTAAAACCTTTCAAACCATATCTATCTTTCAATTCCTTACATAGATCAATAAATATATATTTCTCCACTCTAAATTATTGTTGACATCTATCTGGATTATCTTGTAGAATCTCTAATATAAATCTATATCTAGTTTGATAAAAGATCCTACAAGGCTCTTTATCGACAAACTTTGAGTAATATTCATTAGCCATACTAGTAGCTACAGTCATAAATATAAAAAATTCATCATTATTAACTATCTCATCTTCACTAAAATAATTCTCCTCAGAATTGTTGCCAATGCCATTTGTACAGAAAATATTATATAAAAAATAAAACATCCATCACAAAATAAATAAACAATACATAACACAAAGACTTAAAATATAAATAATATAAACAATATAAAATACTAGCACATATCATCCATAATAGTCATAATATTTACAACACATTGTTTAAGACATAACATGAATGTATATAATCCACCATAATTTCAACATAAATATTTTTAATTAAAAATATAAAAAATATATTATCATACTCATATATCAAGAACTAGTTTCGTAGATTTGACATTCGCTTGAGCCATTCAATCTAAAAATGGATATCCTCGAGGGCCACAAATATCTCCTGATATTCTCTTTTAAGGAGTACCTTAGTGGTAAGTAGAAGCAATTTGGATTGTGCTTCTATCTCAAGCATCACACACCATTTTCATCACCTCATCAATACTATATCCTGGCTTATCGGTTATCCTAGATGGTATTGTACTCTTCTCCATTGCATCAACAAGATGACTACACTTCTAAGATAATTGCACAGCACCCTCGACCTTCTTGCATTTCTTACCTTGATTTCTAGCACTAACTCTCTTCTTTTTCTTTTCATGGGTAGGATAAGATGCAGCAGTAGGGTTAAGATTATCTATATTAGTAGGAAGCTCATCAATTCCATATACAATCAGATTAAGATCTTCATCTGAGTCACATATATAAGCCCTCAAACATAACAATATTTTTTCAATCTAACCTATCATCAGCTCCAAATATGCTCTCAATATTTTTCTATATCCATAAAGCTGGTGCCCAGGCCCCCTCTCTCATGGCACTAGTATCTCTAAATAATCTATCCAACTTCATGGCATGTTGTAAACCATGTTCTCAAAATTTACCTACATCAAAAATTTCTTGCAAGTTAAGGATATATAATTATCAAAAATTATTTTTAATGATAGTACAAAAAATCTTATAAATGTTGATATGCTATCATTTATACCTACAACCTTTTTTTCACCATGTATTCAGTGCATCTATTGTGTTTCTATCAGGATCCCATCTATACCCTATTTTTTTTGCTATCAATTTCATCCAGATGCTCCAATTTGCTTTCAAATTATCCCATTTATTTTTAAATTATTTATAGTCGTATTGATTTTTAGTCTTCTTATTAAGTTTTTTAATTATATTGGTCCATCCTAGCCTATTGAAATGTGTTCCTAGATGATTACTAGCTTCAACTTCACTAATACATATATTGATAAACTCCTTTGTCAATTTATTATTCAAAACTATCTTCTTCTTCTTGTCATCCTGGGTTAATGGACTAGCAAATATAGTTTGACACTTTTTTAGGCATTTCTTTCTTGTTATAATGCAACAACAAAGACATAAAATACTTTATCAATCATAAATCATGATTTCAACCATATTTCAATCATAAAGCACTATTTCTATGCTTATTTATTATAATATTATGATGTCTACTCTATTTTTGTTACAGCAAAAGTTGGCTTTCTGTACATGCATACTTATTTTTTCTTTCTAATATAAGTTTCAGCCTTATCAAAAGAATAATTATAATATCATGGCATGGCAATAGAAAAATCCAACCCTAGAACAGGACCCTTACATACATACATACATACATACATACATACACACATACATACATACATATATACATACATATATTTATATATATAACCTATTGATAATGACAATGCACATATAGAAAGACAATAAAAAAAAGTCTATCTGTCTCATGAATATAAAATGATGTTAGATCAGAACATTCCACATCCTTTCCATAATATTGTACATCCTTTCCATTTTTATAAAAAATAATTATTCAATACTTAGGTTCTTATTTGTCTCATATGAAAAAATGAAAAAAAAAATTAAAATAGGAATCTAGACTCACAGTTAAAATGTGACTTTAGTGTTATACTAAAAAAAATTGACTGTAGACTCTTAGTTAAAATGGGACTCTCTCTTCTCATCATGCAAGAGAGTTAAGTGAAAAAATAGAGTTATACCAATAAAAGAAAGAATCTAGGCTCCTTTAAAATGAAAAAATAGAGTTATACCACAAAAATGAGACTCTACCTCTTCTTATCATGCGCAAGAGTTGAGTGGGATAAGAAAAAATAGCGAGATGGAGAGAGGGGTCATGGAAAGGAATAAAAATGGACAGAGAGAGGGATCATGGAAAGGCAAAAAAAATCAAAAAAGGTGATGGCAAAATAGTGAAATGGAGAGAGGGATCACAAAAAGGGAAAAAAATTAGAAAGAGGGATCACCAAAAGGAAAAAAAATTAAGAAAGATGATGGCAAAGAGACACAAAGTTAGAAAATTTCAAAAAAATATCTAAAATCTTAAACAATCAAAGGGCAGTAAAAAAGAATATCTAGATTTTGTGCAAGAGCTGAGACAAATTGGGATTTCTTTTGTGTAGAAAGGAAGGAGCTAAAACAATTAGAGTTTCTTTTGTATGTCAGGATTCCTAAAAGTTATTTTGTGCATTATATTTTATGAGGATATAAATATAATTATGAGATTGTTTCATGGGTATTTTGGTCAAAAGAATAAAATTTTATAAAGTTAAAACAGCTTCCTGATGTAAGCTAGAAAGTGCTTTTGGGAGAAGCTTCAAAATAGAGCTTCTCTCAAATAGATATTTTTAACTTTTTGATAAAGCTAAAATAGCTTCCATATTTTTTTACCAAACACCACTCTACCCATCCAAAGTACTTTTGGAGGGCCAGAAAGTGCTTTTTGGCCCTCCAAAAGCTTTGCAAAATGGGGCCTTAGTTCGACATCATATAGATTCTGCTCGATCAGCAGCTGATGCTGAGGGGCCACCTCGACATCGAACATAAGTCAGAAATTTTTTTGGTCCTCATTATGGACCGCATCATTCACATTCGGCTACTGATAAGGCTCGGCCCAACCCTAGCTAAAGCCTTATGAGTGGATGGTCGAGACAAAGAAAAACCTATTCTTCTACCTATGGATGGAAGAAGGAAGACCAATAATGAATTAGTGATGGGGTCCGAGGCTAAAGTACCACCAGCCCCTTTTTTGAGGATATTTTTAAGGATAAAGAAAATTCAAAAAAGAGATGGTCTTAGGGAATATGAAGAATGTTACAAAGGATGACAAAGGAATAAAGCAACTAATTGGTGTTTGGAGCGAGTTGGGTAGGAACAATCCAATAAAGATCAAATATATTACAAAGGAACCGGTGAGAAAAGAAACAATGTCCAGATCGAAGAAACTCTTTGCAAGCAGTAGTGTGACCCTCTTGGGCAAGGGTCACTCAACCTTTTGGACTTGGAATTGACAGCTGGTACCAATCCGAGATATGATATAAATCCTAAAATCATGCCAAATCAAACTCAGTCATTGGAGACTCCTCCCTTCTCAGGCCCGAAGGGTGCTTAAGGATGGGACTTTCTAATCTCTAAGCTAAGGTCTGTCCGAGACAGGATGAGAGACCTGCTTCAATAGGTAATTGAGGAAAATCCTCAGACATCTTCTGATGGTAGGGAGGTTGAGAGCTCTGATCCCTCAGATGGCTCACACCTCCAGACCTGTCTCCAAAACTTGACATTGGAATGAAAGAAAAAGAGGCAGAAAGGCAAGAAAAAAGGAAGCACAATAGGAAAATAAAAGGAAAACTATGGAAGACAAGTGCAATAAATGAAAAGAGGGAGGGAAAGGAATAACCTCTAGAAGTTGCAAGAATGATCAGAAAAGATTGGAATAATGGTGAGACTAGAAGGAATGCGAGAACGGATGGCTCCCTCTCGACTGTAGTAAAAGATTTTTCATAGAGAAAAAAAAAGTAACAAGGAAGAAGGGCGACAGCTATATCTACCCTCTTTGGACCACGATGGAAACCTTGGACTTCTTTCCCTCCATTGATGCCAACACATTGCACAATCATGCCAGTGGATCTCCATGCTTTTCATCACACCTACCCTATGATGACACTATGTAAGACAAAATCTGTAGGAATTATCTAGTACCAATAGTGTTTCAATGTGTGGAAGATTGCAGCTGATTCGAGGTTGATCCTGTAGATCATCAAATCAGCCAAAATGAAGGCAACATGATGCTTCATCCTGCTCTCATTCATCATTATAGATGTATGACTCATGAAACGATATAGCATCCATGCATTTTTTCTCAAGGCAACAATAAATACTAGACGGTTGAAAAGACAACCCCCCAGAGAGATGCTGAGATCCAAAATCAATATAATAATGAGGTTACCCCTTTTGCCCAAAATGATAGAACCATCTCAGGACCAGGAGTGGAGAGCAACCAACTGTTAAGGCAACCTCTCGAATTCTCAACCTTGGATCGATACTATGAAGAATCATCCAAATTTTCCTCCTCGATTATATGCCAAGGAGAACTCTTGGAACCTACACGATCCCCTCATCCTCATTTGAGTCGACGCTCCTCATCCTCAATCGAGTCGGGTGAAGATCAAGGATGATGACTATGCATGCAAGTATATCATCTTAAAGTGATCTCACATCGATCTGGAATAAATCCTCATCAGTGCCTTCCTGAGCACATGAATGATCGGATAAAAGATGATGTTACTGACTTAGCGAGGGCAAAATCTATTAGTAAGAGCCAATTGAGATCTGACCCCAGACACTACAACTTCTGATATAATGGCTTCATGCCCAGACTTGAGCTAAGAATCCATACTTCACCAGTAGCTCGATTAGCTCATCAAGCGGACTACCATATCGAAAAAACAAACAGCTAATCCCAAAGACTGAAATCATTTCATTTAAATAAGGTTCTTGGTCATTTCATTCAACAAAAGTTTATTACAACGACTTCATTCAAATAAAGTCTATTACAATGAGAAAGAAAGTCAATAAATATAAGCTCGATCGATGTTCTCGAGAGCAGTGGAAAGGTCAGACCTCATTCGACAGAGCACCCAGTGACATCCATTTGGAGAAGATTTCCTTGGTAGTTGCTGGATGTGGGCCAAGGGATATTAGGGATGGCATAGCATGCTTCTTCCTTGGGAACCTGTCCATCTCTCGAACATTCCTTTGAAAAATCCCTGGAAGTCATCTCAAGGGAGGTGATGGCCTGACTAAAAGGTCTATGACCTTCCAAGAAAGCTCGATGTTGAGAAGATCCCCTAGCTAGCTGCTCGCTCCTCGTCTCGACCAATGGCTAGCATGGACTATTGCATCCTCGACCAAGACCACACCAGGGTGACGGAACTTTAACAACATGAAAATTAGAGATTGGCCCTAGTTGGAATGGTTGGAAATTCAGCAGCTCCTTATTGGAATGATTGGAACATCAACAGCTTTCTCCTATAGGCACGCTCTCTTTGGATGGCCTATGGTTGACTAGAGAGTCGGCAAAAACCCCTCCATGGAAAGGCAAATGCCGATGATCATTGAACCCCTTGTAGAAGGCTACAATGGTGACATCATAAAGGTAGAATGAGATAGGCTTAACCTCAGGCAACAAGTCCCCCTATTTATCGAGGAGGTGGATAGGAGCATACCCTACCACCATCCTGGTCATGCCCAAGTGTCACGATCCTAATGGCCTCAGAAGCCATGCCTTCCAAAGAAATGTGCCCCAAGTATCCCCTCTAGTAAAATATCATTTTGAAAACTGCAAGATTAAAGGCCACACAATCCCTCGTTACATGGCCTTCAAAGTAAACCACCCAGATCAATCTGCAAGGCATGATGCAAGGCCTACCGATGTCCATCACATGGCGGACTCAAACACGTCTGGAGGTAACCCCCGGATCTCTTTTTTCAAGCCATTATGCTGCAACGCCTTAAGCTCCCCCTTCCTTATAATTGTGGTGAGAATGGCAAAGAGACATATTGACAAAGTCCTAAGACTCCCATTTTCATACACTATAGAATAAATATTCCAAGGAGAGAGGCTAGATTGGTAACTGATGACTAACCATAAAGCTAACTACTCCCTTCACCCAAAGTGATGAAGCCACTTCAAACTCGAGAGTGTGGAGCAACTGTTGTGGAGGTTATCCACTATCCGATGTAATATCCCCTCCTCAGATCACAGCCAAGCATTTATTGATGACCCAAAAAGACCACCTCAGATGTTGGAGAGAGATCCAAGAATCTGAGATGAAGCGGTGCTACATCATCAATTTTTGCCCAATCTTTAGATTGGATATTTATTAACCTCGAGATCGGGACCCAATTGACGATAGGAAGCAAGGTTCAATGATTCACACAGACACTAATATGGTCAAGATAGAGCCTCGATCTTGCCTCGATGTCAAGCCGTTGTCTCATTTAGCTACATGGATGACCCTAAAATCTTTCAAAAACTTTCACAATATGGGCATGACCTGTGGCTAACACCTATGACTAACAAATCTGATCCACAGTCATGATCTACTACTAACGTCCATGAGTAACAATCCTGATTCAAAGATTACACTACCATAAAAATAATTTTTAACAGTAAATTACTTATGGTATTTCTTATTATATGCCACTAGAATCTCTTTTTTTATTATATTTTGATAAAATTACTGCTATCTGTCAATAAATATTTTTTAATAGCGGTATTTTATTATAGATATCGCTATAAATTTATATTTTATGGCATATGATTTGAAGTGTGGGAAATCAGAACTCTTATTATGATATTTAACTAATATATCGGTAAATAATCTCATAATTTATGAGATTTTAAAAAAATTATTGCTAAATTTAAAATTATTAATTTTTATATAGAGCTTGATTTAATCATACTAATTTCATAAAATATATTATTATATATATACATTCTTAGCATTATTTATTTAATGACATGAATGTATGTTAATAAGTTAAATAAACTATATTTATATGCTAAAGATATTTGCCGCTAAAAAAATATGATAAAAATATTGGTAAAGATATTTACAATATTTTTTTGATCTATAACAGTATTTAGAAATGTCACTAATAGCCATTTTTGTTGTAGTATTAGTGGATGAATTCCAGCGGTCTGTCAGATCGTGGTCTAATTAGTCTAACAGCCTGTATATCAAATTTTGGCATGCTAGCCTATGTCTCTATTTTTATATAAAGAGGTAAAAAAGAAAACCCTTAGGTAAGACTCAACTCCAGGATGAATACCTTACCATTGTTCTCCTCTTTCCTCCTTCGACTATTTCCTAAACTCCAACTGACTTAAGCATCAGAGGGCCTCCTAGCAGATACATTCCGATGAGTGGACTTTCTTTATAGATCTATCAACCATTGCAAGTGGCTCAGAATCTTTTGAGGTATCTGATCAATCTCTAGATCCACCACCATTGGGTTCGAGATTTAGCGGCAACAAGAAGTATGCATTCATCAGACTCTATTGGTCCATCTATCTTTTTGAAAATATTATCTCTTTCACTAAATGGACTATCTTGATTCACATCTTATTTTTATAACAAGAGGGGAAAAAGTACTAAATTTTAAAAAATATGCACACATTAATTTTGTTCTTGTAAACAAAATATTATGAGTAACACAATGCTGGAGCTATATATATATATTTCTCTCCCAAGCACAAGAATGCATGAAATTGCATAAGCCTAATGTCACACCCCCGACCCGAGATTTGAATCGAGGGTCATGGCAACCGCCGCATACTTATAGAATACTTTTTCCATAAGCATGCAAGGCATCTCATCATGATATCTTCACAAACAGTTAAATAAATTTTTCAATATTTAATAATCAAACCTTAGTTCAAATAACAAATCAAAACTCAGTGTTCAAAAAAAAATAACTGTCTGACAAAGTCAATACTAAAACAAAACTAAAAGTCTTAAATAAATTCTGAGAAAATCCTAAATCATTGGCTAACTCCATCTCTAACCGCTTTCCCAACCGAAATCCCGCATCATGCTAATTTTCTGGATCTGTAAGAAAAATATAAAATTTATCATGAGCTAAATAGTCCAGTAAGCAGTGTATACCTTTAACTGAATAAATCAGGCAATTATTTCTATACATATCGATTTACTGATATAACAAAGTCAATATGTAATTTCATGAAATCATAATCATACTATCAATCATATATAAAAGTCAATTTATCATAATTTCCAATTATGCTTTTCATCTTAAATTCTTCAATTTCTTAAGTTCTTCTTACCAACCATGACTATGACCACATTATCCCTGTGGTAGGGTCATAATACCGCGTATCTGCTTGCGGTGGGCTGCGAATCATCTGGCAGCCAAGTCCTTTGGAACCGCTGGTCTCGCTGGCGGTTTGTCGCTGGTCTCTCTGGCGACATATCGCTGGTCTCACTGGCGACATAAATCCTCAGGACAGTCAATTGCCAACGTATATGCCCCCATTGGCGGGGTCCTCAATACAGTCAGGTTGTCAATTTCATATTGTCTTCCAATTCATATATTATTTTCAAATTAATATAAATAAATAATATTCGAGTCAAATCATCCATATCATTCTTTGTGATCATACATCATTATAATAATTATTCAACAAATAACTTCAATCATAAATAATTTCTACAATTAACTTTAATCATAAATAATTTCAATAATTATTTCAATAAATAATTTCAATCAGAAGCATGCATAAATTTATTTAATTCAGAATTTTATAATTTATCAGATAAATTCAATAAAAGTAAACACTACTTACCTCGAAAGAAAATTCAAACTAGAAATTCTAGGAATCTCGAAAATCCTTCTCTGAACCTGATACGTCAAATATCATATTTTTAATCAAAATTTTATCAAATTAAAACTAATTAAAATTATTAAAATCTAATGTCCTCATGAGGATCAACTTGACAACAGCATCCAGGATTTTTGGACTAATCCATGGATAATCTAATTATATTTATTTATTTATTTATTATTTATTTTATTTTATTTTATTTTATTTAATTATTTCCATAAACCTAAAAATCTAAGAGAGAGAGAGAGTAGAGAGAGTTTCTTTATCCGCCTCTTTTTTTTCTTTTTCTTCTTTTTCTTTTCCTTTTCTTTTTCTTTTTCTTCTTCTTCTTTTCTTCTTTTTCTTCTTTTTCTTCTTTTTCTTTTTTTTCTTCTTCTTCTCGGCTCTTCCCGCGTCGGAATAGGGGACCGACGTTCCCTCCTTTTGTCGGGCCCTTCAGGCCGCGACTGCCGCGGCGGAGACCGGCAGTAGAGGGAGGCTGCTCCCCCGGTTACGGAGGAGCATGGTCGGCGGTCGATTTCGATCGCCGGCGTCGGAAAATCCAAGGAAAAGAGGCCCAAAACAGAGTCTCCTTTCCGACCAAAAATCGGCGACACTCATCACCGGCAGCCTCAAGCAAAAGTACAGGAAGAAAGGGAAGGAAGAGAGGAAGAAGAGGAAGACTCATCCCGGCCTCCGGTGACCTCACCGGCAAGAAATCACGATGCGAAACCGAACGGTGTCCGCAGCTCCGATCGAGAAAGATGGAGAGAAAGAGAGAGAGAGGAGGCCGATGGTCGATTCTAAGGAGAGGGGAGATCTTCTTATAGAGGGTCCTAGGACTTCGAGAGGTCCTAGGACTCCCAAATCGCTCGGGTTTCGCCGGAGAAGAAGACTCCTATCGGGAGTCTTCTTCCCGGTTTTACTCTGTTTGTTTTTTTTTTTTTTGTTGGGCTTAGATCTTGATGTCATGGGCTTGGGCTTGGGCTATAACATTCTTCACCCCTAAAAAAAAATTTCGTCCTCGAAATTTTTCATACCTGTAGTCTCGAAGAGCTGGGAATATTTTTGCTTCATTTCTTCCTCTAGCTCCCAAGTAGCTTCTCTTTCTGAATGTCGACTCCACTGTACCTTGACATAAGGAATATTACGACGTCTCAGCACCTGTTCTTTATGGTCTACGATCCGTATCGGGTATTCTTCATATGTTAGATCTTTCCTGGCTTGTACTGGTTCAAGTTTCACGATGTGACTTGGATCTGGTAAATATTTCTTTAACATAGAAACATGAAAAATATTATGTACTCCTGCAAGTGAAGGGGGTAAGGCAAGTCGATAAGCCACCTCACCAATTCTTTCTAAAATCTCAAACGGACCCACATATCTAGGATTCAATTGGCCACGAATGCTAAATCTTGAGATTCCTTTTGAAGGAGATACTTTGAGAAATACATGGTCACCAACTTGAAATTCTAATTTCCGTCTCCTATTATCTGCATAACTTTTCTGTCTGCTTTGTGCTGCCCGAAGTCGTTCTTTAATTAATTGAATCTTCTCGACTACTTGTTGAACAAGTTCGGGACCCAAAATTCTTCGCTCACCAACATCATCCCAGTGAATCGATGATCGACATCTTCTACCATATAAAGCTTCGTAAGGTGCCATTCCAATGCTAGCCTGATAACTGTTATTGTAAGCGAACTCAATCAAAGGTAGATGCTCATCCCATGAACTTTTCATATCCAAAATATAGGTTCTCTACATATCTTCTAAGATCTGAATAGTTCTTTCTGACTGACCATCAGTTTGTGGATGAAAAGCTGTACTGAAATTTAATTTTGTTCCTAATGCCTTGTGTAAGCTCTTCCAAAATTGTGATACAAATCTGGTATCTCGATTCGATACAATGGTCACTGAAATTTCATGTAGCCTTACAATTTCTTTCATATATAACTTTGCTAGTCTTTCCAAGGTAAATCCAACTCTAATTGGTAGAAAGTGTGCAGACTTTGTCAGTCGGTCCACAATCACCCAGGCTGCATCATTTTTACTGAGAGTCTTCGGTAGTCCAGTTACAAAATCCATAGTGATATGTTCCACTTCCATACTGGAATATCAAGAGGTTGAAGTAGTCCCGCAGGTCTCTGATGTTCAGCTTTAACTTGTTGACACACCAAACATTGAGCCACGAATTGAGCGATCTCTTTCTTCATATTATTCCACCAATACATTTCTTTTAAGTCTCTATACATCTTAGTACCTCCCGGATGAACTGTATAACTGGTCTGATGTACCTCCTGAAGTATTTCATGCTTGAGTGCTGAATCATTGGGTACGCAAATCTTATTTTCGAACCTTAACGAACCGTCTTCATGTATCTTGAATTCAGATTGAACACCAGCTTCCACTGAATTTCTTATTTTCAATAGTTGTGGATCATCATTCTGGGCAACTGTAATTCTTTTAATGAGTGTTGGCTGAACCCTCATGTTGGCTAACCGTACTGTTGAGTCATATATTCGGATGTCTAATTCTAATTTTCTTATATCTTTTAATAATTGACTTTGATGTGTGATTAAAACCGCCAAATTTCTCACAGATTTTCTACTAAGGGCATCAGTAACAACATTAGCTTTTCCCAGATGATAATGGATTGTTAAATCATAATCTTTTAATAGTTCTAACCACCTTCTCTATCTCATGTTTAATTCTTTCTGTGTAAAAATATACTTCAAACTCTTATGATCAGTAAACACTTCACACTGCGCACCGTATAAGTGATGTCTCCAATTTTTTAGGGCAAAAATCACTGCAGCTAATTCCAAATCATGTGTCGGATAATTCTGTTCATATGGTTTCAATTGTCTTGAGGCATAGGCTACTACCTTATCATGTTGCATCAATACACAGCCAAGTCCCTTTTTAGATGCATCACTATATATTGTGAAACCTTCATCTTCTGTTGGTATAGTGAGGATAGGGACTGAAACTAATCGTTGTTTTAATTCTTGAAAACTCTGTTCACAATCTTCAGTCCACTCGAATTTAACCCCTTTTTGAGTAAGACGAGTCAAAGGTGCAGCTATGCGGGAGAATCCTTCTACAAATCGTCTGTAATATCCTGCCATTCCCAGAAAACTTCGAATCTCAAAAATATTTGTAGGTCTGTTCCACTGCATCACAGCTTCTACTTTTGCTGGATCCACAGAAATTCCATCTTTAGATACGATGTGTCCTAAAAAGGCTATTTTGTCCAACCAAAATTCACACTTCTTAAATTTGGCATAAAGTTTTTCTTTCCTCAATATTTGTAGTACACACCGTAAATATTCTTCATGCTCCAATTTACTTCTTGAATATATCAAGATATCGTCAATAAATACAACAACAAACTTATCAAGATAGGATCTGAATATTCTGTTCATTAAATCCATAAAGGCTGCTGGAGCATTGGTTAACCCAAAAGGCATCACTAAAAATTCATAATGTCCATAACGAGTTCTAAATGCAGTCTTTGGTATGTCCTCTGTTTTGATTTTTAACTGATGATACCCTGAACGAAGATCAATTTTAGAAAAGATTTGTGCACCTTGCAACTGATCAAACAAATCATCAATTCGAGGTAGAGGATACTTATTTCTGATAGTATTTTTGTTCAACTCTCTATAGTCGATACAAAGTCTCATACTGCCATCTTTCTTCTTCACAAATAAGACTGAAGCTCCCCAAGGAGATACACTAGGCCTTATAAAATCTTTATCCAATAAATCCTGTAATTGATCTTTTAACTCCTTTAACTCCATAGGGGCCATTCTGTAAGGGGCTTTAGAAATTGGATTGGTATTGGGTGCCAACTCAATAGTAAATTCAATTTCTCTATCTGGTGGTAGTCCGACTAAATCATCAATGAATACATCCGAAAATTCATTTACAATAGGAATATCTTATAACTTTAATTCATCATGTTCTTTATTCTTTATTGATACCAGGTAACCTCTACATCCCTTTCTTATCATCTGTCTAGCTTGCACAAATGAAATAATACGTGGAGGGGTGGTTCCTGTACTTTCATCAAAACTAAAAGTTAATTCTCCCGGTATGTGAAAGTTCACTCTCTTTTCATGACAATCCACAGAGGCATGATAAGTAGCCAGCCAATCCATTCCTAGAATGACATCGAAATCATGCATATCCAGGACCACCAAATCTGTCGGTAGTTCTTTTTTTCCTATTCTGATACTACATGACTTGCACACACTTTCGGTACTCAAAACACCACCTACTGGTGTCTCAACATATAATTTGGTTTTCATGGGTTCACAACCTATATCATGTTGTCTAATAAAAGTAGTGGATATAAAGGAGTGTGTAGCACCAGAATCAAACAAAACTGAAGCATGAATACCAGATACAGGAATGATACCTGTCACCACCGCATTGGAGGCCTGAGCATCCTGTTGTGTGAGTGCATAGATTCTTCCTTGAGTTTTCGGCTTTGACCTCCGTCCTTTGTTTATGTTGATCTATTTTCATCCATCTGGGGGCAATCTGCAATCTTGTATCCTTTCTGTCCACATCTAAAATACGAACCAGTATTTCATGGGCAATTAGAAGTCTTATGCTCTCTTCGGCCGCATCTCAAACATCTAGCTGCCTCATTCTCATGATTCTTATCAATTGCTGGCTTCTTTGCTAGAGCCTTATTGTTCTGATTTCGTCCTTGAGTTCCACCAAACCTATTTCTCTTCTTCTGATTCCGTTCTCGCTCTGCATGAGCTTCATTAACTTCTCTCTCAATGATTAGGACTTTATTTACAACTGAGGCATAGGTAGTTAGCTCATAGGGTACAACTTGTTTTCTGATTTCTGTCTTCAGTCTCATTTCAAATTTGTGTACTCTGTCTTGCTCAATCTCAACTAATCTTGGAACAAACTTGGCTAACTCTGTGAATTTAGCTTCATATTCTGCAACGGATCTGTTCCCCTGTCTCAGGTGAATGAACTCCTGTTCTTTCTGTATTCTGACACTTCGAAGAAATACTTATCAAAGAATTCATCTCGGAATCTCTCTTAAGTGAGTGGTATCCTATCGTGCTCATATTTTTGTTCCAGTATACACCACCAGTTGTATGCCTCACCTTGTAACAGATATGCTGTGAAGCGGATCTTCTCTTCATCTTGGCATTCTTGCACGGTGAATGCCTTCTCCATTTTCATAATCCAGTTATCTGCTTCCAGTGGCTCGATGGTCCCTTTGAAGGCTGGAGGAGCTAGCTTCTTAAATTCGACGATATTGTTTCTCTGCATCGGATGTTCTCCATGTCCAGGTGTCGGTGAAAAATGCTGATGTGGCTGTGCATGTTGTTGTTGAAGTAACTGATGTTGTGTTTGAACTACTCCGATCAGAGTTTGCATTAGTTGAGTCATGTTGGCTCCTCCTGTACTGTCGGAGTATTTTCGGTAGGATCAAGGATTCCCTCCTGCTGAGTTGTGCCGCTGTTTAATTGGAAAGTATTATCGCCAAGTGGATTTGATGTCCCTCCTACCGCTCCTTGAGTATTCCTCGCTCGTCGTGGAGGCATATTGACCTATGTTAGATTTGAGATAATAACTTATCCTTAATAAGGTTATAACTTGTGACAAGTCAAATCATAATCATCATAACTAACCTTTCAATTTTCTAATGTCTACCCATCACTCTCTCACTTTATTCTACATGTCTCTATCTATCTACTTATGCTCTGATACCATATTAATTGTCACACCTCCGACCCGAGATTTGAATCGAGGGTCATGGCAACCGCCACATACTTATAGAATACTTTTCCATAAGCATGCAAGGCATCTCATCATGATATCTTCACAAACAGTTAAATAAATTTTTCAATATTTAATAATCAAATCTTAGTTCAAATAATAAATCAAAACTCAGTGTTCAAAAGAAAATAACTGTCTGACAAAGTCAATACTAAAATAAAACTAAAAGTCTTAAATAAATTCTGAGAAAATCCTAAATCAATGAGCTAACTCCATCTCTAACCGCTCTCCCAACCGAAATCCCGCATCATGCTAATTTTCTGGATCTGTAAGAAAAACATAAAACTCATCATGAGCTAAATAGCCCAGTAAGCAGTGTATACCTTTAACTGAATAAATCAGGCAATTGTTTCTATACATATCGATTTACTGATATAACAAAGTCAATATGTAATTTCATGAAATCATAATCATACTACCAATCATATATAAAAGTCAATTCATCATAATTTTCAATTGTGCTTTTCATCTTAAATTCTTCAATTTCTTAAGTTCTTCTTACCAACCATGACTATGACCACATTATCCCTGTGGCAGGGTCATAATACCGCGTATCTGCTTGCGGTGGGCTGCGAATCATCTGGCAGTCAAGTCCTTTGGAACCGCTGGTCTCGCTGGCGGTTTGTCGCTGGTCTCTCTGGCGACATGTCGCTGGTCTCGCTGGCGACATAAATCCTCAGGACAGTCAATTGTCAAAGTATATGCCCCCATTAGCGGGGTCCTCAACACAGTCAGGTTGTCAATTTTATATTATCTTCCAATTCATATATTATTTTTAAATTAATATAAATAAATGATATTCGAGTCAAATCATCCATATCATTCTTTGTGATCATACATCATTATAATAATTATTCAACAAATAACTTCAATCATAAATAATTTCTACAATTAACTTTAATCATAAATAATTTAATAATTATTTCAATAAATAATTTCAATCAGAAGCATGCATAAATTTATTTAATTCAGAATTTTATAATTTACCAGATAAATTCAATAAAAGTAAACACTACTTACCTTGAAAGAAAATTCAAACTAGAAATTTTAGGAATCTCGAAAATCTTTCTCTGAACCTGATACGTCAAATATCATGCTTTTAATCAAAATTCTATCAAATTAAAACTAATTAAAATTGTTAAAATCTAATGTCCCCACGAGGATCAACTTGACAACAGCATCCAGAATTTTGGACTAATCCATGGATATTTAATTATATTTATTTATTTATTTATTTATTTTATTTTATTTTTTTTAATTATTTTTATAAATCCTAAAAATCTAAAAGAGAGAGAGAGAGAGCAAAGAGAGTTTCTCTATCCGCCCCTTTTTTTTTTCTTCTTCTTCTTTTTCTTCTTCTTCTTTTCCTTTTCTTCTTTTTCTTCTTCTTCTTTTCTTCTTTTTCTTCTTTTTTTTCTTCTTCTTCTCGGCTCTTCCCACGTCGGAACAGGGGACCGGCGTTCTCTCCTTTTGCCGGGCCCTTCAGGCCGCGGCCGCCATGGCAGAGACCGGCAGCAGAGGGAGGCTGCTCCCCCGGTTACGAAGGAGCATGGCCGGCGGTCGATTTCGATCGCCGGCGCCGAAAAGTCCAAGGAAAAAGAGGCCCAAAACAGAGTCTCCTTTCCGACCGAAAATCGGCGACACTCGTCACCGGCAGCCTCAAGCAAAAGTACAGGAAGAAAGGGAAGGAAGAGAGGAAGGAGAGGAAGACTCACCCCGGCCTTCGATGACCTCATCGACGAGAAATCACGGCGAGAAACCGAACAGTGTCCGCAGCTCCGATCGAGAAAGACAGAGAGAAAGAGAGAGAGAGGAGGCCGATAGTCGATTCTAAGGAGAGGGGAGATCTTCTTATAGAGGGTCCTAGGACTTCGAGAGGTCCTAGGACTCCCAAATCGCTCGGGTTTCGTCGGAGAAGAAGACTCCTATCGGGAGTCTTCTTCCCAGTTTTACTCTGTTTTTTTTTTTTTTTTTTTTGTTGGGCTTGGATCTTGATGTCATGGGCTTGGGCTTGGGCTATAACACCTAAAGAGAGAATGTTTGCACCCATTGTTGCGTGCCATGGAGAGAGAGAGTAACCATTAACTACAGATAATTATTTCTTGCACTGCACATGCCCCATGCTCGTTTGGTTCTCCCAGAACACCGGAGCTAACCCATGCATAACCTGTTACAGGCCAAATTCTTTGTACCCCATGGGCGGGGTAGAAAATCTGACATGAAGTGCACTATCCCATTCGATTGGTCTATATAATCATTATTTTTTAATACGCATTTAATATTTTGATTCTTTAATTTAAAAATTTTATATGACGAAAATATCTCTATTATTTAAAAAAATTATGATATTCTATATCCATATTATGACATCATGCTTCCATAATATGCATAGAATGTCAACATTTTTTCTAAAAAATAGAAGTATTTTCATTATTCAAAATTTTCAAATGAAAAAACCGACTTGCAGACATTAAATACGTATTAGAAAGTGATAGGACAAAAATTCTCCTCTCATATTTTGATATCTTAGGCCATATTATGATATTTTAGACTATATTATGCCACAAGATATCATAATTTTTTTCAAAGAATAGCAATATTTTCATCGTACAAAATTTTTAAATAAAAAAATTAATATATAAATATTAAATATATATTAAAAAGTAGTGACTACGTAGACCAATTGAATAAGATGGTGTACTCTACGTCGGATTTTCTACACCACCCATGGTGCATAAAGAATTTCTCCCTGTTACAATTAACTGGAATGGTAAAGTCTTGGCACATGACTTTCCTGAATGATGTTCAACTAAATGATCAGAAACACATCTGGTTGTGTGTCATCACATGCAATCAAGTTCATTGGAAACAAGAAAAAAAAAAAAAGAAGAAGCAATCAAGACTAGATTTAAATAAAAATAATATGTTGTAGCGTGGCAAGCTAAGGTGATCCTTTTTGAGGATATAATATTGACCCTAACTATTTTCTGAACTCAAAGGGGATCCCGATTATAGCTTCTGGCACAGTTGGGGAGGTCGTGCATGCATGGTGGGGTTTGGCAGGTGGTAATCAGGGTTGTGCGTTGGTTGTGTTGTATCTGAATCCAACTAGACTCATTTGGTAGTTTAAATATGGTTTTGCACCCTTCCACTTAAGTCGGATCTAAGGGACTAAGCAGCAAAATTTTTTATTAATAAATTTTTGTCTCTGATTTGATTGGAGTCCAAATGCACAAGATTCATAATTGATCAATGTGCTTGGAGTTGTGATTTGATGCACCTCGTTTTCATCTTGCTGTCTAGTGCAACGTAACCCCTTCCTTTACTAAAAAGAAGGGGTAATTACCAGTTATTAATTAGACTTCGCATTCATGGTTTAATCATCTATGGAGGATTGGTTAACTCCAATTCCCCTATTACACCAACAGTAATTGTGGAGAAAGAAGAGTGAGAAAGCATCAAGTCTGGATAGGAGATCGGATGATGTGTTTTGTTCTTTTCTTTTCTTTTTCTTGGCCATGCTTGAGCAAATCCGTTTGAGCATGGTCAGCGATTGATGGAATAGAATGGCTTCCACTTCTTGATGTTCCTTTCAACCTGGGCTACAATTTAAAGCATCTTACTAATATTACAAAATTAGTAATATGCCTTGTATATAAATAAAAGTAGCAGCAGTTGATGGAATGGATTCCTTCATGCTTCCCCATAGGAAAACGTTGTAAAAATCCTATTGATAGTTAATATACATGGAAAGTGAACACATGATGCCCCATCCAACTAAACTAACTTGAATTGTGCTAACTCAGGGTTGGGCATGCCCCTCATGCGGCGGAGAGCAACAATGGTGGATTCACAATGCGAGTCGAGACTCGCCAACTCCCAATGGGAGTCGAAGACTCACCAACTCCCAATGAGAGTCGGAGTCCCTAAGGCTGTCAGAGGTTGGGAAATCCGAGCCTCTGCCTTATTTAAGCTCACCTTGACCCTCTTAGAGCCTCACTTCTAATCACCATCATTGAAGGGAAAAAAGGAAAAAATTCTCCTCCTCCCCTATTTTAACAGTTTGCTGTCCCCTCCCCTACTTCCATCACCAAAATCCCCAACCAGACCTCCAATTGACCAAGCCTTAATGACCTTATGACTAAGCATCAAGCCTTGCGGCAGGCACGCTAGCTGATCCCTGTTTCAAGGCCAGCAACTGTTTTTCTTTTTCTTCCTTTTTCTCTCAATTGCTACCATGGTCTACTGTCACTTGTAATCACCTCTTATGCTGGCTATCAGGCATCATCAATGATGCCTCGCTTGAGTTAAGCACAACCCCTCCATGTGCTCGGTCTCAATGCTCTTCTCCTTGTCCCCTTTCCCTATTTTTCTTTCTTTTTCTCTTTTTTCACCGACCATCGGCTGCTTATCGCTATCTATCATAGCTATAGGCTGCTACTCTTCGTTTGTTTCCACCATTGCCTCGACCAGACCCCACCCTTCCACCTCCTTTTCATATGTTCTAAGAGGAATCCTTCTCCTCTCTCTCTCTCTCTCTGCCTCCCTCCCTCTCTTCTCTATCACTCTCTGTCTCTCTTTGCAAGTTGTTGGGTGGTAGAGAATGCCTTCTTCCTTTTTCTTCTAGTGTGTTTTATTGGTTGATCCTAGTCAAGGCTCTCGAATCGAATTCGACCTAGAGTTTGGGCATAAGCCTTCACCTCACCACTTATGTATGGGCATTTGCTAGAGAGATTGTTTGACAAGTCAATGGTAGGACTGATAGATGCATTTACGGGCATACCATCGGTGTTAGAGTGGCTAGAAATTGGATGATCAAAGGGAGGGCTTTTGCCACCATCACATTGCCATTCATGGAAGATGGATAGGAATAAGTTGTACCTAGATTATGACAAGAAATGTAAGTTAACTCTAATCCTAAGGTAGAATTCTACTTGAAAGTAAAGTGTTGGATAAAGTAAAGCTAAGATAAAATAAAATTTACTGATGGTGGATATCAAAAGATTTTTCTATAGAGTATAATTCTACTTATTTATATTTATAAAAACTAACTGTCTATTTTGATAGCTATCATCCATGTCTGACCTCCACTCTTGACAATTCTGACAATTGATTCTAGCTATTTTCCCACTGTTCCATATCCATCAAATGTCTTAAACCTATACCACCGATTATACTAACAGTCATGCTCAATCCGTTGAAACTTTTGTTGTATTTCCATTTAGCCAACTAATTTATATTAGTGCACTCTCAGTCATTTCTACATATTCAGCCTTTAGTGTGATGCCCTCCAGCGGACTCTGTTAGCTTCTGTGTCATGTCCTTTCCAACCTTAACGCATAGGATCTTCTCTTGAAATCCATTGTACCTATTGTATCTCACTTCACCGCATGGCTAATTAAGCATGTATCCTCCGCATCATTTTGGATATGGATATAGTGTAAATAATGCCCGATACATTTTATCAGCCATCGATTAGATATGATGATGTGATGTTCCAGTCGTCCAAGTACCCAAATCAAAATATTGATGTCTGATTTTTCAAGTAATTGTGCATGCATGGATTTCCATCCTTTTTAAATTTATCTTTTCCATAGTACAGGAATCATACAGCGGTATCTTGTCTCCCCTTGGAGTGGCCATAAACTATATTTTAGAAGGCTACTGCTACTTAATTTCAGAATATCTTGTTGTCACTACGAAATCCTTTCAGATTACACCACTATATGGGGGCAGCATCCTGCTGTAAATTGACGTTATTTTCATCTATATCTTCTCCATTGCAAATTTCATCTGGTTCCTTGCCCCCCTCTCTACAACTTTGTCTTCATCATTTGTTTGAGTACCATGTAAGCGGAGGTTAGATTCTATAGCAGAGTAGTACCGAGCAGACCTCAAGCAAGCTAACATCTTCAAGTTAATACTCAAGTACTCGTAGAAGAGTCCAATTTCCTCGTTCTTGGACCTATTTTCCATTCTAGGATCCCTCAAGCTTATCTTCTTTCCTTGGTCTTCCTAATAGGTCATCTTGTATGAATGACTGAGTTTTAGAAGTTCGATTTCGAATGGTTCAAACAGCCATTGCCTGTGACCCACCAAAACTCTTCTCTAGAATCTTTGGTTCAATCAAGTTTTCTCCCAGAGGGCTATTATTTGGGAGGCTAATGGTCTTTTTGACCTTTCATCTCTTTCTACGTCTCTACCCATATTCAATAGTCATTTGATCATTGCAACTACCTGTTTCAGGTCGCCCACTTCCAATAACTTTCATTTTAATTTTGGTATGTCCAGCTCGTCTCTTAGACTTAGGGTTTGCATTCAACATTCGTCTAATGGGGAGTGTTCAATGTGAACATTTTGATCCAAATCCCTCCTAACAATTTCGGCCACAATTTTGGCAAAATTGCTAATTATACATCATATATTTTAAACCTTTCCCATTGATTTGAGCCTATCTTTATGCTAGAGTATGTGGCATTTTTTTTGGTATGGATTTATAATTTTCTTTTCTATTGTTAGTCGATAAAAATTGTAAAGGCTTATTTTTGACTAGCCATTGCCTTAGCTAAAGATCGGCATATATCTCTTGGGGTCTTAATTGTGGACAATCTTTACTAATGCTTCAATGACTTGAACTTGGAAGTTTTGACCCGTGGGATCCCCTTTAAATCTTTTAAAATTTGGCTCTACATTTATTTCTTGAATTTTCATCCTTCAACAAAAATTTTGAAAGCTTCTCTTCCCATCTTTTGCTTTGCCCAATAGATAGGGCCAATTCTTTCTATTGCCAAATACTTACAGAAGTTTTACCAAGATTCGGCTTGCCAAACCAACTCTTTCCTTTATCCATTCCTTCGACCTCCAAAGCCCTCTTGGCTTCTTGTGTCTCGAGTGGATACAGCTCCATAAGATGCCGAAGCCATTGGTGACCAATAGAGACACTTTTGGATGCCCAAAGACCTCTATGCCAATTCTACTATTGAACATTTGAGCAACAAAATGTATAGGATTGTACAGTATTGTTGAAATTCTCTACTTACCAATTTGATCTCACTCAAACAACCTTTTATTTGCCTCTTTTTTGTTTGAATGAGTATTATTATGATCAACTCTTAATCACTATCTTTGAGATGATAGACCTTACTAATTATTTCTGCCGTCAATCTGGTGAGTATTATTATGATCAACTCTTGATCACTAGCTTTGAGATGATAGATCTTACTAATTATTTCTGCCGTCAATCTGGCTCGAACTATATTTTTGCCCCCTTCACTCCTCTGTCCATGGTGTTCAAAGGCTTCCTACACTAGTGGGAATATATTATGGGTTCGATCCAAGTTGACAACTTCCATTCTGATTTAGACAGATGAGTTCGATTTTGAAGGTGAACCATCCTCATGTGCTACTATCCTTTCTAATAATTCTATTGCCTCCTAGCATGTAGGGGTAATAGCTTCTATCTTTCTTGAGGCAAAAGGTATGTTTTGAGAATTTATAAATAAAATCAAGAAGTATAAAAAAAAATATGAGATTTAAATTTACTGAATCCTTGGGCTATATTAATAAGGAGTGGAGGAGAAAGGCCAAACAAGAACTAAGAGCCGAATTTGAGGCCAAATATGAGGCTAAGGGAAGATGGCTAGGGTAGTGTGTTGATAGGTTAGCCAGTAGTAGATAATTCTATGCTTAGTTGAATGGATGTTCGTCTGGCCATCCATCAGCTAAATTTCAGACTACCAACTTAGTTTCTCTAGTTGGCTCCACCATGAATGGTTCGGTCACCTTGACTAGGCTCTATTGCCTAGATTAGGAATAGTGACAATCTTTTTAGAGGGCAGTGTTAGGAGCTTGCAGCTACACGGCTGAGTCCCAAATAATTTCTTGTATTCATTTCTTTACCAACTTGACTCTTTTACATCACCTTGCAACTCCACTTTTGGCATTGTACATTCGGCTTGCCCAGTTTGAGATCGAACCTTCAAGCTCATCCTTCAACCTCATAGCTTTGAGTCCTTGGCTCTGAAGTAGAAAAAAATGGTCACCAGCAAATATACATCTTCCGCTCCTGAAAAGTTGAAGCCATCTAATTTCTTGACTCCTGAAAAAACGTGCATAGGCAGCCCAAATAGCAAGATGCCTTCTGATCCCTTTGTAATTCTAGAGGATGAAGAGCTAGAAAGAGCACCTACTGATGATATTGTCATCAGTAACAATTCTATTAGCATAGCCTTCATCTAGGCCAAGTATTCTCTATAAGATAAATAGGAAGAATGGGCAAAGCATCGCAAGACTTTGGCCAAGATTTGAGAAGAATCATCACGAGCTCCTAAGGACTTCCTTGACCGCCCTCCTCATGATCCTGCCAGTTTGCTTGACCAATGTTAACTGGAACCTAATATTCCGACCAATCAGTCATTACATACTCAATCTTTGTGTGAAATTTTGCTAGATCCATGTCTAACTTACACTGGTCCAAATACGATGGCTGAAAGTTATAAAGTTGGCCTGGTAGAACTCCCACAATTGGTCCCTTGCACTAATCTAGCCCGAAAATTCTCTTCCACACCATCTTGTTCGAGCCCTTCCATTCATAGCCGAAAAGTAAAGATAGATAAGTACTTCTTTATCTTGTTAATTATTCTCAATCTAATGAACAACTTCCTCCTTGCAAGTTGATAGCAGTCTGGCCACTATTTTAAATTTGTAGGCCTAGAGAAAAGCCAAACTACCTACATATACTTTCACATTTTTGACCCACACTTCAAGTTCTTCAACTGACATTCTGAAGCTAAAGAAGGTCATTCAGCATGTCACTGGCTTTGACCTCGATGGTTTGGCTAGTCCAAGGAAGATGGAGGAGATTCGAGGTGTAATTGATGTTTTGCTATAGGCTACCGATTTTCCTACCAGTTGTGTAGCAAACTTGGCCAATTTGAGGAGTTGGCTTTCCAACTTCTCCTATATGCACTACACTTGTTGAGTTTCGGTGACGCAGTGAAATGTAAATTTTAAAAAATTTATATATATATTTTACTATTTTTGCATATGTTTAACAATTAAACAGGATTATCGGAACTCAAAATCCTAGAAACACCTTGATGATTACAATTAAAGAACATAAGCATGTATATTAACAAGAGATCAGAAGTTATATACCAACATAAAGAAAATGATCTGGTAATTGAGTGATCTCCATAAAACTCCAAAGTAGAAGCTCTCCAATAGAGATCCACACGGGACCGATCAGGGCCTTTTTCAATTCGACGTAGCACTGCAGCCATCTTCGTAAGTCCATTACTAATCATTCTTCGTAAGAATGGATTGCACCACTACTTGTATGCCTTCAAGATCTCCACTAGAACTACTCAAGAAACTATTTTCCAAATGATCTTTCCCCACAAAAATTAGATTAGATGTTCAACACTTGAACAATCTGATTTTAGGACAAGCATCACATGCTTTCCAATCTCTCTTCCCTTCCTTTCTATTTTTTCTCTCCCTTTTCTTGTCTTTTTCTTTTCAAATTTTTTTTCTTTCTTTCCTCACATAATCCCACGCCAAAGGCACTTTTGGATGAGATCTTATCCCATATGGGGCGCTCCTTTTATAAGGAATGAAGGGGTGCCACAAATATTTCCGAGGGGTGCCAACTCTTGGCATCCCTTAATCCTTATACGTTAAAATAAAATTTTAGCATGGAATCCAAAGGAGTAAGGCATGAAATAAGAGGAGTTTTACAAGCAAAAGGACTCTTCCTCTGCATACAAAAATCAAGATGCCATCTAATGGTGTGTGGGATAATGGAATAGGCGTGAAACCAAGAGTCCAAAACAAGATGGACTCTTCCAAATTCAAAGCACAAAAAGGGGACATCCCAATTAATTTTTGGCATTCAAGTTCCTTCATAGAGAAGGACTCTTCCTTCTCTCTACATCCACACATCCCAAGGGTCCATCTCATGGTGCAAAAAATAAAAGAATGCATGGAATATGGTAAGGAATTTAAGAGGAGTAAATCAGAAGGACTTTTCCTCTTAAATGCAAAAAATAAATGGGGCATGCCATTTTTTGGCATGTGGCTTGACGTGGAGGAAGTTGATTACTTATGGAACACTTCTATAAAAATTAGATAAGCCATCTTATAATTTGATGGTTCAAATCTAATCATATTAGATCAAGACAACAAGTCAAGGGTTAATACAAACACCTTTGCACTGAACCCAATTAAGAACTTAGGTTAATTCATGTGCTAGCTGTTGGAAAATGTGTCCCAAAAAGCCAATCGTCAAGCTGTTGACGGTTGAGCAACCAAGTATTGTAATTGATTTGTTAATAAATAAAATATATTTGGCATCTTCATCATAAGCTTTCATCTTCTAATGAACTCCCTTGTTATGATGAAGTCCTTAGGACTATTTAAGTTCGATAAAGAGAGGATTTATCGATTAGTCCTTAAAACTGTTCACGACCAATGATAGACTGTTAATAAGGACGACAGCTTCTATCAAGCATAGGTCGCTGTAGGCCATATGGGTTGGTTGTCCTCTTAACCAAGGAGTGTGGAGACACTGGTATGGCATACAGGTGAGATGTAAGGGTACAACATCATTGAACGTGACCAACTCCAGAGTATTCTGCTGTCGAGAATGTCTCTGATGGGATATAGGTATAAGTGTCCCTTAGACTTGAGATCGCCTCAGTGACTTGCAAGCAACTCACTGTGCTTTGGTATTGGACTAACTGAATTTCTAATTCAGGGACGGAAGGCTTCTGGGCACAGTCAAGTACTTGCGAAGTCAGAGTGTGATCGAGATGGGATTGACCACTCCAAGAGTTGGAGAAGAATGAGTCGCTGTATTTCAATTTAGCAAAACCTTGGCCAGGATAATCCATCAGATGGATTTGATATTTTGAAATACAATGTGGACAACCTGATCAGAGTTAACAGTTGAACTCTGGGGTGTCCTATGATCATTTTGGTCAAGGGGATGAATTATATGAAAACTATATCCGCATGGGTTCTAAGGATGTTGTTCTACACATTCGACCTATCCGGTTATCGGGTACCATTGCTAGATGGTCACTTCGATTGGTATAGGAATTTATTCCTATGCTACCGGCTTAGGTTCGGACCTATGAGGTCACACACATTAGAGTTCATGATCCGATCGGATGGTTGATCAACGATTAAGAATCATTCTAGGATTAAATGATCAATACGATTGACATTTAACCTAGTGCAAGTGTTGCAGGAGGATCGATTAGCAATTCGATTGCTAATTGGCTTAATTTGATTAAGCCAATGGGCTGAGATTAAGTCTAATTAAATATGATTTAATTAGATTTAGTTTGGGCTTGATTGGATCAAGTCCAATTGGTTTATTGGATAAGCCAAGTACAAGAAAAAACTAGTCCTAGTTCAACTAGGACTTGGGTCAATCTAATTTCTAATTTGATTAAAAAATTAAATCAGATTTAAATCTAATTTAATCTGATTAAATTAGATTTTTAATTGGGTTAAGACCTATTTTAATTGGATTGATCTAATTTTGATTTGATTTGGTTTGGAAAACCAAATTAAAACAAGTCATAAGACAGAATCCTAGTAAGACTAGGATTCCACCTTGCGCCACATAAGCCTTCTCCTCGCCCTCTCTCTTATTCAACGCCAATCTTCACTTATTTTGTGCGACAAAAGCCCTCTCCCAGATCTCTCCCACGTTCACAAAAGGTCTCCTCTCTTCTTTCTTACATGGAAGGTGGTTTGGATCAAATCTAAAAGGAATAAGTTTGGATTTCGAATTCTATGAGATAGAGTTTTAGAAATCCAAAACTCTTTCAATTTTGCACCGAATTTATCCAAATTTTTTTTGAAATTTTTATGGCTTTTAGGGTATACATTGTGCACCCTTTTCTGGTAATCTATGTATAAAAATATAAAGGAGGTGCTCAAGAGTTGGGCGTCTCTTAACTTGCCATGTTTGGATAAGCCTTGACTAGGTGTTTGACTTAGACAAGGACTCTATCATATCTCTCTATATAAGATGAGTTTTTTCATAAACTTTTAGGAGATGTCAGATATTTGAGAGACCTTTGTACCATCCAAAAATTAGAGATAAATACCTTTGGGTCATGGAGATATAAAAGATGCAAGTTTGGGTGTCTAGAGAGAAAAACGTGAAGAAGAAGAGGGTCTTCTTCTAGGGTTTTTGTTTTCATATCTTTCCTCCCTCCATCTTGAGTTTCCTGAGAGCATCTCAGATCTGAAACTCCTCCTTCTACTTTCCATCTTTGGAAGAGTCCAAATCAAGAAGAAGGAGGTACCTGATCAACCATCAAAGAAGGATCAGTGCAGTACTAGCATACTGTGCTGATTTTCTGAAGCAGGACTTCTGATCGAGATTCGTGGGCTCGTGTGGATGACTCCTAGAGGCCGGATGCATGTGCGGCTTGCAACATCATCCTTAAACCCGGATCAGCGAGGTTAGAGCATCTAACTTGCAAGGTAATAGATCTGATCTATTGTTTAATACATATATTAGATGTGGTATAAAAATATGTTGATATGATCAACATGTAGTTCATGCTATATTTATATATTTTAATTTTTGATTTAATGCTATATAATAATCATGTAATAGGATCTTAGATCTAGAGATTCTCTAGTTTTAAAAAATAAATTTTAACTTATTTTAGTCTTCCGCTGTATGATCTTGAAAAAGTTTCAAGATCTAACCCTGAAACCCTAGAAATGGTTCCTACAATTGGTATCAGAGCTAGGTTCCGATCCTGGGACCTGTGGGTTATTACATGATTATTTATACATACTTAGATTATTTCTTAGATTAGATCTAATTTATAATCTGATTATTAAATCTAAAATTAAAATTTTAGATCAATCACAAACTGTAAGGTTGTCCTGCTGTAAGGTTTACCCCTTACAGTGCAAAAGTTGTCCTAGTTTGTGTAGATCTATCTTTAATCATAAATTTGTTAGATATGATCTAGATTAAATTTATGATTTATTAGATTTAAAAGATATTTAAATCTGAAATAAAATCTCTTTGTTAATAATTTTTTGTGCAAAGAAATTGTTTAAAGTTGAAATTGTTTCAATTACATGAACCTGTTTAGATTAGATCTAAAGTAGTTTTCATGTTTATTTCACTTGTATCTTGATTACGAATCAAACATGCAATATGATTGGTAGAATCATATTGTAAAATTATTTTACAAATATAAAAATTATTTTTTGAAAAGCCGAACCCAACCCTCAGCCCAAAACTTAATTAAGAATTAAGAAGTTGTTTGATTAGGTTCTAGGATTGTGAATTGAAGAACCTAAGACACAAATCATAACACATTAGGTTAATGGGTTGTGGGAATTAGGTCCATTAATTGGGTTAGACCTATGGTTAGATTAAAGATGGACTTAATTAGAGAATTGACTAAATCTAATCAATTGTTGTCTTAGATTAGGTCAAGGATTCTCTAGATCAATTACAATAGTTGTAGTTGGTCAAGTCCATGTCTTTAACGAGAACCAAATGGACTTGATTTTTGGCTAAGCGGTCTAGCACGAACTGTTAGGTTGATCTAATCAAAACTAATTAAACCAGTTGGTGTCTAAGGTAAACCAGATCGGTGGTTTTTAATTGGGAGCCGCTTACCTGGCCATTTCTGATGGTGTCTAAGGCAAGCTTTGGCAGACCCTCCCACTGATCGAACTTACCTGGCCTCTTGGTGAAATTATGTTTTGATCGTATCACTTGACTATTCGAGCTGACCCATGTCAGCTAGGTAAATCAGTGTGACTGATTTAGGTGCTCCTAGACCAGCCCTTTTAATGGTCTCCCTTAAGCTAACTTGGTGAAGCCAGTGGGAGGATCATGATAAGCTGGTTCATCTGACCTCATCCTCTATATTATTTAAATTCTCTAAAATTATTAGATCCTTAAAATGATAAAGTTATGGAGATAACTGAGTCATAGCCTCCCATTAAGGTGTTTGATAATGAGTCCATTAACTCAATAATCATTGCAGACCCAAAGGCCTGGTGCTTGTTGACTAATGAAATTATCACTCATCATATGACGACTTGGAAGTGTCTCTCTAATGGTGGTTAGGTGAGCCAACCAAAGTTGGACTTAATCATTCGTTGGTTAGATACATCAAGTATGATCATGTTAATGGTTGGACCTAACCGGATCCTTACAGTGGAGGCCAAAGCCTACTGATTAGGTTTCTGGGGCAAAACTAAAATTACTAGAAATTATTTAGAGAAATAATTGGTTATGAACCTACCCTTAGATGTACATGGGTTGGCCAACCAAAGTTGGGCTTGTGTGCAGTCTAAGTGGATTCTAGTACCCGCTAAGGAATTAGGATAATTCCTCGAATTGGAGGTAGAGGCTATCAATTCGAATAAAATAGTGGGAGAAACCTTTTGATTAAAGTCCAAATCTTTAGGTTTAATGAATCAATTACTAATTAGGTTATGGTTCTCCTTTGTGTAAATATGGCCACTTCCCTATCGCTCCGATCATTGTTGGACAATGATAAGTTGGTGGGACCCAACTTTGGTAGCTGGTACCGAAAGTTGAAGATAGTCCTGGAGCATGAACGGATCCTATATGTGATAATGGATCCTGCACCTGAGGAGCCAGCTGTCAATGCACGTGGAATAGTCAGAGACACTTACCAGAAGTGGCTCAATGACCGGACCACGGTGCACTGTATCATGCTAGCTATCATGAGCGATGAGTTCAGACGTAGATTCGAGATGGCTCAGCCAAAGGACATGCTTCAAGTGTTGGAGGATGCCTTTGGCATATCCGATGACGTCGAGAGGCACAAGACTAGTTGTGCCATCTTCAATGCCAAAATGCAGGATGGTGCCTCTGTCACTGATCATGTATTGTACATGATCGAGCTGATGGAATGATTGAGCAAGCTCGGCTTTCCCTTGCATAAGCAGCTTGGGAAAGATGCAATACTAAACTCGCTACCCAAGTCTTATCTCCCATTCCTCACTCATTATAGAATGACAAAGCCTGAAGAGAACTACCACGGGTTACTGGGGTTGCTTCAGAACTTTGAGAAGGATCACCAACTTCACAAGGAGTCGGTGAACTCAGTGGGAGGTTCATCTTCTGGTTCTCGACCTTTTGAGAAAGGGAAGAAGAACAAGAAGAAGAAAGTGAAGAAGGTGCAAGTTCAGGCTGGGACATCAGTGCAGAGCCAGACCAAAAAGATCAAGCCTGATAAGAGTCTATTCTACTGGCAAGCACCCTAGATTAGATAGTGTGTCAGATATCTACTTATGGCACTGTAGGCTAGGTCATATAAACAAGAACAGAATAAACAGGTTGACTCAAGAGGAAATCCTCGAAGTCAGTGATTGTGAATCACTTCCAACCTGTGAGTCCTGTCTTCTTGGTAAAATGATCAAGTCACCTTTTACTGGAAAAGGTGAGAGAGCTACTGAGCTCTTGGGCCTAGTACATACTGATGTATGCGGGCCCATGAGCACTAGTGCTAGAGGTGGATATTTCTACTTCATAACTTTCACGGATGACCTATCCCGATATGGATATGTCTATCTGATGAAACATAAGTTGGATTCATTTGAAATGTTCAAACGATTCTGAAGTGAAGTAAAAAAATAAATTGAAAAGAGTATTAAATCTCTTCGATCTGATTGAGGAGGAGAATACCTTTCTAGTGAGTTTCTCATATATCTAAGAGAGAATGGGATTCTCTCCCAATGGACTCCTCCAAGAACACCACAGCATAATGGTGTGTCTGAAAGGAGGAATCGGACTCTGTTAGACATGGTCCGATCCATGATGGGTTTTGCTAGCTTGCCGATATCCTTCTGGGGATATGCACTCGAATCAGCCTGTTATCTGTTAAATAGAGTTCCAAGTAAGTCTGTAATTAAGACTCTATATGAGATATGGATGGGACGTAGGCCAGCACTTTCACACCTTAGGGTCTGGGGGTGCCCGGCCTATGTCAAACGATTAGTCACAGACAAACTTGGACCTAGGACCTAGGTCTGACAAATGCTCAATTCATAGGGTACCCCAAAGAGATAAAAGGATATTTTTTCTACCATGCTGATGAACAAAAGGTGTTCGTCAGCTTTAAGGCAATCTTTTTAGAAAAAGAGTTCCTTGGTGAAGAAACCGTTGCCTCTAAGATTGAACTTGATGAAGTTCAATAGGTAGAAGGACCGACACCAATAGCTAAACCTGAGTCTGATATGATTAGATCATATCCGAAGCCCAATGTACCTACACCATTAAGGCGATCTGATAGAGTACCGCGTCAGCCGGACAGATACTATAATTTCTTGGTCCGAGACGGTGATCCCATCGAACTTGATGAGAATAATGAGGATCCGATCACCTATATGGATGTAATGTAGAGATCTGATTTCGAGAAATGGCTTGAAGCAATGAAATCCGAAATGGAGTCCATGAAGGTCAACGATGTATGGACATTGGTTGACCCACCTGAAGGGGTTAAACCCATTGGGTGTAAATGGGTCTTCAAAAGGAAGAGGGGCGCAGATGGAAAGGTGGAGACCTATAAAGCCCGTCTGGTCGCCAAGGGGTATCGTCAACGTTATGGTATTGACTATGACGAGATATTTTCTCCTGTGGCAATGCTCAAATCCATTCGGATAATGCTTGCAATAGCTGCCCATCTAGATTATGAGATCTGGCAGATGGATATAAAGACAGCCTTCCTGAATGGAGAGCTGACCGAAGAGGTGTATATGATACAACCTGAGGGGTTTACATCCACAGATGAGTCCAAGGTGTGCAAGCTTCAGAGATCCATTTATGGATTGAAGCAAGCTTCTCGGAGTTGGAACATGCATTTTGATAAGGTGATCAAAACGTATGGCTTCATTAAGAATGGAGAAGAGCCCTGCATCTATAAATGGGCAAATGGTCCAGTTGTGGTATTCCTTATCTTGTACGTGGATGACATTCTCTTAATCGGGAATGACATCCCCACACTACAGGAAATAAAAGTTTGGTTGTCATCACAGTTCTCCATGAAGGACTTGGGTGAAGCATCCTACATCCTAGAGATGAAGATCTATAGGGATAGATCTAAAAGGATGTTTGGGTTATCCCAATCCATGTACATAGACATTGTGCTGAAGAGGTTCAGCATGGAGAATTCCAAGAAGGGCTATCTACTGATAAGCCATGAAATTTCTCTCTCTAAGAAGGATTATCCGACAACTCCTGAAGAGAGAGAGCGTATAAGTAGAGTCCCATATGCTTCAGCCATGGGATCTATCATATACGCCATGACATGTACAAGACCAGATGTGGCATACTCACTAGGAGTAGTGAGTAGATACCAATCTGATCCTGGAGAAAATCACTGAAAAGTGGTTAAAGCCATCCTTAAGTATTTGAGAAATACTAAGGACCAATGGTTGGTTTATGATGAGTCAGATCTGAAACTTGTGGGGTTCACAGACTCTAGCTTCCAATCTGACCATGATGACAGCAGGAGCGTGTCGGGTTATATCTTTACTCTGAATGGTGGAGCCATCTGCTGGAAGAGTTTCAAGCAGCATACTGTGGCAGATTTTGTTTGTGAAGCGGAGTACATCGCAGCATCGGATGCCGCGAAGGAAGCTGTGTGGCTGAGAAAATTCATCAACGAGCTCGGAGTAGCACCCTCCCTCGATGGTCCAGTCCTGCTCTACTGCGACAGCACTGGTGCTATAGCTCAGGTGAAGGAACCCAAAGCACATCAGCAGACGAAGCACATCTTGCGCTGCTTCCACCTGGTCTGAGAGATCATGGATTGAGGTGACGTCGACCTTCAGAAGATCGACTGAAAGGAGAACCTGGCCGACCCCTTCACTAAAGCCCTGGCAATAAAGGAGTTCGACAACCACAAGTTGAAGATGGATATTAGATACTGTGCCGAGTGGCTTTAGGACAAGTGGGAGTTGTTGGGAAATGTGTCCCAAAAAGCCAATCGTCAAGCTGTTGACGGTTGAGCAACCAAGTATTGTAATTGATTTGTTAATAAATAAAATATATTTGGCATCTTCATCATAAGCTTTCATCTTCTAATAAACTCCGTTGTTATGATGAAGTCCTTAGGACTATTTAAGTTCGATAAAGAGATGATTTATCGATTAGTCCTTAAAACTGTTCACGACCAAATGATAGGCTGTTAATAAGGACGACAGCTTCTATCGAGCATAGGTCGCTGTAGGCCATATGGGTTGGTTGTCCTCTTAACCAAGGAGTGTGGAGACACTGGTATGGCATACAGGTGAGATGTAAGGGTACATCATCATTGAACGTGACTAACTCCAGAGTATTCTGCTGTCGAGAATGTCTCTGATGGGATATAGGTATAAGTGTCCCTTAAACTTGAGATCGCCTCAGTGACTTGCAAGCAACTCACTGTGCTTTGGTACTGGACTAACTGAATTTTTAATTCAGGGACGGAAGGCTTCTAGGCACAGTCAAGTACTTGCAAAGTCAGAGTGTGATCGAGATGGGATTGACCACTCCAAGAGTTGGAGAAAAATGAGTCGCTGTATTTCAATTTAGCAAAACCTTGGCCAGGGTAATCCATCAGATGGATTTGATATTTTAAAATACAATGTGGACAACCTGATCAGAGTTGACAGTTGAACTCTGGGGTGTCCTATGATCATTTTGGTCAAGGGGATGAATTATATGAAAACTATATCCGCATGGGTTCTAAGGATGTTGTTCTACACATTCGACCTATCCGGTCGTCGGGTACCATTGCTAGATGGTCACTTCGATTGGTATAAAAATTTATTCCTATACTACCGACTTAAGTTCGGACCTATGAGGTCACACACATTAGAGTTCATGATCCGATCGGATGGTTGATCAACGATTAAGAATCATTCTAGGGTTAAATGATCAATACGATTGACATTTAACCCAGTGCAAGTGTTGCAGGAGGATCGATTAGCAATTCGATTGCTAATTGGCTTAATTTGATTAAGCCAATAGGCTGAGATTAAGTCTAATTAAATATTATTTAATTAGATTTTATTTGGGCTTGATTGAATCAAGTCCAATTGATTTATTGGATAAGCCAAGTGCAAGGAAAAACTAGTCCTAGTTCAACTAGGACTTGGGTCAATCTAATTCTAATTTGATTAGAAAATTAAATCAGATTTAAATCTAATTTAATCTGATTAAATTAGATTTTTAATTGGGTTAAGATCTATTTTAATTGAGTTGATCTAATTTTGATTTGATTTGATTTGGAAAACCAAATTAAAACAAGTCATAAGACAGAATCCTAGTAAGACTAGGATTCCACCTTGCGCCACATAAGCCTTCTCCTCGCCCTCTCTCTTATTCAACGCCAATCTCCACTTATTTTGTGCGACAAAAGCCCTCTCCCAGATCTCTCCCACGTTCATAAAAGGTCTCCTCTCTTCTTTCTTACATGGAAGGTGGTTTGGATCAAATCTAAAAGGAATAAGTTTGGATTTCGAATTCTATGAGATAGAGTTTTAGAAATCCAAAACTCTTTCAATTTTGCACCGAATTTATCCAAATTTTTTTTGGAATTTTTATGACCTTTAGGGTATACATTGTGTATTCTTTTCTGGTAATCCATGCATGAAAATATGAAGGAGATGCTCAAGAGTTGGGCGTCCCTTAACTTGCCATGTTTGGATAAGCCTTGACTAGGTGTTTGACCTAGATAAGGACTCTATCATATCTCTCTATATAAGATGAGTTTTTTCGTAAAAGTTTAGGAGAAGTCAGAGATTTGAGAGACCTTTGTGCCATCCAAAAATTAGAGAGAAATACCTTTGGGTCATGGAGATATAAAAGATGCAAGTTTGGGTATCTAGAGAGAAAAACATGAAGAAGAAGAGGGTCTTCTTTTAGGGTTTTTGTTTTCATATCTTTCCTCCCTCCATCTTGAGTTTCCTGAGAGCATCTCAGATCTAAAACTCCTCCTTCTACTTTTCATCTTTGAAAGAGTCCAAATCAAGAAGAAGGAGGCACCTGATCAACCATCAAAGAAGGATCAGCGCAGTACTAGCATACTGTGCTGATTTCCTGAAGCAGGACTTCTGATCGAGATTTGTGGGCTCGTGTGGATGACTCCTA
>NW_027332424.1:2205623-2224222 GCF_000442705.2 Elaeis guineensis
TTTTTCATACTTTTAATTTTTATTTTCTGACTTAAATTACTTTCTTCAATTTTTTTTTTTTTGCAAAAGTCAAAGATTTCAAATCAAAATTCTGCCTTCTTTGTGGATTCAACTCACTACTTTCTACATATTTTTAATTTTTATTGAAGTCAAAATTTGATTGATAATCACGATGTCCTAACGATAATATCGCGATCGTATCAAACTTCCAACTCTAATATTCAAAAATCTCTTGCTATTTTTAAACTTTCTACTATCCTGAAGTCATTGCAACAATTTGTATATACTTTTAATATCCAATACCAAGTAGTAGTGTCACAGATAGAGAAATCACAAGGTGTTATCATATAAGTATCTTGTTCAGCAATCTTTTGCTGATTTCTCTTCTTAGCCTGTTCGGATCAAGAGACTCTGCCAGACCAATTAACCTTAGACTTTTTGTCAGTTCAGACTCATTAGCCCAAGCATGACTCTTTTGCATCTTTTTTTCTTTTTCTTTCTAAAAATTATTATCCCACTGAAGATACATCTTCAGAGTGTGAAAGAACTCCTTCAAATTTAAAAATTTTTTCTACTGAGCATCATCGAATTTACAACTAAATTCATTTTTTTACTGCTCTCAAAACACCACATGTGATATGATCATTTGGCCACTTCTGATAAGTGCCTTTGATCGCATCATATGTGTTGGATGTGAAACTTCAGGTGCTGGATCCATAATCATATTTAGGATCCATTCATGCTCTAGAACTATTTCAACTTTCGATACCAATTATCGAAGTTGGATCCTATAAATTAGTCACTGTCAAATAGTGAATGGAGCAACAGACATCTAGCCATAACTGAAAGAAAAACAAGACCTTCTATGTTTATGAATTGATTAAGCCTAAAGACTTGGACTTTAGTCTAAAGTTCTCTACTATTTTATCGAATTGTAGCCTCTACCTCCAATCGAGAATTATCTTAATTTTTAGCAGGTACTAGAATCCACACAGACTGCATACAAGCTCGAGGATGGCTCGATCAACCCATATGCATCTATGGTAGGTTCTCAACCAATTATTTTTCAAATAATTTTTAGTAATTAATTTTATCCAATTTTATTTCAGTAGGCGATGGGCCTCCACTGAAAGTTTCGTTAGGTCAAACCATTAACATGAACCTACTCAGTATTTCTAACTAATGAATGATCAGGTCGAGGATGGCTCGATCAACCAACCATCATCAGATAGTACAACAGAGTCATCATATGATGAATGATAATTCATCATTCAAGAGAACACCAGACGGATGGGCCTGCAATGTCAATCAAAATAATGGACCCATTATCATTCACCTTAATGGGAGGCTATGATCTAGTTATCCCATAACTAGTTCATTTTATGGACCTAATAATTTAGAAGATTTAAGAATCAATTTAGAGAAGAGATGAGAAGAGATCAACCAGTAAACCACAATCCTCCCACTGACTTCACTAAGTCATTGAATTGGATTAGGATCATGCTGGTTGAACTAGGCACTAGATCAGTCACACTGATCAACCTTAATGACATGGGTCAATCGAATCACTTAGGTCTAATCAAGACATAATTCATCAAATTGGTAGATAAGTGAGATCGTGGAGGGTCTGCTAAGCTTGCTTAGAAACTATCGAAAATGGTCAGGTAAGCGCTCTCAATTAAAAACCATGGTCAAAATCCGAACTTACCTTAGACACCAATTGGTTAATTAGTTTTGATTTGACCAACCTAATGATTCGGTTCAACCACTAGCCATAATCAAGTCATTTGGTCTAATCAAAGATATGGACTTGACATCTAAACTATTGTATTGGTTCTAGAAACCTGATTTTAATCTAATTTAATATTTGGTTAGTTTAATCAATTTCTCTAGTTAGTCCATAACTCTTTGATTCTAACTTAGGTCTAACCAATTAAGAGATCTGATTGAGCTAACCCATACCCCATATTTTATGCAATGATCATTAGATCTTAAATCATAATTCTAGATCTAATCATTCTATACTTAATTCTCAATTAAGTTTTGCATCAACATGTTAAGTTTTTGAAAATAATTTTCACATGTAAATTAAAATTTTTAGATCAAATCTAAATTTTTTATAATTTTAAATTAAATAATTTTGATTAAATAAGATTAGATGTAACTAATTCTTCACAACTTGCTATCAATACAACAACACTAGGATTTCAAGATCTAGATTTTGCAAGAAAGTAAGTTTTCTCTTTGCTTTCTTTTCATGGGATCTAATCACATGGCACCCCTAAACTCATAAGAGTACCTCATCGAATGGAAAGAGAGGGCCTTTAAACTCTTCTTGCTCTATGATCGGATGGCTGGTGATCAACCCAATCCAAGTACTTGCAATCGGATCATCTAATCTAATCACATATCATATATGATAAATTTAGATCTAATCTAAATTATATCAGATCTGATTATAATCTTAGATCATATCTAAATCAGATCATAAATATCACATGCATGATATAAAATCAGATTTTATCAAGATCAGCACAAATAGGACAACTTTTTCACTGTAAGGGATAAACCCTACAGCAGGACAACCTTATGTCAGTTTGTGCATCAACATTAATTAAATTTAGATCAAAATATCAATATCAGATCTAAATAAAATTAAAATTCAATTTAATATGCACATAAATCATATCATAAGAACTAGGCTCTGATATCACTGTTGGATGCGTAGGCGATTTTATGCATATATTTTGAAATTTTTTCAAAAAATTATAGTGAAAGATAACTAGATTAATAAAATTAATCTCATATAGATATGATCTAATCATCAAATCAACCTACTCTAGATCTATGACATGTTTATGTTGCATATAAAATCTAAAATAATCTGAAGATAAAATCAGCATGCATGCATATGAGCAGTAGATCACATCTACTTCTAATCTGAGTTCAGAACTCCATACTGATCATCGGTCGATGATCTCTACTACTGAGAGATATGATAGAGGAATCTTTGCTGGTTGCTCACAGCCACACATCATCGGCCTCTATAAAAATTCACTCGAAGCTCCGATCTGATCGATCTTCTAGGAGTGCTAGCTCGCGAAGACTTCTTTTGATGATCTGGATCTTTTCTCAAACTCTAAAATTTTTAGAGATGAAGATGACTTTTAGAAGAGATAAGAGTGAAAGAAAGATGAGAGAAAATAATTTTTTTCTAATTTATTCCTTCTCCAAACCCTTAGAACAAAAATTAAAATTCAGATTTTTGCATACCCCAAGAGAGAGGACCCTTTCTCTTATTTTTCATCATGAACATGCCCAAACTTCTACCACATGAAGAGCTCTTTCTAGTATCTTACACACATAAAAAAAACAAAAGACCCCTTTTATAGGCTGTAAGAGGTGGGGTGAAGAGTCCTAGTGATCCTAGACTCTTAAAAGATTTTGCTCTCTTCATAATTCCATACCTAAAATATATCAAAAAAATATGAGATTCCCTTTCCATATTTTTTTATAATAAATTATTCTTAGCTAATTTTTACAAAAATCTCCTCAAAATATACACATATAAGGAGAAAAAAATTTATTGCGTGGAAAGATTGATCTGGATGAGAACAGATTCTCTGATAAGAATATTTTGAAAATCTAATTTTAGAATCTTTTTTTATAAAATTAAATCAATTTGGATGTGAGATAGATAAGGAAAAGACTCTTTGGTGGTAAAAAAATCTTACATAAAATAATTTTTGTGTGGAGATATATGGTGTGCAATCTGGGTTGGCATCGGGAGAAGAGTCTATTCCAATAAGGACTCTAAATTTCCTTATTTGAATCTAAACCAAATCACATCTGGTTTAGCCAAATAAAATATATAAAATCAATCTAATTAGATTCATAAATTTTTAATAATTCTAATCAAATTAAAGAATTGATTGAATCAAAATTTTGATCAAATCAGGATAATTCTCCCTTAGTGATTAGATCATCTCATAACCTAATCGGGTCAAACCTAATTGAATCAAATTCAATTAGATTTTATTTAATCCTTTTGCTCAATAAAATTAAGCTAATCAATAATTAATTACTAATTAATCTTTATTAATTTACTAACATTGATAAATTAATTTATTATAACTTTTGCATAAGGTTAATCCATCAATAAATTACGATTAAGCCTTGAATGATTTTCAATCGTTGATCAGCCACATGATCAGTCAGAAACTTCTTTTAGTATGACCCCATAGGTTCGAACCTAAGCAGTAGCACAGGAATAACTTTCTGAACCAATCGATGTAATCATCTAGCAATGATGACCGACGTCGGATAGGTCGAATGATGGCGAAGCAACATTCAAGAACCTATTGGCGTATGGTTACCGTATAATTCATCTCTTTGATCCCTAATGCTCGAGAACGACTAAGATTTAACTGTCAATCCTAGATAAGTCATCCACATTGTATTTCAATCTTTTCAAATCCATCACATGGATAATCCGACCTAGTTTTGCTAAATTAAAATACATGATGCATATCTCCTACTAATTCGGAGGGGTTAATCCATCTTGATCATGCCACTGACAATTTGACTGCACCCAGAAATCTTTCATCACTGAATTAAAATTCAGTTAGTCTGGTATCAAAGTAAGTGAGTTGCTTGCAAGTCACGTGGTGATCTCAAGTCGGAGGGAACTTATACCCATACCTTCATGAGCTACCCTTGACAGCAGAGTGCTCCGCAGTTGGTCACGTTCAGTGATGATGTACTCTACATCTCACCTGCATGCATACCAGTATCTCCATACCATTTGGTTACAAGGACAACCAATGCATATGATACAATGACCTACAGTTGATATCACTATCATCCTAGTAATAGCGTATCGTTTGGTCACAAACCAATTTAAGACTAATGATAATCTTCTTTATCGATCAAAGTAGTCCTAAGGACTTCATCACAATATAGGAGTTCGTTAGAAGATGTATCTTATGATAAAAATACCAAATAATTTTTATTATTTATCAATCATATATATTTGTAATTAGCATAATCATCAAACGATTGACTTTAGGACATATTTCCCAACACTTAGAGCTACTTTCAAAATGATAAAAGAGGATTTATCACATGGTTCTTAAATCCTGCTCATGACCAAATGATATAATTATTATAAGGATGATAATTATATCGAGTGTAGGTCATTGTGTGCCATATTAGTTGATTTTTCTCTTAACCAAGATATGTGGTGACACGGGTATGGCATATGGATGATATGTAGGAGTATATTTCATTGAGCATGACCACCTCTGGAGTACTCTACTGTTAAGGGTTGCTCTGATGGGATATGGGTATAAGTGTCACTCCGACCTGAGACTGCTTTGGTGACTTGTAAGCTACTCACTGTACTTTGGTACTAGACTATCTGAATTTTTAATTTGATGATAAAAGATTTTTGAGTATAGTCAAGTACTTGTGAAGTCTGAGTGTAAGTCAAGATGATATTGACTGCTCCAAGTAAAATTAGAGATGATGTATCACTGTATTTTAATTTAGCAAAACTCTAGCTAGAGTAGTCCTAGTGAGGAGTCACAAGACTTTTGAGGTTGAGACATAATGTAGACCACTCATCTAGGGTTGACAGTTTAACCCTAAGTCATCCTTAAGCATCGAGAGTTAAAGAGATGAATTATACGGTAACTATATCCACGTAGGTTCTAGAGTATTTTTGGTATATATTCGACCTATCCGAATGTCAGGTCACCATTGCTAGATGGTTACATCAATTGGTACAAAAATTATTCTTATACTATCGACTTAGATTCGAACCTATAGGGTCACACACAAAAAGTACCATCTGATCAAATGGCTGATCGATGATTATGAAGCATTGAAGGGTTTAATTATCAATGTGATTGATGATTAATTCTATGCAAAGATTGTAATAAATTATTTACTAATAGTTGATAAATTAAAAAAATAATTAATTAATAATTTGATTGTTAGTGGCTCAATTTGATTGAGCTATGGAGATTGGATCAGATCTAATTGAATTGGATTCAATTAGGTTGGCTTTGGATTGATTGGATGCATCCTATGGGATAACAGAACTTGTTTCAGTTGATCTTAGGGATGCAAATTAAATTTAATTGAGTAGAATTTAATTTAATTTGATTTGAATTTGATTGGATCAAATTCTATTAGATAATAAGCTTGATTGGATCAAGCTCTATTGATCAATGGCTTTCCTGATATCCATTAAGAATCTATCCCTGGATTGATAGGGTTCTTAATCTAACAATTTTTTAATTGGATTGGAGCCTAATTAGTTTCATAATAGGACCTAATTAGTTAGTTTGTTATAACTAATTCTTAAGTTAGTTAGGATTGAGTCCAAGGATTAGTTAGAGTTGGAATAAGATTTTGAGCCCTATTTAGAATAGGACTGAACCAACCCACCACCCATCTATTTAAGTGATTCTCACACCCCACCTCTCTTCATGTGGAATAACTCACATCCAAAATTAGATGTGCGCCCCCTCTCCTATCTTCATGAGAAAATAAGGTGGCCTCCCCTCTCCAATGCACTAAAAAAAAGGAGGGGCATCCAAGAGTTGGACTCCCCAAACCCCACATGTCTCAAGCCTCTTCTCCTATCTCCTTTTGAAAAATTTTATAAGAGTTTGATTGCTGGTTTTTAGGCATCAAAGAGAGGCTCATCTATTGATTTTATAGCAAAAAATTGGAGAAAAAAGTTCTTCCCAACGAGAGGAAGAGAAGGAAGAAGAAAAAGTCTTCTTTTTTGAGCGCAGCCTTGGAGAAGAAGGAGTTCTTCTCTTAGATTTTTTTTTTTAATTTTTTTTTAGTATAAAAATCAGATTGAATCTAATTTTTAATATAAGATTTAGAGAAGAAATAAATAAAAAAAAAAAATCTAGTTGGTGTTTGGGCTTCCTATGGGTCTAGATCATGAAAAAAAAGAGAAAAAAAAGAGAAGAACGGTTCTTCTCTTGGGTCTTTTCTTTTGAGTTTGTCTAGAGTTAAAAATTTATGTAATTTTTTACATGAGAAATTAGATTAGATCTAATTTTTATCATAAAAAATTAGAAAAAAAAAAATTCTTCTTAAAGGCATGAAAGGAAGAGAGAAAGATTCTCTTTTGTGCGTGAAAGAATTGAGAAGAAAGGGTTCTTCTCTTGATCTCTATCGTAGAGATTTGATGCGTGAATCTTGGAAGAAAAGAAGAGGGTCTTTTTATTCTTCATCTTCTTTATATTTCTCTTAGATCAGCCAATAGCATGGTGTCTTCATGAGCTAACACTCTCGGAGAGAACAATCAGCACAAGAGCTTCATGTGGACACCTGTAGAGGTCAGACTCATGTACGACTGCTGAGTATCATGAAGAACCAACTATTATAGATTTTGGGATATGATGATTTGCTATGCATAGTCAGGTATGAAGTTTTGAACTCAATTTATATTTGATATGATCTAAATATAATTCAGATATGATCTGATTTGACATAGATGTGATCTATGTTTGCAAAATTTTAATTTCAGATTTATATACATGCATATTAGTTTATATCATAGATCCTGTATAGTAGTTTTAGATTTGATCCATGCATGCATTTAGATTAAATTATTTAATCTATGTATGTTCTGCTATAAAAATTTTAAAAATGCATACACAAAACCACTATACTTTCCTACACTCAATAGGATCATTTTGGATCAATGATCCTTGTCAAGTTAGAGTGAAACTATTCTGATCTATCTGAAAGAGATTTTAGCGATACTATATAATAGAGATCATTGTATGTCTTACTATCAGATAAAATTAAACCTATAAGATCACACATTAAAGGGAGAAGATCTGGATTGATTAAAATTAGGCTTATGAAGCATCAATTTATATGGATTTAAAGAAATTCTATTGGGATTCATGTTAACCTTGTTTAGCACCTGGGATGAATCCAATTCTTCTTGTAGTTAGTTTGCTTATATGATAAGCATTAACCAATTCCTACACTTAATTTGAACCTAATTGAATTTGATTCAATAGACTCCAATGGTTGGATGCTTAATTATGACTTGGATTAAATCAAGAAGAGTTTTTTGATTTTATTTTTGATCAAAAACCCTTGAAGTAAATTCATAAAATCATGTGGGCTGATTTGAGAGCATTTAATTGGATCCTATATAATAGGATGCCTAGCACTGGGTATGGGCATGGGTCAATAATGGGTGGCACCCCATTTACTTTGGTCCAAATATTTTAAGGCTAGAACTTCTAATATAATTAGGAGGAGGGATCCTAATTTGATTAGGACCCCTTATGTTGTCTATTTAAAGGACCCTAGCCCTACCTCTTTTCATTATCTTATATTCTATCATCCCTTACTGCCACCCTTATTGTGCCCCAATCCTCCATCCTCTTCCTCTTTCTAGCCCATGCCCTCCTCTCTCTCTAGGCATCCTCCTTTGGATCTAAGAGAGAGGTGGGTGGCATCTCCTTCCTTGGTGTCAAGGGTTGGTGCCAAGGTTCTTGGTTTCTTCTTCCTTTCTCTTAAGTTTGTTGAAAGTTAGTTACAATCACTTCTTGTTTGTTATTCTTCTTGATTAGTTAAGGGATCAAAAAAGATTTTTGACTTCTTCAAAAATCAAGAAAGAAAGATCAAAAGGAGTTTAAGGGTTGATCCCTATCCAGACTTGGTTCAAGCCTATTCAAGCCTTCGGTTCAAGCAAATAGGATTCTAGAGAAAATAATTCAGACCGATCATGTGAATATCTGTAGAAGTAGAATGCTTGTACTACTGATTTAGAACCTACTCAACCCTGAGATCCAGGGATTGAGTTAGATTTAACTCCAGTTATAGATTTGAAGCAAAGAAAAAGTGATTTAGGTATGTGAATTGATCACAGACTTTTCTTTATTCATCCTAAAATCAATTTATGTTAATTTTAGCATATGAACTAGATCTATAGGTACTTTTATATAATGAATGCATGCTCAGATTAAAAATATTTTAATCCAATTTTTTTACTATATTTTGAATTTAAAAATTTTTTTGAAATCCACATGCACTAGCACTTGTAGAAAATCCAACAAATATAACTATCCTAATCCATCTTCCTTAAACAGTAGTGTCATGGTGGCAAAAGTGTTTGAAAGTCAAGGCATATAAACCCACACTACTCTTGTATCCTCCATTCAATCATCCTTTTTCTGATTGCTCTAATAGTGGTAGCATATCTATCCACCAATTTACCATTCTTGACATTGACTTGTCAAATAAGCATCCTAGCACATTCACCTCTAGGTGAAAAGGAAAGCCTCATGTCAAATAAGTGTCATGGAACCTACCGGTGTAACTTTCATCATATCATTACAAAAAGAAGATTCATGAATCAACTATATACAAAGTAGTTGCTATGTTTAGGCCACTTTAGATAAAAGTGGATAGGATAATATCCATCTAGATCCCTTTTTATATCTAAATCCATCAAGATATGGATAAAAATTTGAGCATCTGACTAATATCTGTGTTTGTATCTATATCTGCTAAAGAAAAGTGGATATTGATATGGATGAACAATGATCTGATCTGTATCCATATATTCAATTATATTTATAATTTTATTTAATTTTATATAGCACTCAAAATTTTTAATGAAAATATATAGCCACATTAATATCCACTAACTTAATTGATCATCCACCTAGTAATATCTTTGATTTGGTAGCTATAAAGTTGAATTATCTGACTTATATCTATATTTATATCCATATTTCAGTATCCAATTTGTATCTATATCCGTTTAAAATAAATATCGATATGACTTGCATCCAACTAATATTAATATCTATTTTTGTATTCATCCAATAAATAAATATGGATATAGATATATTGATATCTAATTTGATTTTAGTCCAAAAGGCCACTCTTGTGATGATATACAATATCTTTGAATTTCCATATTGGAAAGCTCGAAAAACTTGTCGAGAGCTAATATGTTAAGCTATGGTACGTTCCAACATGTTCTATGGGAGAGGTAGCTGATTCCATATTTATGGTAGATGAATCAATTTATCAATCATTGTATGAAAGTATTAGGACTTTTGAGAAGCCTAAGTTTAAGACTTCAACTCGATAGGAGATAATGGTTGAAGACTTTTTGACAGAGCTCTTGGAATCTATGGACTTAGAACATAAATTTTACCAGCAAGACTACAATAGATTGAACCATCAATTGGTACTTCAGTCAGTATCAAGTCAGTATTTGGGGTGAATGATAGAAGATTGCTAGTAAAGTTGGAAAATGCATGCCAACAAGAACCCCGACCACTTGCCCAAGAATAAATGGGCAAAGTTATAATGGTGTTGCAGCATCAATCTTCTGCATCATGAGGACTGGGGAGCAACCTTATGAAAGGGTGCTTTTAGAGTTTTTCTATGTGATCCATGCTCTAAGTTTATATTCCAGGGGCAGTATAATAATGCAAGGGTGGATTTGGTCTGGTATTTGGTGGTACATATAATTGGAGACCAATACATGGATTATGGATGAGGTTCTCTACTAGATATTAATATCCATGGATGGATCACATAATCCAGAAGCAGAATTATATAATATAGAGTTAAGGGTAGTCTAATAAAATTACACATCATGGTTCTTAAAATTTCATCCATTACTTTTAAAGCTAAAATACATGATTACTCAATGAGTTATAATATGAAAAGGGATTACAGAGTTTTAGCAATGCCTTTAATATATTCTCACTCACATTGTAACTGCTCAGCCAATTCACCATCTTTGGCCATCTTGACTAGAACAATATGGGAACAAGACATGCAGTCTTGGAGTTGAGCTCGCACTTTGGCCAACCCTCTTAGCTAATTTTACTTTCAACCACATCAACTTGATGTGAGCATTTGCCTGCTAAGCCTCTAAAGAAATGACAACTATTTGGTTGATACAATTTCAGCCTAAAGATCATCACAAGAGCTCTTACGAGATATGGCATTGCCTTATAGCATGGCCACATTGAGTTCGAACTCTTCTTTTTTGGATGTTGCATACCGAACCTTCTTAGCACGCTATAGTCATAGTATTGAAAGATAAATGCCCTACAAGCCAATCGCATGTGTGATGCAATGGAACTTTTCTATGATATCTTCCTATTCATTTGTATGACATTAGTTATTTTATTCATGAGGTATTATGTTTTATCATTTGCTGCATCATATTTTTTATGATTATGATAAACCCTATAGATTAGGGCAATGAGTTTAGGGCCATGATGAGATCATACCAGTGAGGCCTAAAATCTTAATAGCCTTAATCTAAAATATTTTCAGTCGTTGGATCATCGAGTTGGGGATCGATGATACCGGTAAGACTGATGCATCCTATGTATGCTTGATGGAGAGATTGATTAATCTCACAATCACTTGTATGATAACACTAATATAAGGATGTAAGTGCTCATTAGAAAATGAGTTCACTGAACTGATCCACAAGAAGAACATCTGATGGAGCTTTACAGCATGTCAATAGATGGTTCTCCAGTGAGAGTAGTGCAAGTGATCTTTTGATCTGAGATCATCATGGTACCTTGTGTATATGGATCTTAACTTTAGTTTATTCCTTAGCATGCCACTTTAAGATGTGTGTGGGATATTTTGGATATGATAAAGTATGCATGAAGATTATGAGTGGTCAATAAAAAATCGATCACTCCTTATAGGAGAAGAGAATATCCTATGTGATCTCATAGGATGATGACTCTGAGAGTCTCTGACCAGAGCAAGGATGAACAGTAGAAAAAATTTTTACTAGTTCATCAATCGAGTCATCATCATTAGATCAAAATATATATGGACAGATATTTGGGCTTGACATGATTCTATGCCCATAGCCTGTCTGAGATGTTGTATGATCGAAGGATTGAATTGCATGGTAACTCACTATAGAAGAATAATTTTGATATTTTTACCAAATTTTACATCTTCTGGGTAGTCATGACATATTGCTAGACGTCAATCTTGACTTGTGGATTTGCAAGAATTAAAGGAGTTTAGTTCAGAAATTAATTAGAAGGTGTTCTGATTAATTGATGCCTTTGGACTAACCTAATTAGATTAGATCACGAGTTTAAGTCTACTGCTGGCTAGATATAGAACCCAAAGGGTCACACACAATAAGAATTTGATCTTGATCCAATCTATTTGGATTTATTATAAATCCAATGGGTTAATTAAATTACTAGCACATGAATTATCCTAAGTTCTCAATTGGGTTGCAAAGGTGTTTGTGCTAACCCTTGACTTGTTGCCTTGACCTAATATGATTAGGTTTGAACCATCAAATTATTAGATGGCTTATCTGATTTTTATGGAAGTGGTTCATAAGTAATCAACTTCCTCCACGTCAAGCCACATGCCAAATAATGGCATGCCCCATTTATTTTTTGCATTTAAGAGGAGAAGTCCTTCTGGTTTACTCTTAAATTCCTTACCATATTCTATGCATTCTTTTATTTTTTGTACCATGAGATGGACCCTTGGGATGTGTGGATGCAGAAGAGAAGGAAGAGTCCTTCTCTGTAAAAGAACTTGAACGCCAAAAATTAATTGGGATGTCCCCTTTTTGTACATTGAATTTGGAAGAGTCCATCTTGTTTTGGACTCTCATTACAACAAAATAGATTATTAGCGGCAAAAAAAAATTATCGCTAATAACCTATTTTCATCACTAATAGTTATTAACGATGAATTTTTCATCGCTAATAGTTAGTCATAAATAATCACATTATTGATAATATTTTATAATAAAAAACTTTATTACAAATAATGGATATTATCGATGAAAAATTTTCATCGTTAAAAAAATTTATTTTTTGAAAACTATTTACGATGAAAAATTTTAGTCATAAAAAATATTTAAGATGAAATTTAATATCACTAGTTAATAATAAATTAATAATGATAAAAATATTTTTATCACTATTAATTTAATTAAAAATTTTTATGAAAATAAAATTTTTAAAAACTTTTAGCCATGAAAAATTTTCATCGCCAATTCGATTATTTATGATAAAAATATTTTATCATTATTAATTTAATTAAAAACTTTTATTAAAATTAAATTTATAAAAATATTAATGATGTAAATTTTTCATCGTAAATAAAATTATTAGTGATGAAAATATTTTCATCACTATTAATTTAATTATAAATTTTTATAAAAATTAAATTTAAGTAATATTAGTGACATAAAGCTTACATCATAAATATAACAATTTTTGACATAAATTTTTATCACTAATAAAATATCAATTATTTTTGATGAAAATATTTTATTCATTATTAATTTTATATAAAATTTTAATATTTTTAAATTTATTAAAAATATTATTTATGACCAATTTTTCATTGCTAATATATTTTTTGGTGATCAATATTTCATCAAAAATAATTTCATTGCTAATAATTTACACATATTTTTTTAAAAAAATAATTTATAAATATATATTTTTAATTTATATTTATAATATTTTTTATAAATTAAAAATTAAAATAAAAAATTAACACAATAAACTTATAAATAAATTTTATTATTTTATTATATTAAATTAAAATTATAAGAGATTTGAAATAGAAATAAAAAATTATATAAAGAGGTCATCAAATGTCGACATCTACAAAAGGAGAACGAGCTGAGGAAGGAGAGCACTTGGAAGAGCTCGGATCGGCCTGCTGCTGCCTCATCAGCTGTATCATCTATTCTATTTGCACCATCCGCTCCATCATCTGGATTTGGAGCAGCTGATACTTATCGATGCGTGCAACCAACTCATCAGCTCGATGCTCAGCCCACTGTCGATCCTCAATAGCCTACCTCTGCACCTCCACCAGTCAAGCATCGTAGACAGCATAGATGTCAGCCCTAGACAAGCGTGAGGATGAGGGAGCAGTGATCCCATTCCCTAGATGCCTAACATAACAGGGTCTCATACCAAGCACCTGATCACAGATCTCATCATCTGTGGGTGCGGTCGAGCCCTCAAGGGTAGGCTGGGATCTGATGTCTATTATACGATCTTGAAAATTAAAGTTATAGCTATTTTAATTTCATACTGAAAATCAAACTGTGAATGAAAAAACTAATTGAAAAAATTTACAAAGAGATCCTGGCTCTCTGTCGTCCACTCTCCTAATCGTCATTGGTGGGTCTGCTAGTAGATATCGATTCTACTAGGAAGCTCGCCACTCTCAGCATCTCTCTTCAAATTAAAAATAATTAATTAAAAAAATTAATAATATATATATATTTTTAAAAATAATTTATGAATATATATTTTTAATTTATATTTATAATATTTTTTATAAATAAAAAATAAAAAATTAATATAATAAACTCATAAATAAATTTTATTATTTTATTATATTAAATTAAAATTATAAGAGATTTAAAATAAAAATAAAAAACTACATAAAGAGGTCGTCAAGTGTTGGCATCTATAGAAGGAGAACAAGCTGGGGAAAGGGAGCGCTCGGAAGAGCTCAGACCGACCTGCTGCTGCCTCATCAGCTGTATCATCTGCTCTATCTGTGCTATCCACTCCATCATCTGGATTTGGAGTAGCTAATACTTATCGACACGTGCAGCCAACTCATCAACTCGATGCTTAGCTCGCTGTCGATCCTCAGTAGCCTGCCTCTACATCTCCGCCAGCCGAGCATCGCAGGCAGCATGGATGTCAGCCCTAGACGAGCGTGAGGATGAGGGAGCAGTGATCCCATATCCTAGACTCCTAACATAACAGGATCTCGTACCAAGCACCTGATCATAGATCTCATCATTTGAGGGTGTGGTCGAGCCCTCAGGGATAGGCTGGGATCTGATGCCTATCATACGGTCTTGAAAATTAAAGTTATAGCTATTTTAATTTCATACTGAAAATCAAACTGTGAATGAAAAAAATAATTAAAAAAACTTACAAAGAGCTCTTGGCTCTCTGTCGTCCACTCTCTTGATCGTCGCTGGTGGATCCACTGGTAGATATCGATCCTACCAGGAAGCTCACCACTCTCAGCATCTCTCTTCAATTTAAGAATAATTAATTAAAAAAATTTAAATAGCTAAATAATTATATACTAATTAAAAATTACTTATCATCTGCTCCATGTGATGAATGAATGACCTCGAACCTCTACAATGTGGTACGATCTATCTAGCCTGATTCATGGCATTTTGGATATATCTTCTCTGTACAGTTAGTAGTCAAATTAGTAGGTAACAAACTAAATTTATGAATAAATGATTCAATCATTAAACTTTAAAAAAAAAAAGAAGTTTGGATGTGTAACCTAATATGCTGGATCCTCGCAATGCCCGCATATGATAGTCCAATCATCCATAGTGATGCCATCATAGGACCACTGCCGCGTTGCTTCCACCCCATAATCCTGCATCACATAGTACCAATGCTGATGGATGTGGTGGCAATACTCCTTGAAATGCAAAGATAAATGAGCATCTACAGCTCACCGCATACGATCCTCCTCAAAATTAATAATATCAAATACACTCTACCAATAACAAATATTAGAAGAATACCGTGCTAATTAAATATTCACAGTATAATTTATTTTATCTATAACTGGATCTAGAAAATCTCTCTTTGAGCCGGTACAACGTGACGCCAATCAAAAAGCATCACAGGGGCATAGCTACGGCATATGATGCCCAGCTCGGTCTGTCACGGCTCGTACCATCTTCTAATGGGTCTGGTGTAGCCGGATGGTATCTCGATACAGAGACACTATTCCGGGTGCTCACGTCTCCAATGCTCTAGAGCGAGGTTCTTCGATGGACCTCACCCTCGCCTCACTATTGATGGAGACTGATCTAAAATAATAATAAATAAATTATTAATATAATAGCTATCTAAATAAAAAAAATAAATTTTATTATATAAAAAAATAATAATACCACTCGGATCCGCCTCACTCGAACCTGTCTCACTGGGACCTGCTAGTACAGGACCCTCTGATGATGGAACTGGTGCGGCAGTAGAAATCGATAAAGGTGCCTCAGCCTCTGAGGTAGACAGCAAACGCGAATGTTATCGTCTATCTTCTGGTGCCATACTTACAATTCTTGACATATAAATGAATATAATATTAAATAATAATAATGAAAACTATAAGTAGCTAAGCATGTAATAAATATAAAATAAATTTATGTAATAAATATAAAATAAACTATAAGCAATTAAGTATACAAAATAATATTAACGTAAAATAATAACATGAAACCTAATCTCGAGGACTCAATGATTTTTTATTTTTTTTAAAATATTTTTTACCTAAAAATTATAAATAATTTCTTATTTTTAAAAAAAATATTTTTACTTAAAAATATTTTTTTAAAATAATTTTTTATTTTTTTTATTTTTTTCACTTTTTTTTATTTTTTTTCTTCTTTTTTCTTTCTTTTTTTTCATTTCTTTTTTTCTTTCTTTTTCCCCTCCTCTTTCTCTTTCCTTCCTCCAGCACCGCCATCACCCACCCCTCCCCGGCTGACCCCCTCCCCATTTCACCGTCGGCCACCCCCTCCCTGCACCATCTCCCTCAGCCGACCCCCTCCCTGACCTCGTGGCACCGATAGCCACCCACGGGCCCCCTCCCTGCCCCCGTCTCGCCCCTGACTACCCATGGACCCCATCCCACCCCCATTTTGCCCCCGACCACCGACCGCCCCCTTTTCAGCCTCCGACCCCGTTGGTGCCGTCGGCCGCCCACGGCCCCCTCCCTGCCCTCGTCTCGCCCCCGGCCACCCATGGACCCCATCCTGCCCCCGTTTCACCCCCGACCGACCCGTCGCCCCCTCTCGATCGGGGTCTCCGCCCCCCGACCCCCTCCCCGGCCCCGTGGCATCACCGGCCGAACCCATCCCCTCCCAGCCCCCATCTCGCCCTCCGGCCGCCCCCCAACCCATCTCACCCCTGTTTCGCCCCGACCGCCCCCCGACCACCTCCCCACCGACCGACCTCCCCAGCCTCATGGCACCGTTGGCTGCCGCCGGCCCCCTGCAACCCCTCCGCCCCCTGGTGGCCTGATCAACACAAAAAAAGGGTTCGAAGAACCTTACCTCTGATGGACGGCGATGGCAACGGCAATGGCGGCTCAGACGACAGTGGTGATAGGCTCGCCGGTGGGAAGAGAGGAGGGAGAGCATGGAGAGGGAGAGGGAGAGGAGAGGGAGATGGGAGAGTTCAGGGAGAGCACAGAGACGGAGAGGGGAGAGGAAAAGAAGAGAGGAGAGGGGAGAGAGGGGGAGTGGGTTTGGTGCGATGGGGTTGAGTTGATAGAAACTATTAGCGATAAAAATTTTGTCGCTAATACCATTATTAGCGATGAAATTTTTTTCATCACCAATAATTCTCACCAAAAGAAAAAATTTCTCGTTAAAAATATTTTCTCTCCAAAAAAAATTATTTATGATGAAAATATGATTTTCGTCGTTAATAATTCTCATCAAAAATAAAATCCTCACTAAAAAATTTTTTTCTTAAAAATTATTACGATGAAACAAAAATTTTTATCGTTAATAAAATAATTAGCAATGAAAAAATTATATTCATCGCCAATAATTCTTGCCAAAAAAATACCCATAATAAAAATTAAAAAAAATTATTAATGATGAAAAGTATTTTCATCGTTAATAAGTTTATTAGCAATAAAAATTTTATTTTTTATCGCTAATAATTCAAAAAAAATTCTCACTAAAATAATTTTTTCTCTAAAAAAGTTCATCAAAAAAATTATGGGCGATGAAAGATTTTGTCGTTAATAATCTTATTAGCAATGTAAATTTAAATTTTATCATAAATAATTTTTGCAAAAAAATATTTTCTCACTAAAAGTACCTTCTCAGGTATATTCATGAATTTAGCAACCTTGAGATATGTTCATGCAATCAAGATTTATGAAGATTATAGATCTGTGCAGAAGAATGAGATGAATATGAGACAACCATGATATGGATCAATTTGATTCTCCTTGATCAGAAAAATAAGGTAAGTTCTTTGATTTTGTTCCAATCAAATATAATTTATAATTAAAAAAATCAACTAATTAGATTTACTTTTTTGGTAGCAATACTACCATAGTTGATTGAAAGGTTTGAATAGACATCCGAACTCAAATTTAATCTACAAGTAGCTAAGATCCTTGAGATCTAATGCAAAAAAAGCATAGTAAACAGATAATACCTGCTCAAGAGTATGTCAATCTTCAGGATAAATCTTGAACTGGATAGCAATCATAAGAGTTCAACTAGTTACAGAGTATCTGCGACAAACAATCAACTCATACCAAACCATGAATGCACTCTTAAAAAATAATACTGAAGACCCAGCAAAGACCTTCCGCATACTTTTCGATCTATATAAATGCAAAAGGAGCATTAAACAACAAAAAAAGAAACAACAGAATGGTTATAATAAACCAAACAAATAATCATAATTTTTATATTTTTTAAATTTTCATATTTTTTGATGGAAGGATATATTAATACTATAAATTAAAAC
>NW_027332424.1:2224322-2284826 GCF_000442705.2 Elaeis guineensis
GATAAGGCTCGGCCCAACCCTAGCTAAAGCCTTATGAGTGGATGGTCGAGACAAAGAAAAACCTATTCTTCTACCTATGGATGGAAGAAGGAAGACCAATAATGAATTAGTGATGGGGTCCGAGGCTAAAGTACCACCAGCCCTTTTTTGAGGATATTTTTAAGGATAAAGAAAATTCAAAAAGAGATGGTCTTAGGGAATATGAAAATGTTACAAAGGATGACAAAGGAATAAAGCAACTAATTGGTGTTTGGAGCGAGTTGGGTAGAGAACAATCCAATAAAGATCAAATATATTACAAAGGAACCGGTGAGAAAAGAAACAATGTCCAGACGAAGAAACTCTTTGCAAGCAGTAGTGTGACCCTCTTGGGCAAGGGTCACTCAACCTTTTGGACTTGGAATTGACAGCTGGTACCTATCCGAGATATGATATAAATCCTAAAATCATGCCAAATCAAACTCAGTCATTGGAGACTCCTCCCTTCTCAGGCCCGAAGGGTGCTTAAGGATGGGACTTTCTAATCTCTAAGCTAAGGTCTGTCCGAGACAGGATGAGAGACCTGCTTCAATAGGTAATTGAGGAAAATCCTCAGACATCTTCTGATGGTAGGGAGGTTGAGAGCTCTGATCCCTCAGATGGCTCACACCTCCAGACCTGTCTCCAAAACTTGACATTGGAATGAAAGAAAAAGAGGCAGAAAGGCAAGAAAAAAGGAAGCACAATAGGAAAATAAAAGGAAAACTATGGAAGACAAGTGCAATAAATGAAAAGAGGGAGGGAAAGGAATAACCTCTAGAAGTTGCAAGAATGATCAGAAAAGATTGGAATAATGGTGAGACTAGAAGGAATGCGAGAACGGATGGCTCCCTCGACTGTAGTAAAAGATTTTTCATAGAGAAAAAAAAGTAACAAGGAAGAAGGGCGACAGCTATATCTACCCTCTTTGGACCACGATGGAAACCTTGGCCTTCTTTCCCTCCATTGATGCCAACACATTGCACAATCATGCCAGTGGATCTCCATGCTTTTCATCACACCTACCCTATGATGACACTATGTAAGACAAAATCTGTAGGAATTATCTAGTACCAATAGTGTTTCAATGTGTGGAAGATTGCAGCTGATTCGAGGTTGATCCTGTAGATCATCAAATCAGCCAAAATGAAGGCAACATGATGCTTCATCCTGCTCTCATTCATCATTATAGATGTATGACTCATGAAACGATATAGCATCCATGCATTTTTTCTCAAGGCAACAATAAATACTAGACGGTTGAAAAGACAACCCCCCAGAGAGATGCTGAGATCCAAATCAATATAAAATGAGGTTACCCCTTTTGCCCAAAATGATAGAACCATCTCAGGACCAGGAGTGGAGAGCAACCAACTGTTAAGGCAACCTCTCGAATTCTCAACCTTGGATCGATACTATGAAGAATCATCCAAATTTTCCTCCTCGATTATATGCCAAGGAGAACTCTTGGAACCTACACGATCCCCTCATCCTCATTTGAGTCGACGCTCCTCATCCTCAATCGAGTCGGGTGAAGATCAAGGATGATGACTATGCATGCAAGTATATCATCTTAAAGTGATCTCACATCGATCTGGAATAAATCCTCATCAGTGCCTTCCTGAGCACATGAATGATCGGATAAAAGATGATGTTACTGACCTTAGCGAGGGCAAAATCTATTAGTAAGAGCCAATTGAGATCTGACCCCAGACACTACAACTTCTGATATAATGGCTTCATGCCCAGACCTGAGCTAAGAATCCATACTTCACCAGTAGCTCGATTAGCTCATCAAGCGGACTACCATATCGAAAAAACAAACAGCTAATCCCAAAGACTGAATCATTTCATTTAAATAAGGTTCTTGGTCATTTCATTCAACAAAAGTTTATTACAACGACTTCATTCAAATAAAGTCTATTACAATGAGAAAGAAAGTCAATAAATATAAGCTCGATCGATTTTCTCGAGAGCAGTGGAAAGGTCAGACCTCATTCGACAGAGCACCCAGTGACATCCATTTGGAGAAGATTTTCCTTGGTAGTTGCTGGATGTGGGCCAAGGGATATTAGGGATGGCATAGTATGTTCCTCCTTGGGAACCTGTCCATCTCTCGAACATTCCTTTGAAAAATCCCTGGAAGTCATCTCAAGGGAGGTGATGGCCTGACTAAAAGGTCTATGACCTTCCAAGAAAGCTCGATGTTGAGAAGATCCCCTAGCTAGCTGCTCGCTCCTCGTCTCGACCAATGGCTAGCATGGACTATTGCATCCTCGACCAAGACCACACCAGGGTGACGGAACTTTAACAACATGAAAATTAGAGATTGGCCCTAGTTGGAATGGTTGGAAATTCAGCAGCTCCTTATTGGAATGATTGGAACATCAACAGCTTTCTCCTATAGGCACGCTCTCTTTGGATGGCCTATGGTTGACTAGAGAGTCGGCAAAAACCCCTCCATGGAAAGGCAAATGCCGATGATCATTGAACCCCTTGTAGAAGGCTACAATGGTGACATCATAAAGGTAGAATGAGATAGGCTTAACCTCAGGCAACAAGTCCCCCTATTTATCGAGGAGGTGGATAGGAGCATACCCTACCACCATCCTGGTCATGCCCAAGTGTCACGATCCTAATGGCCTCAGAAGCCATGCCTTCCAAAGAAATGTGCCCCAATTATCCCCTCTAGTAAAATATCATTTTGAAAACTGCAAGATTAAAGGCCACACAATCCCTCATTACATGGCCTTCAAAGTAAACCACCCAGATCAATCTGCAAGGCATGATGCAAGGCCTACCGATGTCCATCACATGGCGGACTCAAACACGTCTGGAGGTAACCCCCGGATCTCTTTTTTCAAGCCATTATGCTGCAACGCCTTAAGCTCCCCCTTCCTTATAATTGTGGTGAGAATGGCAAAGAGACATATTGACAAAGTCCTAAGACTCCCATTTCCATACACTATAGAATAAATATTCCAAGGAGAGAGGCTAGATTGGTAACTGATGACTAACCATAAAGCTAACTACTCCCTTCACCCAAAGTGATGAAGCCGCTTCAAACTCGAGAGTGTGGAGCAACTGTTGTGGAGGTTATCCACTATCCGATGTAATATCCCCTCCTCAGATCACAGCCAAGCATTTATTGATGACCCAAAAAGACCACCTCAGATGTTGGAGAGAGATCCAAGAATCTGAGATGAAGCGGTGCTACATCATCAATTTTTGCCCAATCTTTAGATTGGATATTTATTAACCTCGAGATCGGGACCCAATTGACGATAGGAAGCAAGGTTCAATGATTCACACAGACACTAATATGGTCAAGATAGAGCCTCGATCTTGCCTCGATGTCAAGCCGTTGTCTCATTTAGCTACATGGATGACCCTAAAATCTTTCAAAAACTTTCACAATATGGGCATGACCTGCGGCTAACACCTATGACTAACAAATCTGATCCACAGTCATGATCTACTACTAACGTCCATGAGTAACAATCCTGATTCAAAGATTACGCTACCATAAAATAATTTTTAACAGTAAATTACTTATGGTATTTCTTATTATATGCCACTAGAATCTCTTTTTTTATTATATTTTGATAAAATTACTGCTATCTGTCAATAAATATTTTTTAATAGTGGTATTTTATTATAGATATCGCTATAAATTTATATTTTATGGCATATGATTTGAAGTGTGGGAAATCAGAACTCTTATTATGATATTTAACTAATATATCGGTAAATAATCTCATAATTTATGAGATTTTAAAAAAATTATTGCTAAATTTAAAATTATTAATTTTTATATAGAGCTTGATTTAATCATACTAATTTCATAAAATATATTATTATATATATACATTCTTAGCATTATTTATTTAATGACATGAATGTATGTTAATAAGTTAAATAAACTATATTTATATGCTAAAGATATTTGCCGCTAAAAAAATATGATAAAAATATTGGTAAAGATATTTACAATATTTTTTTGATCTATAACAGTATTTAGAAATGTCACTAATAGCCATTTTTGTTGTAGTATTAGTGGATGAATTCCAGCGGTCTGTCAGATCGTGGTCTAATTAGTCTAACAGCCTGTATATCAAATTTTGGCATGCTAGCCTATGTCTCTATTTTTATATAAAGAGGTAAAAAAGAAAACCCTTAGGTAAGACTCAACTCCAGGATGAATACCTTACCATTGTTCTCCTCTTTCCTCCTTCGACTATTCCTAAACTCCAACTGACTTAAGCATCAGAGGGCCTCCTAGCAGATACATTCCGATGAGTGGACTTTCTTTATAGATCTATCAACCATTGCAAGTGGCTCAGAATCTTTTGAGGTATCTGATCAATCTCTAGATCCACCGCCATTGGGTCCGAGATTTAGCGGCAACAAGAAGTATGCATTCATCAGACTCTATTGGTCCATCTATCTTTTTGAAAATATTATCTCTTTCACTAAATGGACTATCTTGATTCACATCTTATTTTTATAACAAGAGGGGAAAAAGTACTAAATTTTAAAAAATATGCACACATTAATTTTGTTCTTGTAAACAAAATATTATGAGTAACACAATGCTGGAGCTATATATATATATTTCTCTCCCAAGCACAAGAATGCATGAAATTGCATAAGCCAATGTCACACCCCCGACCCGAGATTTGAATCGAGGGTCATGGCAACCGCCGCATACTTATAGAATACTTTTTCCATAAGCATGCAAGGCATCTCATCATGATATCTTCACAAACAGTTAAATAAATTTTCAATATTTAATAATCAAACCTTAGTTCAAATAACAAATCAAAACTCAGTGTTCAAAAGAAAATAACTGTCTGACAAAGTCAATACTAAAACAAAACTAAAAGTCTTAAATAAATTCTGAGAAAATCCTAAATCAATGAGCTAACTCCATCTCTAACCGCTTTCCTAACCGAAATCCCGCATCATGCTAATTTTCTGGATCTGTAAGAAAAACATAAAATTTATCATGAGCTAAATAGTCCAGTAAGCAGTGTATACCTTTAACTGAATAAATCAGGCAATTATTTCTATACATATCGATTTACTGATATAACAAAGTCAATATGTAATTTCATGAAATCATAATCATACTATCAATCATATATAAAAGTCAATTTATCATAATTTCCAATTATGCTTTTCATCTTAAATTCTTCAATTTCTTAAGTTCTTCTTACCAACCATGACTATGACCACATTATCCCTGTGGTAGGGTCATAATACCGCGTATCTGCTTGCGGTGGGCTGCGAATCATCTGGCAGCCAAGTCCTTTGGAACCGCTGGTCTCGCTGGCGGTTTGTCGCTGGTCTCTCTGGCAACATATCGCTGGTCTCACTGGCGACATAAATCCTCAGGACAGTCAATTGCCAACGTATATGCCCCCATTGGCGGGGTCCTCAATACAGTCAGGTTGTCAATTTCATATTGTCTTCCAATTCATATATTATTTTCAAATTAATATAAATAAATAATATTCGAGTCAAATCATCCATATCATTCTTTGTGATCATACATCATTATAATAATTATTCAACAAATAACTTCAATCATAAATAATTTCTACAATTAACTTTAATCATAAATAATTTCAATAATTATTTCAATAAATAATTTCAATCAGAAGCATGCATAAATTTATTTAATTCAGAATTTTATAATTTATCAGATAAATTCAATAAAAGTAAACACTACTTACCTCGAAAGAAAATTCAAACTAAAAATTCTAGGAATCTCGAAAATCCTTCTCTGAACCTGATACGTCAAATATCATATTTTTAATCAAAATTTTATCAAATTAAAACTAATTAAAATTATTAAAATCTAATGTCCTCATGAGGATCAACTTGACAACAGCATCCAGGATTTTTGGACTAATCCATGGATAATCTAATTATATTTATTTATTTATTTTTATTTTATTTTATTTTATTTTATTTAATTATTTCCATAAATCCTAAAAATCTAAGAGAGAGAGAGAGTAGAGAGAGTTTCTTTATCCGCCTCTTTTTTTTTTCTTTTTCTTCTTTTTCTTTTCCTTTTTTTTCTTTTTTTTCTTTTTCTTCTTTTCTTTTCCTTTTCTTCTTTTTCTTCTTCTTCTTTTCTTTTTTCTTCTTTTTCTTCTTTTTTTTCTTCTTCTTCTCGGCTCTTCCCGCGTCGGAATAGGGGACCGACGTTCCCTCCTTTTGTCGGGCCCTTCAGGCCGCGACTGCCGCGGCGGAGACCGGCAGTAGAGGGAGGCTGCTCCCCCGGTTACGGAGGAGCATGGTCGGCGGTCGATTTCGATCGCCGGCGTCAGAAAATCCAAGGAAAAAGAGGCCCAAAACAGAGTCTCCTTTCCGACCGAAAATCGACGACACTCATCGCCGGCAGCCTCAAGCAAAAGTACAGGAAGAAAGGGAAGGAAGAGAGGAAGAAGAGGAAGACTCACCCCGGCCTCCGGTGACCTCACCGGCAAGAAATCACGATGCGAAACCGAACGGTGTCCGCAGCTCCGATCGAGAAAGATGGAGAGAAAGAGAGAGAGAGGAGGCCGATGATCGATTCTAAGGAGAGGGGAGATCTTCTTATAGAGGGTCCTAGGACTTCGAGAGGTCCTAGGACTCCCAAATCGCTCGGGTTTCGCCGGAGAAGAAGACTCCTATCGGGAGTCTTCTTCCCGGTTTTACTCTGTTTGGTTTTTTTTTTTTGTTGGGCTTAGATCTTGATGTCATGGGCTTGGGCTTGGGCTATAACATTCTTCACCCCTAAAAAAAAATTTCGTCCTCGAAATTTTTCATACCTGTAGTCTCGAAGAGCTGGGAATATTTTTGCTTCATTTCTTCCTCTAGCTCCCAAGTAGCTTCTCTTTCTGAATGTCGACTCCACTGTACCTTGACATAAGGAATATTACGACGTCTCAGCACCTGTTCTTTATGGTCTACGATCCGTATCGGGTATTCTTCATATGTTAGATCTTTCCTGGCTTGTACTGGTTCAAGTTTCACGATGTGACTTGGATCTGGTAAATATTTCTTTAACATAGAAACATGAAAAATATTATGTACTCCTGCAAGTGAAGGGGGTAAGGCAAGTCGATAAGCCACCTCACCAATTCTTTCTAAAATCTCAAACGGACCCACATATCTAGGATTCAATTGGCCACGAATGCTAAATCTTGAGATTCCTTTTGAAGGAGATACTTTGAGAAATACATGGTCACCAACTTGAAATTCTAATTTCCGTCTCCTATTATCTGCATAACTTTTCTGTCTGCTTTGTGCTGCCCGAAGTCGTTCTTTAATTAATTGAATCTTCTCGACTACTTGTTGAACAAGTTCGGGACCCAAAATTCTTCGCTCACCAACATCATCCCAGTGAATCGATGATCGACATCTTCTACCATATAAAGCTTCGTAAGGTGCCATTCCAATGCTAGCCTGATAACTGTTATTGTAAGCGAACTCAATCAAAGGTAGATGCTCATCCCATGAACTTTTCATATCCAAAATATAGGTTCTCTACATATCTTCTAAGATCTGAATAGTTCTTTCTGACTGACCATCAGTTTGTGGATGAAAAGCTGTACTGAAATTTAATTTTGTTCCTAATGCCTTGTGTAAGCTCTTCCAAAATTATGATACAAATCTGGTATCTCGATTCGATACAATGGTCACTGAAATTTCATGTAGCCTTACAATTTCTTTCATATATAACTTTGCTAGTCTTTCCAAGGTAAATCCAACTCTAATTGGTAGAAAGTGTGCAGACTTTGTCAGTCGGTCCACAATCACCCAGGCTGCATCATTTTTACTGAGAGTCTTCGGTAGTCCAGTTACAAAATCTATAGTGATATGTTCTCACTTCCATACTGGAATATCAAGAGGTTGAAGTAGTCCCGCAGGTCTCTGATGTTCAGCTTTAACTTGTTGACACACCAAACATTGAGCCACGAATTGAGCGATCTCTTTCTTCATATTATTCCACCAATACATTTCTTTTAAGTCTCTATACATCTTAGTACCTCCCGGATGAACTGTATAACTGGTCTGATGTACCTCTGAAGTATTTCATGCTTGAGTGCTGAATCATTGGGTACGCAAATCCTATTTTCGAACCTTAACGAACCGTCTTCATATATCTTGAATTCAGATTGAACACCAGCTTCCACTGAATTTCTTATTTTCAATAGTTGTGGATCATCATTCTGGGCAACTGTAATTCTTTTAATGAGTGTTGGCTGAACCCTCATGTTGGCTAACCGTACTGTTGAGTCATATATTCGGATGTCTAATTCTAATTTTCTTATATCTTTTAATAATTGACTTTGATGTGTGATTAAAACCGCCAAATTTCTCACAGATTTTCTACTAAGGGCATCAGTAACAACATTAGCTTTTCCCAGATGATAATGGATTGTTAAATCATAATCTTTTAATAGTTCTAACCACCTTCTCTATCTCATGTTTAATTCTTTCTGTGTAAAAATATACTTCAAACTCTTATGATCAGTAAACACTTCACACTGCGCACCGTATAAGTGATGTCTCCAATTTTTTAGGGCAAAAATCACTACAGCTAATTCCAAATCATGTGTCGGATAATTCTGTTCATATGGTTTCAATTGTCTTGAGGCATAGGCTACTACCTTATCATGTTGCATCAATACACAGCCAAGTCCTTTTTAGATGCATCACTATATATTGTGAAACCTTCATCTTCTGTTGGTATAGTGAGGATAGGGACTGAAACTAATCGTTGTTTTAATTCTTGAAAACTCTGTTCACAATCTTCAGTCCACTCGAATTTAACCCCTTTTTGAGTAAGACGAGTCAAAGGTGCAGCTATGCGGGAGAATCCTTCTACAAATCGTCTGTAATATCCTGCCATTCCCAGAAAACTTCGAATCTCAAAAATATTTGTAGGTCTGTTCCACTGCATCACAGCTTCTACTTTTGCTGGATCCACAGAAATTCCATCTTTAGATACGATGTGTCCTAAAAAGGCTATTTTGTCCAACCAAAATTCACACTTCTTAAATTTGGCATAAAGTTTTTCTTTCCTCAATATTTTAGTACACACCGTAAATATTCTTCATGCTCCAATTTACTTCTTGAATATATCAAGATATCGTCAATAAATACAACAACAAACTTATCAAGATAGGATCTGAATATTCTGTTCATTAAATCCATAAAGGCTGCTGGAGCATTGGTTAACCCAAAAGGCATCACTAAAAATTCATAATGTCCATAACGAGTTCTAAATGCAGTCTTTGGTATGTCCTCTGTTTTGATTTTTAACTGATGATACCCTGAACGAAGATCAATTTTAGAAAAGATTTGTGCACCTTGCAACTGATCAAACAAATCATCAATTGAGGTAGAGGATACTTATTTCTGATAGTATTTTTGTTCAACTCTCTATAGTCGATACAAAGTCTCATACTGCCATCTTTCTTCTTCACAAATAAGACTGAAGCTCCCCAAGGAGATACACTAGGCCTTATAAAATCTTTATCCAATAAATCCTGTAATTGATCTTTTAACTCCTTTAACTCCATAGGGGCCATTCTGTAAGGGGCTTTAGAAATTGGATTGGTATTGGGTGCCAACTCAATAGTAAATTCAATTTCTCTATCTGGTGGTAGTCCGACTAAATCATCAATGAATACATCCGAAAATTCATTTACAATAGGAATATCTTATAACTTTAATTCATCATGTTCTTTATTCTTTATTGATACCAGGTAACCTCTACATCCCTTTCTTATCATCTGTCTAGCTTGCACAAATGAAATAATACGTGGAGGGGTGGTTCCTGTACTTTCATCAAAACTAAAAGTTAATTCTCCCGGTATGTGAAAGTTCACTCTCTTTTCATGACAATCCACAGAGGCATGATAAGTAGCCAGCCAATCCATTCCTAGAATGACATCGAAATCATGCATATCCAGGACCACCAAATCTGTCGGTAGTTCTTTTTTTCCTATTCTGATACTACATGACTTGCACACACTTTCGGTACTCAAAACACCACCTACTGGTGTCTCAACATATAATTTGGTTTTCATGGGTTCACAACCTATATCATGTTGTCTAATAAAAGTAGTGGATATAAAGGAGTGTGTAGCACCAGAATCAAACAAAACTGAAGCATGAATACCAGATACAGGAATGATACCTGTCACCACCGCATTGGAGGCCTGAGCATCCTGTTGTGTGAGTGCATAGATTCTTCCTTGAGTTTTCGGCCTTTGACCTCCGTCCTTTGTTTATGTTGATCTATTTTCATCCATCTGGGGGCAATCTGCAATCTTGTATCCTTTCTGTCCACATCTAAAATACGAACCAATATTTCATGGGCAATTAGAAGTCTTATGCTCTCTTCGGCCGCATCTCAAACATCTAGCTGCCTCATTCTCATGATTCTTATCAATTGCTGGCTTCTTTGCTAGAGCCTTATTGTTCTGATTTCGTCCTTGAGTTCCACCAAACCTATTTCTCTTCTTCTGATTCCGTTCTCGCTCTGCATGAGCTTCATTAACTTCTCTCTCAATGATTAGGACTTTATTTACAACTGAGGCATAGGTAGTTAGCTCATAGGGTACAACTTGTTTTCTGATTTCTGTCTTCAGTCTCATTTCAAATTTGTGTACTCTGTCTTGCTCAATCTCAACTAATCTTGGAACAAACTTGGCTAACTCTGTGAATTTAGCTTCATATTCTGCAACGGATCTGTTCCCCTGTCTCAGGTGAATGAACTCCTGTTCTTTCTGTATTCTGACACTTCGAAGAAAATACTTATCAAAGAATTCATCTCGGAATCTCTCTTAAGTGAGTGGTATCCTATCGTGCTCATATTTTTGTTCCAGTATACCCACCAGTTGTATGCCTCACCTTGTAACAGATATGCTGTGAAGCGGATCTTCTCTTCATCTTGGCATTCTTGCACGGTGAATGCCTTCTCCATTTTCATAATCCAGTTATCTGCTTCCAGTGGCTCGATGGTCCCTTTGAAGGCTGGAGGAGCTAGCTTCTTAAATTCGACGATATTGTTTCTCTGCATCGGATGTTCTCCATGTCCAGGTGTCGGTGGAAAATGCTGATGTGGCTGTGCATGTTGTTGTTGAAGTAACTGATGTTGTGTTTGAACTACTCCGATCAGAGTTTGCATTAGTTGAGTCATGTTCGGCTCCTCCTGTACTGTCGGAGTATTTTCGGTAGGATCAAGGATTCCCTCCTGCTGAGTTGTGCCGCTGTTTAATTGGAAAGTATTATCGCCAAGTGGATTTGATGTCCCTCCTACCGCTCCTTGAGTATTCCTCGCTCGTCGTGGAGGCATATTGACCTATGTTAGATTTGAGATAATAACTTATCCTTAATAAGGTTATAACTTGTGACAAGTCAAATCATAATCATCATAACTAACCTTTCAATTTTCTAATGTCTACCCATCACTCTCTCACTTTATTCTACATGTCTCTATCTATCTACTTATGCTCTGATACCATATTAATTGTCACACCCCGACCCGAGATTTGAATCGAGGGTCATGGCAACCGCCACATACTTATAGAATACTTTTCCATAAGCATGCAAGGCATCTCATCATGATATCTTCACAAACAGTTAAATAAATTTTTCAATATTTAATAATCAAATCTTAGTTCAAATAATAAATCAAAACTCAGTGTTCAAAAGAAAATAACTGTCTGACAAAGTCAATACTAAAATAAAACTAAAAGTCTTAAATAAATTCTGAGAAAATCCTAAATCAATGAGCTAACTCCATCTCTAACCGCTCTCCCAACCGAAATCCCGCATCATGCTAATTTTCTGGATCTGTAAGAAAAACATAAAACTCATCATGAGCTAAATAGCCCAGTAAGCAGTGTATACCTTTAACTGAATAAATCAGGCAATTGTTTCTATACATATCGATTTACTGATATAACAAAGTCAATATGTAATTTCATGAAATCATAATCATACTATCAATCATATATAAAAGTCAATTCATCATAATTTTCAATTGTGCTTTTCATCTTAAATTCTTCAATTTCTTAAGTTCTTCTTACCAACCATGACTATGACCACATTATCCCTGTGGCAGGGTCATAATACCGCGTATCTGCTTGCGGTGGGCTGCGAATCATCTGGCAGCCAAGTCCTTTGGAACCGCTGGTCTCGCTGGCGGTTTGTCGCTGGTCTCTCTGGCGACATGTCGCTGGTCTCGCTGGCGACATAAATCCTCAGGACAGTCAATTGCCAAAGTATATGCCCCCATTAGCGGGGTCCTCAACACAGTCAGGTTGTCAATTTTATATTATCTTCCAATTCATATATTATTTTTAAATTAATATAAATAAATGATATTCGAATCAAATCATCCATATCATTCTTTGTGATCATACATCATTATAATAATTATTCAACAAATAACTTCAATCATAAATAATTTCTACAATTAACTTTAATCATAAATAATTTCAACAATTATTTCAATAAATAATTTCAATCAGAAGCATGCATAAATTTATTTAATTCAGAATTTTATAATTTACCAGATAAATTCAATAAAAGTAAACACTACTTACCTTGAAAGAAAATTCAAAGTAGAAATTTTAGGAATCTCGAAAATCCTTCTCTGAACCTGATACGTCAAATATCATGCTTTTAATCAAAATTCTATCAAATTAAAACTAATTAAAATTGTTAAAATCTAATGTCCCCACGAGGATCAACTTGACAACAGCATCCAGAATTTTCGGACTAATCCATGGATATTTTAATTATATTTATTTATTTATTTATTTATTTTATTTTATTTTTTTTAATTATTTTCATAAATCCTAAAAATCTAAAAGAGAGAGAGAGAGAGCAAAGAGAGTTTCTCTATCCGCCCCTTTTTTTTTTCTTCTTCTTCTTTTTCTTCTTCTTCTTTTCCTTTTCTTCTTTTTCTTCTTCTTCTTTTCTTCTTTTTCTTCTTTTTTTTCTTCTTCTTCTCGGCTCTTCCCACGTCGGAACAGGGGACCGGCGTTCTCTCCTTTTGCCGGGCCCTTCAGGCCGCGGCCGCCATGGCGGAGACCGGCAGCAGAGGGAGGCTGCTCCCCCGGTTACGAAGGAGCATGGCCGGCGGTCGATTTCGATCGCCGGCGCCGAAAAGTCCAAGGAAAAAGAGGCCCAAAACAGAGTCTCCTTCCCGACCGAAAATCGGCGACACTCGTCACCGGCAGCCTCAAGCAAAAGTACAGGAAGAAAGGGAAGAAAGAGAGGAAGGAGAGGAAGACTCACCCCGGCCTTCGATGACCTCACCGACGAGAAATCACGGCGAGAAACCGAACAGTGTCCGCAGCTCCGATCGAGAAAGACGGAGAGAAAGAGAGAGAGAGGAGGCCGATAGTCGATTCTAAGGAGAGGGGAGATCTTCTTATAGAGGGTCCTAGGACTTCGAGAGGTCCTAGGACTCCCAAATCGCTCGGGTTTCGTCGGAGAAGAAGACTCCTATCGGGAGTCTTCTTCCCAGTTTTACTCTGTTTTTTTTTTTTTTTTGTTGGGCTTGGATCTTGATGTCATGGGCTTGGGCTTGGGCTATAACACCTAAAGAGAGAATGTTTGCACCCATTGTTGCGTGCCATGGAGAGAGAGAGTAACCATTAACTACAGATAATTATTTCTTGCACTGCACATGCCCCATGCTCGTTTGGTTCTCCCAGAACACCGGAGCTAACCCATGCATAACCTGTTACAGGCCAAATTCTTTGTACCCCATGGGCGGGGTAGAAAATCTGACATGAAGTGCACTATCCCATTCGATTGGTCTATATAATCATTATTTTTTAATACGCATTTAATATTTTGATTCTTTAATTTAAAAATTTTATATGATGAAAATATCTCTATTATTTAAAAAAATTATGATATTCTATATCCATATTATGACATCATGCTTCCATAATATGCATAGAATGTCAACATTTTTTCTAAAAAATAGAAGTATTTTCATTATTCAAAATTTTCAAATGAAAAAACCGACTTGCAGACATTAAATACGTATTAGAAAGTGATAGGACAAAAATGCTCCTCTCATATTTTGATATCTTAGGCCATATTATGATATTTTAGACTATATTATGCCACAAGATATCATAATTTTTTTCAAAGAATAGCAATATTTTCATCGTACAAAATTTTTAAATAAAAAAATTAATATATAAATATTAAATATATATTAAAAAGTAGTGACTACGTAGACCAATTGAATAAGATGGTGTACTCTACGTCGGATTTTCTACACCACCCATGGTGCATAAAGAATTTCTCCCTGTTACAATTAACTGGAATGGTAAAGTCTTGGCACATGACTTTCCTGAATGATGTTCAACTAAATGATCAGAAACACATCTGGTTGTGTGTCATCACATGCAATCAAGTTCATTGGAAACAAGAAAAAAAAAAAAAGAAGCAATCAAGACCAGATTTAAATAAAAATAATATGTTGTAGCGTGGCAAGCTAAGGTGATCCTTTTTGAGGATATAATATTGACCCTAACTATTTTCTGAACTCAAAGGGGATCCCGATTATAGCTTCTGGCACAGTTGGGGAGGTCGTGCATGCATGGTGGGGTTTGGCAGGTGGTAATCAGGGTTGTGCGTTGGTTGTGTTGTATCTGAATCCAACTAGACTCATTTGGTAGTTTAAATATGGTTTTGCACCCTTCCACTTAAGTCGGATCTAAGGGACTAAGCAGCAAAATTTTTTATTAATAAATTTTTGTCTCTGATTTGATTGGAGTCCAAATGCACAAGATTCATAATTGATCAATGTGCTTGGAGTTGTGATTTGATGCACCTCGTTTTCATCTTGCTGTCTAGTGCAACGTAACCCCTTCCTTTACTAAAAAGAAGGGGTAATTACCAGTTATTAATTAGACTTCGCATTCATGGTTTAATCATCTATGGAGGATTGGTTAACTCCAATTCCCCTATTACACCAACAGTAATTGTGGAGAAAGAAGAGTGAGAAAGCATCAAGTCTGGATAGGAGATCGGATGATGTGTTTTGTTCTTTTCTTTTCTTTTTCTTGGCCATGCTTGAGCAAATCTGTTTGAGCATGGTCAGCGATTGATGGAATAGAATGGCTTCCACTTCTTGATGTTCCTTTCAACCTGGGCTACAATTTAAAGCATCTTACTAATATTACAAAATTAGTAATATGCCTTGTATATAAATAAAAGTAGCAGCAGTTGATGGAATGGATTCCTTCATGCTTCCCCATAGGAAAACGTTGTAAAAATCCTATTGATAGTTAATATACATGGAAAGTGAACACATGATGCCCCATCCAACTAAACTAACTTGAATTGTGCTAACTCAGGGTTGGGCATGCCCCTCATGCGGCGGAGAGCAACAATGGTGGATTCACAATGCGAGTCGAGACTCGCCAACTCCCAATGGGAGTCGAAGACTCACCAACTCCCAATGAGAGTCGGAGTCCCTAAGGCTGTCAGAGGTTGGGAAATCCGAGCCTCTGCCTTATTTAAGCTCACCTTGACCCTCTTAGAGCCTCACTTCTAATCACCATCATTGAAGGGAAAAAAGGAAAAAATTCTCCTCCTCCCCTATTTTAACAGTTTGCTGTCCCCTCCCCTACTTCCATCACCAAAATCCCCAACCAGACCTCCAATTGACCAAGCCTTAATGACCTTATGACTAAGCATCAAGCCTTGCGGCAGGCACGCTAGCTGATCCCTGTTTCAAGGCCAGCAACTGTTTTTCTTTTTCTTCCTTTTTCTCTCAATTGCTACCATGGTCTACTGTCACTTGTAATCACCTCTTATGCTGGCTATCAGGCATCATCAATGATGCCTCGCTTGAGTTAAGCACAACCCCTCCATGTGCTCGGTCTCAATGCTCTTCTCCTTGTCCCCTTTCCCTATTTTTCTTTCTTTTTCTCTTTTTTCACCGACCATCGGCTGCTTATCGCTATCTATCATAGCTATAGGCTGCTACTCTTCGTTTGTTTCCACCATTGCCTCGACCAGACCCCACCCTTCCACCTCCTTTTCATATGTTCTAAGAGGAATCCTTCTCCTCTCTCTCTCTCTCTCTGCCTCCCTCCCTCTCTTCTCTATCACTCTCTGTCTCTCTTTGCAAGTTGTTGGGTGGTAGAGAATGCCTTCTTCCTTTTTCTTCTAGTGTGTTTTATTGGTTGATCCTAGTCAAGGCTCTCGAATCGAATTCGACCTAGAGTTTGGGCATAAGCCTTCACCTCACCACTTATGTATGGGCATTTGCTAGAGAGATTGTTTGACAAGTCAATGGTAGGACTGATAGATGCATTTACGGGCATACCATCGGTGTTAGAGTGGCTAGAAATTGGATGATCAAAGGGAGGGCTTTTGCCACCATCACATTGCCATTCATGGAAGATGGATTGGAATAAGTTGTACCTAGATTATGACAAGAAATGTAAGTTAACTCTAATCCTAAGGTAGAATTCTACTTGAAAGTAAAGTGTTGGATAAAGTAAAGCTAAGATAAAATAAAATTTACTGATGGTGGATATCAAAAGATTTTTCTATAGAGTATAATTCTACTTATTTATATTTATAAAAACTAACTGTCTATTTTGATAGCTATCATCCATGTCTGACCTCCACTCTTGACAATTCTGACAATTGATTCTAGCTATTTTCCCACTGTTCCATATCCATCAAATGTCTTAAACCTATACCACCGATTATACTAACAGTCATGCTCAATCCGTTGAAACTTTTGTTGTATTTCCATTTAGCCAACTAATTTATATTAGTGCACTCTCAGTCATTTCTACATATTCAGCCTTTAGTGTGATGCCCTCCAGCGGACTCTGTTAGCTTCTGTGTCATGTCCTTTCCAACCTTAACGCATAGGATCTTCTCTTGAAATCCATTGTACCTATTGTATCTCACTTCACCGCATGGCTAATTAAGCATGTATCCTCCGCATCATTTTGGATATGGATATAGTGTAAATAATGCCCGATACATTTTATCAGCCATCGATTAGATATGATGATGTGATGTTCCAGTCGTCCAAGTACCCAAATCAAAATATTGATGTCTGATTTTTCAAGTAATTGTGCATGCATGGATTTCCATCCTTTTTAAATTTATCTTTTCCATAGTACAGGAATCATACAGCGGTATCTTGTCTCCCCTTGGAGTGGCCATAAACTATATTTTAGAAGGTTACTGCTACTTAATTTCAGAATATCTTGTTGTCACTACGAAATCCTTTCAGATTACACCACTATATGGGGGCACCATCCTGCTGTAAATTGACGTTATTTTCATCTATATCTTCTCCATTGCAAATTTCATCTGGTTTCTTGCCCCCCTCTCTACAACTTTGTCTTCATCATTTGTTTGAGTACCATGTAAGCGGAGGTTAGATTCTATAGCAGAGTAGTACCGAGCAGACCTCAAGCAAGCTAACATCTTCAAGTTAATACTCAAGTACTCGTAGAAGAGTCCAATTTCCTCGTTCTTGGACCTATTTTCCATTCTAGGATCCCTCAAGCTTATCTTCTTTCCTTCCTTGGTCTTCCTAATAGGTCATCTTGTATGAATGACCGAGTTTTAGAAGTTCGATTTCGAATGGTTCAAACAGCCATTGCCTGTGGCCCACCAAAACTCTTCTCTAGAATCTTTGGTTCAATCAAGTTTTCTCCCAGAGAGCTATTATTTGGGAGGCTAATGGTCTTTTTGACCTTTCATCTCTTTCTACGTCTCTACCCATATTCAATAGTCATTTGATCATTGCAACTACCTGTTTCTGGTCGCCCACTTCCAATAACTTTCATTTTAATTTTGGTATGTCCAGCTCGTCTCTTAGACTTAGGGTTTGCATTCAACATTCGTCTAATGGGGAGTGTTCAATGTGAACATTTTGATCCAAATCCCTCCTAACAATTTCGGCCACAATTTTGGCAAAATTGCTAATTATACATCACATATTTTAAACCTTTCCCATTGATTTGGGTCTATCTTTATGCTAGAGTATGTGGCATTTTTTTGGTATGGATTTATAATTTTCTTTTCTATTGTTAGTCAATAAAAATTGTAAAGGCTTATTTTTTACTAGCCATTGCCTTAGCTGAAGACCGGCATGTATCTCTTGGAGTCTTAATTGTGGACAATCTTTACTAATGCTTCAACGACCTGAACTTGGAAGTTTTGAGCCATGGGATCCCCTTTAAATCTTTTAAAATTTGGCTCTACATTTATTTCTTGGATTTTCATCCTTCGACAAAAATTTCGAAAGCTTCTCTTCCCATCTTTTGCTTTGCCCAATAGATAGGGCCAATTCTTTCTATTGCCGAATACTTAAAGAAGTTTTACCAAGGTTCGGCTTACCAGACCAACTCTTTCCTTTATCCATTCCTTCGACCTCCAAAGCCCTCTTGGCTTCTTGTGTCTCGAGTGGATATAGTTCCATAAGATGCCAAAGCCATTGGTGACCAATAGAGACGCTTTTTAATACCCAAAGACCTCCATGTCAATTCTACTATTGAACATTTGAACAACAAAAAGTATAGGATTATACAGTATTGTCTGAAATTCTCTACTTACCAATTTGATCTCACTCAAACAACCTTTTATTTGCCTCTTTTTTGTTTGAATGAGTATTATTATGATCAACTCTTGATCACTAGCTTTGAGATGATAGACCTTACTAATTATTTCTGTCGTCAATCTGGTGAGTATTATTATGATCAACTCTTGATCACTAGCTTTGAGATGATAAATCTTACTAATTATTTCTGCCGTCAATCTGGTTCGAACTATACTTTTGCCCCCTTCACTCCTCTGTCCATCGTGTCCAAAGGCTTCCTACACTAGTGGGAATATATTACAGGTTCGATCCAAGTTGACAACTTCCATTCTGATTTAGACAGATGAGTTCGATTTTGAAGGTGAACCATCCTCGTGTGCTACTATCCTTTCTAATAATTCTATTGCCTCCTAGCATGTAGGTGTAATAGCTTCTATCTTCCTTGAGGCAAAAGGTATGTTTTGAGAATTTATAAATAAAATCAAGAAGTATAAAAAAATTATGAGATTTAAATTTACTGAATCCTTGGGCTATATTAATAAGGAGTGGAGGAGAAAGGCCAAACAAAAACTAAGAGCCGAATTTGAGGCCAAATATGAGGCTAAGGGAAGATGGCTAGGGTAGTGTGTTGATAGGTTAGCCGGTAGTAGATAATTCTATGCTTAGTTGAATGGATGTTCGTCTGGCCATCCATCAGCTAAATTTCAGACTACCAACTTAGTTTCTCTAGTTGGCTCCACCATGAATGGTTCGGTCACCTTGACTAGGCTCTATTGCCTAGATTAGGAATAGTGACAATCTTTTTAGAGGGCAGTGTTAGTAGCTTGCAGCTACAAGGCTGAGTCCCAAATAATTTCTTGTATTCATTTGTTTACCAACTTGACTTTTTTACATCACCTTGCAACTCCACTTTTGGCATTGTACATTCGGCCTGCCCAGTTTGAGATCGAACCTTCAAGCTCATCCTTCAACCTCATAGCTTTGAGTCCTTGGCTCTGAAGTAGAAAAAGATGGTCACCAGCAAATATACATCTTCTGCTCCTGAAAAGTTGAAGCCATCTAATTTCTTGACTCCTGAAAAAAGGTGCATAGGCAGCCCAAATAGCAAGATGCCTTCTGATCCCTTTGTAATTCTAGAGGATGAAGGGCTAGAAAGAGCACCTACTGATGATATTGCCATCAGTAACAATTCTATTAGCATAGCCTTCATCTAGGCTAAGTATTCTCTATAAGATAAATAGGAAGAATGGGCAAAGCATCGCAAGACTTTGGCCAAGATTTGAGAAGAATCATCACGAGCTCCTAAGGACTTCCTTGACCGCCCTCCTCATGATCCTGCCAGTTTGCTTGACCAATGTTAACTGGAACCTAATATTCCGACCAATCAGTCATTACATACTCAATCTTTGTGTGAAATTTTGCTAGATCCATGTCTAACTTACACTGGTCCAAATACGATGGCTGAAAGCTATAAAGTTGGCCTGGTAGAACTCCCACAATTGGTCCCTTGCACTAATCTAGCCCGAAAATTCTCTTCCACACCATCTTGTTCGAGCCCTTCCATTCATAGCCGAAAAGTAAAGATAGATAAGTACTTCTTTATCTTGTTAATTATTCTCAATCTAATGAACAACTTCCTCCTTGCAAGTTGATAGCAGTCTGGCCACTCTATTTTAAATTTGTAGGCCTAGAGAAAAGCCAAACTACCTACATATACTTTCACATTTTTGACCCACACTTCAAGTTCTTCAACTGACATTCTGAAGCTAAAGAAGGTCATTCAGCATGTCACTGGCTTTGACCTCGATGGTTTGGCTAGTCCAAGGAAGATGGAGGAGATTCGAGGTGTAATTGATGTTTTGCTATAGGCCATCGATTTTCCTACCAGTCGTGTAGCAAACTTGGCCAATTTGAGGAGTTGGCTTTCCATCTTCTCCTATATGCACTATACTTGTTGAGTTCCAGTGACACAACGAAATATAAATTTTAAAAAAATTATATATGTATTTTACTATTTTTGCATACGTTTAACAATTAAACAGGATTATCGAAACTCAAAATCCTAGAAACACCTTGATGATTACAATTAAAAAACATAAGCATGTATATTAACAAGGGATCAGAAGTTATATACCAACATGAAGAAAATGATCTGGTAATTGAGTGATCTCCACAAAACTCCAAAGTAAAAGCTCTCCAATAGGGATCCACACGGGACCGATCAGGGCCCTTCTCAATTCGACGTAGTGCTGCAGTCATCTTCGCAAGTCCACTACTAATCGTTCTTTGTAAGAATAGATTGCACCACTGCTTGTATACCTTCGAGATCTCCACTAGAACTACTCAAGGAACCATTTCTCAAATGATCTTACCCCACAAAAATTAGATTAGATGTTCAACACTTGAACAATTTGATTTTAGGACAAGCATTACATGCTTTCCAATCTCTCTTCCCTTCCTTTCTATTTTTTCTCTCCCTTTTCTTGTCTTTTTCTTTTCAAAATTTTTTTCTTTCTTTCCTCACATAATCCCACGCCAAAGGCACTTTTGGATGAGATCTTATCCCATATGGGGTGCTCCTTTTATAAGGAATGAAGGGGCACCACAAATATTTTTGAGGGGCACCAACTTTTGGCGTCGCTTAATCCTTATACGCTAAAATAAATTTTTAGCATGGAATCCAAAGGAGTAAGGCATGGAATAAGAGAAGTTTTACAAGCAAAAGGACTCTTCCTCTGCATACAAAAATCAAGACGCCATTTAATGGTGCGTGGGATAATGGAATAGGTGTGAAACCAAGAGTCCAAAACAAGATGGACTCTACCAAATTCAAAGCACAAAAAGGGGAAGTCCCAATTAATTTTTGGCATTCAAGTTCCTTCATAGAGAAGGATTCTTCCTTCTCTTCTGCATCCACACATCCCAAGGATCCATCTCATGATGCAAAAAATAAAAGAATGCATTGAATATGGTAAGGAATTTAAGAGGAGTAAACGAGAAGGACTTTTCCTCTTAAATGCAAAAAATAAATGGGGCGTGCTATTATTTGGCATGTGGCTTGACATGGAGGAAGTTGATTACTTATGGAACACTTCCATAAAAATCAAATAAGCCATCTAATAATTTGATGGTTCAAACCTAATCATATTAGATCAAGGCAACAAGTCAAGGGTTAATACAAACACCTTTGCACTGAACCCAATTAAGAACTTAGGTTAATTCATGTGCTAGTAATTTAATTAACCCATTAAATTTATAATAAATCTAAATAGATTGGATCAAGACTAAATATTTATTGTGTGTGACCCATTGGGTTTCATATCTAGCCAGCAGTGAGCTCAAACTCGTGACCTAATCCAATTAGATCAGCCCAAAGGCATTAATTAATCAGAACATCTTCTAATTAATTTTTGAATTAAACTTCTTTAATTCTTGTAAGTCCACAAGTCAAGATTAACGTCTAGCAACATATCATGACTATCCAAAAGATATGAAATTTGATAGAAATATCAAAATTATCCTTCCGTGGTGAGTTACCGTGCAATTCAATCTTTCAATCACACAACATCCCAGATAAGCTATGGGCATGAAATCATGTCAAGCCCAAATATCTATCCATATATATCTCAATCTAATAATGATGACTCGATTGATGAACCAGTAAAAATCTTTTCTACTGTTCATCCCTGCTCTGGCCAGAGATTCTCAAAATCATCATCCTATGAGATCACATAGGATGTTCTCTCCTTCTACAAGGAGTGATCGATTCTTTGTTGATCACTCATAACCTCCATGCACACTTCACCATATCTAGAATATCCCACACATATTTCAAAGTAACATGCTAGGGAATAAACTAAAGTAAGGATCCATATACACAAGGTACCATGGTGATCTTAGGTCAAAGAATCACTTGCACTACTCTCATTAGAGAACCATCTGTTGACATACTGTAAGGCTCCATCAGATGTTCTTCCTGTGGATCAGTTCAGTGAACTCATTCTCTAATGAGCATCTACATCTTTGTATTAGTGTTACCATACAAGTGATTGTGAGATCAAGCATCCTCACCATTGAGCATACATAGGATGTACTAATCTTACTGGCATCATTGATCTCTGACTCGATGATCTAATGATTAAAAATATTTTAGATTGGGGCTATCAAAATTTTAGATCTCACTGGTATGATCTCATCATAGTCCTAAAATCATTGTCCTAATCTATGGAATTTATCATAATTATAAAAAATATAATGTAGTAAATGATAAAACATAATACCTCATGAATAAAATAATTAATGTCATGCAAATGAGTAAAAAAATATCACAAAAAGGTTCCATCGCATCACGCATGCGATTGGCTTGTAGGGCACTATTCTTTCAATTTTTCACTTGCACTAAAGTCAATCGTCCCTGTACCTGATGCCCATGCGATCAAGATGGCGAACACACTGCTGCTGTGTTAAGGTTTAGTAAACTAGTCCATTATGCTGTTCTTTATATGAACTCATTTTACGATCAAATCATGAATGAGGTGAAAGTGCCTTAGGATGTGCATGGGTTTCTGGTGAGATCATATCCAACTCAATGATGAACCCTTTCATCAAGTGACTTTCTTTAGCAATCTTTACTAACATTATTTAACTGAGTCAAATATAGTTTGCTGTTTAGAACTCTTCCAATTCATTGCTTTTCTAGTACTTCTCAAGTACTTTGAGAATATTTTTTACAGTTTTTAAAAGATCCTATCATGGATCTACCTCTAATCAATGATTATGCACAAGGCATAAACCATATCAAGCTTGGTACATTGAATATATGGATAAGTAAACACTTTTACACCTATTTATGTGGAACCTCTTTCAACATAAAATTCATGTATCTAGACTGGGACAAGCCTAACATCCACTTACATCTATCACTATAAATGCCAAATATATTGGATGCTACACCCAAGTCTTTTTTATGAAAATTTTTATGATAAGCATGTCATTGACTGAGTGCAATATCAAAATTACCTTCTCAATATGCTGTATGTCATCCACATACATAACCAAGAAGTTAATGGGACTCTCACTTATCTTCTTGCACACACACACAGTTTATCCATATTTTGATAAAGTCAAATATTTTGACTATCTCATCATAAATAGAAGTACCTGCTCCTCAATATCTATTTTAATCCATAAATGCATTTGCCCTCCTACTAGAGATAAACTCTCTAGATGGTGTGTGGTAATAGCAAGCAAAAATCTAGATTAACATTCCTGTTAGCAACTTGTTGGGTCATACTTATAGGTACTTTAACCATAGTCTATACTTAGTTGATGTACAGGGAGTTCATTTTAGATTCCATGGTATCAAGCCAACTGTCAGAGTTTCTACTCATGACTATCTTCGAATAGATCAAGAAAATATCATTCTCAATGATGTATGGTGTACAGTCATTCATAATGACAAACTCATATTTTGAGTGTATATTATACACTCAGATTGACCTTCGGTGAGGAGGTGTGTGTCATGGTTGTGCCTCATCAATGGGCACATCTAGTCGAGGATCAATTGTGGATACTTCACAGGTTATGATAGGATAGTTCATAGGTCTTGAACTTCTCAAGTTCAATTATCCTCCCACTATTTCTTCTTAGAATTTTTTTTTTCAAAAAGATGGTATACCTACTGATAAAATACCTTTTATTCAGTAGGATGGTAGAATAGTATCACATACTACTCTTAGGATAATCTATAAACTTATATAAACTTGATCTAGCATAAAATTTATGTATATCAACTCTTTTTACATAAGCTGGGCAACCTACCTCTTTCTTTTCATATCTCATATAGAGTGCTAGTAACAGATTTTGACAGTATCTAATTCAGAACATATGTAGCAATTTCTAGGCATATCCCAGAATGAGATAATAGATTTGTGAAGCATATTTAAGGAACACACCATATCTCATATGTAGTGTCCATCTCTAGATCAAGATATTATTAGCCTTTGAACATCTATATGTACAGGGCCTAATAATTCACTCGTGCCTTTTTTCATGTCCAGTAAATGAGATTTTGGTCATTTTTAGATTTATAAGTAATATATGATTTAAAATCATACAGAACAAAGAACTCTTCTTTGTATTACTTGTTTATCTTTGACTTTAAAAAATGATCAAGTTGATAATGTCAGAGATGTGTGACTATCACATACTCATTTCTTATTCTTATCAATATAAAGAACAACATCATTGAGTGATAGAAACACGAGACCACCATCATAAATTTATAGCCATAAAATTTATCAAAAGAAGAGTAACTTTTACTCTTTACATTAATTTCAAAACCATGCTACAATAACAAAGAATTGAAATAATATTTCTGATAAATTTAGGTATATAACAATAATGTACTAGTTTCTAAAACTTGCTAAAAGGTTACATAAATAAGTAAGTTCCTACACCCTTAGCATGAATGAACTAACCATCAATGCTAAAAAATATGTAGTTACCTCACTTCAGCTTTATAGGTCCGGTAATATTTTGCATAAGTGGAACCTGTATGAGATATCTCATATCCAAAATTCTAAAGCTGAAACTCTCGATGATAAATTAGTTTGTATCATATACAAATCATTAACAAATGTAACTTTTTCATCCTGCTATTGCTTCACACTTGCAAGATAACTCTTGCAACTTATTTCTTTGTAATGATAATAGATACCCATAGTGAAGACAATCTTCACTTTTCTTCTCCTGGAAGATGTTAAAGAAAGAATTCGAGAGAGTTAGCAGGATCAAATCCTAAATTAACTCACCATCCATGATAATGACTTAATCGTATGATTAAGTTAATCAAAATATATTTGATAGTTATACTATCATCCCCACTATATCTCATATATGATTTTTTCTTCTTTATAGTATCATCTCTGATCAAATTGCAGTCAAGAGAATAGGAGACTATCTCCTAAGTGAGAACCATGCTTAGATTCTTCAACCATTCCATAAAATTTTATCAATTTTAAAAGTATACCATGCAGTGATAGTGAAGATACAGATAAATATATAGAAACATAAAAGGACTACTCATGATGATATGTACAATTTAGATGAGATTTTTATCTAAATGTGTCTCCCACTATTTTAGCAAATTTCATAGCCCTCAAGTATGAAAAATGAGAAACCTATCATCTAGTTCTTTAGTGGAGTTGAGATCTCAATTCCTCATAAAAAGCCTTGTAGATAGCACAACAAGCTCCTATGAGTTCAAGGGTAGGTAACTCTTTACCATTGCATCTCATGCAACTCTCAACATAACTTTTGCCTCTAAAATACTTATAGCCTTGTGGATAGCACAACAAACTATAGTATTTTAGTTAAGCCATACTTTTTAATCTTATATAATCATATCTAAATAATACTATCCTTATGGATAGCACAACAAGGTAGTACTATCAGAATATGCTATAAGCATCACTTAGTCAATATCATATTAATTCCTATAGCAAGCCTTGTGGATAGCACAACAAACTCACTACAGTTTTTGACATACTCTATTGACTTAGTATGAGCTAAGTACCATTAGCTTCATAATGCACTAAGACAGTATCAAATCAGTCCCCACAGTAAGACTTATGGATAGCACAACAAACCTGCTATGATTTTTGACATAATACTGGCTTAGCATGAAGGAAGGCATAGGTAGTGTTCTTAATACTTCATCATTATGACTTAATAATTTAAACAAGGAACTTAGGTCTCATGCACATCCAAAATATATACAAATGTAATTTAAATTTTAATTCTAACTACCAACATGTAAGAGCATATAAAGAAAATCTAATGGTTATGGATTTTTGAAAAATCATCCGAGCCACAGGATGGTTTATGGGTCTAACCATAGGTGCATCATAGATTGAACCATCTCATAATCAATCTTAATGTGCCTCTGCTCTACAAATGTCTGGTAGTCTAGTCTTCATTTCCGTGAAGACTTCCATGAATGCTCGATCTTTATCTGAAAATAGAAAAAATAATTTTTTTATTTTTAAATAATTTTTTTATAATTTTATATCAATATGTAAAAATTTCAATCAACAGTTGGAAACATACAAAAAAAAGATACAACTGTTAATACAATGCATCAGGGGCACCCAGCCCCTATTACAACTCTTGCAGATGCATTTATATAATCAGCTAATCGGAAAGCATTCATGCATACATCCATCATATGGATGTACCATAGTCCATAACCACTCATCATGCATTTTATAACAATTATGAAATATGATAACTAACTTCTCATATTATCTTAATTGTGATATCATTCATAAACATGTCAATGGAGATGTTTAAATATATGGTCATGGGATCTATCTAGGGTTTTTGATTCGGATTCAACTCTTGACTCAAATTTAATTTTAAGTCAATCATATTTGTCATCATTTTGAGTTGAGTTGACCAATTCTTAGGTCAACCATAATTCAATTAGGTTAGCATAGATTCGGTCAACCATGACTCAAACTCTAATTAAATTAGGTAAATGATAATTTGATTAACTTAAATTAAACATAACTTCTAATGAAATTAGAACTGTAAATTTAATTTAATCTATAATCGTTAATTCTAATCACATTAGATCAATGAATTATAGTTAAACAAATCCATCAGCAAAAATCCTAATGCATGTCTGAGGCATCCTTTCCATTATAAAAAAATTTTTGATCCCACACATACCTTGGACAACAACCAAGATAGAAGACCCACAATGATGAGTGCCCAATAACATGATGGTCGGTCCTTGGATCTTAAGTGAATGCATCAAATGCAAGAACCCTAAGTCTTGGCAATGTACATCCAATATATCAATCCAAGCTTCACACATCACATGCACAGGATTTACAATTCCATAAAAATTAGATCATGGGATCTAACTTAAACTTGTCACAGAAGTCTAAAGATCATGAAAATTCATATCCAAGTACGATTATGGATTGATAATATTTTATCATTAACAAAAGATGCATCAAAAATATTAATTAAACATCAATCAGAAAATCTGATTTTGACATAATTTGAACAGGATCTAATCCATATCACAATAATAATATGATGTTTGATTGAATCAATTAAGGGTGGCTCTGATACCACTGTTGGATTTTGATGATGTAGTAAATATAAATTTTAAAAAATTTATATATGTATTCAACTATTTTTGCATAAATTTAATAATTAAATAGGATTACTAAAATTCAAAATCCTAAGAACACCTTGATGATTACAATCAAAGAACATAAGCATGCATATTAACAAAGGATCAGAAGTCATATACCAACATGTAGATAATGATCTAGGAATTGAGTAATCTCCACAAGACTCCAAAGTAGAAGCCCTACAATGGTGATCCATATGGGACCGATCAGGGTTCTTCCTAATTCGATGTAGCGCTACAGCCATCTTCGTAAGTCCACTGCTAATCATTCTTCGCAAGAATGGATTGAACTATTGCTTGTATGCCTTCGAGATCTCTACTAGAACCACTCAAAAAACTATTTTTCAAATGATCTCATCACATAAAAATCAGATTAGATGTTCAAGACTTGAACAATCTGATTTTAGGACAAGCATCACATACTTTCTAATTTCTCTTCCCTTCCTTTCCATTTTTTCTCTCCCTTTTCTTGTCTTTTTCTTTTTAGATTTTTTTCTTTCTTTCCTCACATAATCCCATGCTTAAGGCACTTTTGGATGAGATCTTATCCCATATGGGGCACCCCTTATATAAGGAATGAAGGGGTGCCACAAATATTTTAAAGAGGCGCCAACCCTTGGCATCCCTTAATCCTTACACGCTAAAATAAATTTTTAGCATGGAATCCAAAGGAGTAAGGCATGGAATAAAAGGAGTTTTACAAGCAAAAGGACTCTTCCTTTGCATGCAAAAATCAAGATGCCATTTGATGGTGCGTGGGATAATGGAATAGGCGTGAAACCAAGACACTACAAGAAAAGAAAGTTTTTTCCATGAAATTATTTGTGATGAAAATATTTTCATCGATAATAAGAGTATTTATGATAAAAAATTAAATTCATCATAAATAATAAAATATTTATGATAAAAATAATTTTTTATCATAAATAGTTTTATATTAGTGATGGAAAAAGAATTTCATCATAAATACTTATTATTTATGATGATTATTTTCATCATAAATAATAAAATATTTATTTTAATTTTAAATTTTCAAATATTTATAATGAAAATATTTTTATCATAAATAATTTAATTATTTATAATAAAAAATATTTTTTCATCAAAAATAATATTACTCTCAATGAAAATATTTCATCTCTAATATTTAAAAAAAATAAAAAATTTTAAAATTTAAAAATTTAAAAATTAAAGATTATTTATGATAAAAAATTATATCATAAATAATTGAGTATTTACGATAAAAAACTTTTTTCATTGCAAATACTCAATTATTTATGATGAAAAATTTTGATCACTAATATTTAAAAAATATAAAATTTTAAAAATTCAAAAATTATAGATTATTTATGATAAAAATATACATCAAAAATAATTGAATATTTATGATGAAAAATTTTTCCATCATAAATACTAATTATTTATGATGAAAAATTTTTATCTTTAATATTTAAAAAAATAAAAAATTTTAAAAATTTAAAATTTATAGATTATTTGTTATGAAAATATTATATCATAAATAATTGAGTATTTATGATGAAAATATTTCTTTATTATACATAGTCAATTATTTATGATAAAAAATTTTTATTGTTAATATATGAAAAATATAAAAAAATTTAAAAATTTAAAATTATAAATTATTTATAATAAAATATTATGTTGTAAATAATTTAGTATTTATGATGAAAAACTTTTTCCATTATAAATATTCAATTATTTATGACAAAAAATTTTCATCACTAATATATAAAAAATGATAATTTTTAAAAATTTAAAAATTATAGATTATTTGTGATGAAAATATTACATCGTAAATAACTGAGTATTTACGATGAAAAGTTTTTTCATCGTAAATACTCAATTATTTATGATGAAAAATTTTTATCACTAATATTTTAAAAAAATAAGAAGTTTTAAAATTCAAAATTATAGATTATTTATGATAAAAATATTACATCATAAATAACTGAGTATTTGTAAGGAAAAACTTTTTTCATCATAAATACTCAATTATTTATGATAAAAAATTTTTATCACTAATATTTAAAAAAATAAAAAACTTTAAAAATTCAAAAATTATAGATTATTTATGATGAAAAATTATTATCTATTGAAAATAGTCAATTATTTATGATGAAAATATTTTTATCATTAATATTTTTAAAAAAATAAAAAATTTAAAAAATATAAAAATTATAGATTATTTATGATAAAAATATTACATCATAAATAACTTAGTGTTTATGATGAAAATTTATTTTTTATCATAAATAATTAATTATTTATGAAAAAAATATTTTCATCACCAATATTATTAAAAAATAAAAAAATATAGATTATTTTTGATGAAATGATAAAAATATCATAAATAATTGACTATTTATAATAAAAAATAATTTTTATCATAAATACTTCATTATTTACGATGAAATAATTTCATCATTAATAATTAAAAAATTAAAAATTTAAAAAAATAACTTTGACACTGAAAAAGAATCATTCTTCTAATATTCAGACTTTGTTGGATGATGCAACAAAATTTTTCACCCACAACTAAATCAACCATCTATAAGATCTAAGAGCAAACCACCTCAGAAAATTAAATGTAAGGATTTTGATTCAAGAAAAGTGTCAACTTCCAACTGTATAAAGAACAAAACTGTATAAACTATTCAATGGACTAAATTATGTCATTTACTTTTAAACCATCTCAAAAAAGTTTGAATAATCTCTTGTGACAACAAAATTCTATAATATCTTTAACAAAAAATATAACTTCTTGAATGCTATCCTTAATCTGCGGTAGATGATGTACCATAGCAGTCTGATCTCTAGAACCACCAATTGATGTCGATCTTCCATCAAAAAGATCAGACTCTATATAGAAACTAAGGCTAGCAAATCATAAAATTGATCTAAATAAGATATCTATTAAAACATAAGAATACGATCAAAATTTAATTCACGTGTAACAAAGATTGTTAGTTAACATCTGTAATGTATCAGTAGAAAAATGATTCTCATCCGACAGTACATGATAATGTGTTGGTCTGCTAGTCTCCTGAATGAAAATAAAATATAGATAAATTAATAAAAAATATTTTAAAAATTAAAAAATTAGATTATGCAAATACTTAAAATTACAGATTATTTGTGATGAAATTTTTCGTCATCAATAAACCTTTTTATGATGAAAATAATATTTTCGTTATAAATACATGATTATTCACAACGAAACATGTTTCATCACCAATAGTTAAAAAAATCAAAAATTAAAAAAAAAATCAAAAGTTGATCATTATTTGTGACAAAATTTTTCATCTTTAAGTTTATCTAAATCTATCTTATTGCTCAATTTTGTGTAGGTTGTTAGTTTTATGGACTAACCAGAGGTCACAAAGTACAAAGACCTTGTATCTGCCCAAGAACATAGAGTGGAGATGATATAGGATCTTTATACGTTAAAACATGATCTATAAAAAGATTATTCACATGGTGGCATGATAAGGTAAGTTTACTCTTAAGGCTGAGACCCTATCTTTGAATTTGAGTTTAAATACTCCCTCTTTCCTTTTGTTTTGCAGGGAATTATTGCTTTCTTTCTATAGATCAGTGAAACAGAAACCTGAGAGAATAATATTCTACAAGTTTTAATTTATAGTATCAATATATCCTTCCAAAAAAATGAGAAAAAATATAAAATTTAAAAAATATAAAAATTATAATTATTTGTTTGGTTTATTATAACCATTCTATTATTTCTGTTTTTGTTGTTTAATGCTCCTTTTGCATTTATATAGATCGAAAAGTATGCGGAAGGTCTTTGCTGGGTCCTTCAGTATTATTTTTCAAGAGTGCATTCATGGTTTTGGTATGAGTTGATTGTTTATCGCAGATACTCTGTAACTAGTTGAACTCTTATGATTGCTATCTAGTTCAAGATTTATCCTGAGATTGACATACTCTTGAGCAGGTATTATCTTTCTACTACGCTTCTTTTACATTAGATCTCAAGGGTCTTAGCTGCTCATAGATTAAATTTGAGTTCGGATGTCTATTCAAACCTTTCAATCAACTCATGGTAGTGTTGCTACCAGAAAAATAAATCTAATTAGTTGAATTTTTTTAATTATAAATTATATTTGATTGGAGCAGAATATCAAAGAACTTACCTTATTTTTGTGATCAAGGAGAATCAAATTGATCCATATCATGATTGTCTCATATTCATCTCATTCTTCTGCACAGATCTACAATCTTCATAAATCTTGATTAGCATGAACATATCTTAAGATTGCTAAAATTTGTGAATATACCTGAGAAGATACTTTTAGTGAGAAAATATTGTTTTACAAAAATTATTTATGATAAAATTTCAATTTACGTTGCTAATAAGATTATTAACGATGAAATCTTTCATCGCCCATAATTTTTTTGATGAACTTTTTTAAAGAAAAAATTATTTTAGTGAGAAATTTTTTTTGAATTACTAGTGACAAAAATAAAATTTTCATTGCAAATAAACTTATTAATGATGAAAATACTTTTCATCATCAATAATTTTTTTTAATTTTTATTATGGGTATGTTTTTAGCAAGAATTATTGGTGATGAATATAATTTTTTCGTTGCTAATAATTTTATTAATGATAAAAATTTTTATTTTATCGTTAATAATTTTTAAAGAAAAAATTTTTAGTGAAGATTTTATTTTTGACGAGAATTATTAGCGACGAAAATCATATTTTCATCATAAATAATTTTTTTTGGAGAGAAAATATTTTTAACGAGAAATTTTTTCTTTTGGTGAGAATTATTGGTGATGAAAAAAATTTCATCGCTAATAATGGTATTAGCGACGAAAATTTTTATCGCTAATAGTTTCCATCAACTCAACGTCCCATCGCACCAAACCCACTTCCCCCTCCCTCTCCCCTCTCCTCTCTTCTTTTCCTCTCCCCTCTCCGTCTCTGTGCTCTCCCTGAACTCTCCCATCTCCCCTCTCCTCTCTCCCTCTCCCTCTCCATGCTCTCCCCTCCTCTCTTCCCACCAACGAGCCTATCACCACCGCTATCTGTCGTCTGAGCCGCCATTACCGTTGCCGTCGCCATCCATCAGAGGTAAGGTTCTTCGAACCCCTTTTTTTTGTGTTGATTAGGCCACCAGGGGGCAGAGAGGGTTGCAGGGGGCCGACAGCAGCCAATGGTGCTATGAGGCCGGGGAGGGGGTCGGTCGGTGGGGAGGTAGTCGGGGGGTGGTCGGGGGTGAAATGGGGGTGAGATGGGGTTGGGGGGCAGCCGAGGGTGAGATGGGGGCTGGGAGGGGATGGTGTTGGTCGGTGACGCCATGGGGCTGGGGAGGGGGTCGGGGGGTGGAGACACGGTCGGGGAGGGGGCAGCTAGCGATCGGGGGTGAAATGGGGGCGGGATGGGGTCCATGGGTGGCCGGGGGTGAGACGAGGGCGGGGAGGGGGCCATGGGTAGTCGGTGGCACCACAGGGCTGGGGAGGGGGTCAAGAGCCGGAGAGGGGCGGTCGATGGTCGGGGGCAAAATAGGGGTTGGATGGGGTCCATGGGCAGTCAGGGGTGAGACGGGGGCAGGGAGGGGGCCGTGGGTGGCCGTCGGCACCACGGGGCCGAAGAGGGGGTCGGTTGGGGGAGATGGTGCTGGGAGGGGTCGGTCGGTGATGAAATAAGGAGGGGGTCAGTCGAGGAGGAGTGGGTGATGGCAGTGAGGGAGGAAGGAAAGAGAAAGAGGAGGGGAAAAAGAAAGAAAAAAAGAAATGAAAAAAAAGAAAGAAAAAATAAAAAAATAAAAAAAATGAAAAAAATGAAAAAAAAATAAAAAAAATGAAAAAGTGAAAAAAATAAAAATTATTTAGGAAAAAAATATTTTTAGGTAAAAATATTTTTTTAAAAAATAAAAAATATTTATAATTTTTAGGTAAAAAATATTTTAGAAAAAAATAAAAAACCATCGAGTCTTCAGGATTAGGTTTTATGTTATTATTTTGTGTTAATATTATTTTGTATGCTCAATTGCTTATAGTTTATTTTATATTTATTACATAAATTTATTTTATATTTATTGCATGCTTAGCTGCTTATAGTTTTCGTTATTATTATTTAATATTATATTCATTTATATGTCAAGAATTGTAGGTATGGCATCAGAAGACAGATGATGATGTTCGCGTTCGCTGTCTACCTCAGAGGCTGAGGCGTCTTTATCGATTTCTACTGCCACACCAGCTCCGTCATCAGAGGGTCCTGTATTGGCAGGTCCCAGTGAGACGGGTTCGAGTGAGGCAGATCCGAGTAGTATTATTATTATTTTTATATAATAAAATTTAATTTTTTTTATTTGGATAGCTATCATATTAATGATTTATTTATTATTATTTCAGATCAGTCTCCATCGGTAGTGAGGCGAGGGCGAGGTCCATCGAAGAACCTCACTCTAGAGTATTGGAGACATGAGCACCCGAGACAGCATCTCCGTATCGAGATACCATCTGACTACACCAGACCCATTGAAGATGGTACGAGCCGTGGCAGATCGAGCTGGGCATCATATGCCGCAGCTATGCCCCTGTGATGCTTTTCGATTGGCATTACATTATACCAGTTCAGAGAGAGATTTTCTACACCCAGTTACAGGTAAAATAAATTATACTATGAATATTTAATTAGCATGATATTCTTCTAATATTTGTTATTGACAGGGTGTATTTGATATTATTGATTTTGAGGAGGATCGTGTGCGGCGAGCTGTAGACGCTCATTTATCTTTGCATTTCAAGGAGTATTGCCACCACATCCATCAGCATTGGTACTATGTGATGCAGGATTATGGGGTGGAGGCAATGCGGCAGTGGTCCTATGATAGCATCACTATGGATGATTGGACTGTCATATGCGGGCATTATGAGGATCCAGCATATCAGGTTACACATCCAAACTTCTTTTTTTTTAGAGTTTAATGATTGAATCATTTATTCATAAATTCAGTTTGTTACCTACTAATTTGACTACTAACTATACAGAGAAGATGTGTCCAGAATGCCGTGAATCAGGCTAGATAGATCGTACCACATTGTGGAGGTTCGAGGTCATTCGTTCGTCACATGGAGCAGATGGTAAGTAATTTTTAATTAGTATATAATTTTTTAGCTATTTAAAATTTTTTTAATTAATTATTCTCAAATTGAAAAGAGATGCTGAGCTTCCTGGTAGGATCGATATCTACCAGTGGACCCACCAACGACGGTCAAGAGAGTAGACGACGGAGAGTCAAGAGCTCTTTGTAAGTTTTTTTAATTATTTTTTTCATTCATAGTTTGATTTTCAGTATGAAATTAAAATAGCTATAACTTTAATTTTCAAGACCGTATGATAGGCATCAGATCCCAGCCTATCCCTGAGGGCTTGACCACACCCACAAATGACGAGATCTGTGATTAGGTGCTTGATACGAGATCCTGTTATGTTAGGGGTCTAGGGTACTGCTCCCTCATCCTCACACTCGGCTAGGGCTGACATCCATGCTGCCTGCGATGCTCGGTTGGCGGAGATGAAAAGACAAGCTACTGAGGATCGACAACGGACTGAGCATCGAGCTGATGAGTTGGCTACACGGATCGACAAGTATTAGCTGCTTCAAATTCAGATGATGGAGCGGATGGCACAGATGGAGTAGATGATACAACTGATGAGGCAGCAGTAGATCGGTCTGAGCTCTTCCGAGTGCTTCCCTTCCCCAGCTCGTTCTCCTTCTATAGATGCTAACACTTGACGACCTCTTTATGTAGTTTTTTATTTTTATTTCAAATCTCTTATAATTTTAATTTAATATAATGAAATAATAAAATTTATTTATGAGTTTATTATGTTAATTTTTTTATTTTTAATTTATAAAAAATATTATAAATATAAATTAAAAATATATATTTATAATTTTTTTTAAAAAAATATGTATAAATTATTAATTTTTTAATTAATTATTCTCAAATTGAAGAGAGATGCTGTGAGTGGTGAGCTTCCTGGTAGAATCGATATCTACCAGCGGACCCACCAATGACGGTCAGGAGAGTGGATGACGGGGAGCCAGGAGCTCTTTGTAAGTTTTTTTAATTAGTTTTTTTATTTGTAGTTTGATTTTCAGTATGAAATTAAAATAGCTATAACTTTAATTTTCAAGACAGTATGATAGACATCAGATCCCAATCTACTCCTGAGGGCTCGACCGCACCCACAGATGATGAGATCTGTGATCAAGTGCTTGGTATGAGACTTTGTTATGTTAGGAGTCTAGAAAATGGGATCACTGCTCCCTCATCCTTACACTTGTCTAGGGCTGACATCCATGTTGTCTGCGATGCTCGATTGACGGATGTGTAGAGGCAGGCTATTGAGGATCGACAGTGGGCTGAGCATCGAGCTGATGAGTTGACTGCATGCATCGATAAGTATCAGCTACTCCAAATCCAGATGATGGAGCAGATGATGCAAATAGAGTAGATGATACAGCTGATGAGACAGCAGCAGGCCGATCCGAGCTCTTCCGAGCACTCTCTTTCCTCAGCTCATTCTCTTTTTGTAGATACCGACACTTGATGACCTATTTATATAGTTTTTTATTTTTATTTCAAATCTTTTATAATTTTAATTTAATATAATAAAATAATAAAATTCATTTATAGTTTTATTATGTTAATTTTTTAATTTAATTTTTAATTTATAAAAATATTATAAATATAAATTAAAAATATATATTCATAAATTATTTTTTTAAAAAAATATATGTAAATTATTAGCGATGGAATTATTTTTGATGAAATATTGATCACCAAAAAATATATTAATGATGAAAAATTGGTCATAAATAATATTTTTAATAAATTTAAAAATATTAAAATTTTATATTAAATTAATAATGCTAAAAGTATTTTCATAAAAAATAATTAATATTTTATTAATAATAAAAATTTACATCAAAAATTGCTATATTTATGATGTAAGCTTTATGTCACTAATATTACTTAAATTTAATTTTATAAAAATTTATAATTAAATTAATAGTGATGAAAATATTTTCATCGCTAATAATTTTATTTATGATGAGAAATTTACATCATTAATATTTTGATAAATTTGATTTTAATAAAAATTTTTAATTAAATTAATATTGATAAAATATTTTTATCGTAAATAATTGAATTGGCGATGAAAATTTTTCATGGCTAAAAGTTTTAAAAAAATTTATTTTCATAAATTTTTTAATTAAATTAATAGTGATAAAAATATTTTCATCATTATTAATTTATTATTAACTAGCGACATTAAATTTCATCGTAAATATTTTTTTATGACTAAAATTTTTTATCGTAAATAGTTTTTGAAAAAATAAATTTTTTAACGATGAAAATTTTTCGTCGGTAATATCTATTATTTATAATAAAATTTTTTTATTATAAAATATTATCAATGATGTGATTATTTATGACTAATTATTAGCGATGAAAATTTTATTATTAATAACTATTAGTGATGAAAATAGGTAATTAGCGATAATTTTTTTTCATTGCTAATAACCTGTTTTGTTGTAGTGAGAGTCCAAAACAAGATGGACTCTTCCAAATTCAATGTACAAAAGGGAGACATCCCAATTAATTTTTGGCATTCAAGTTCCTTCACAGAGAAGAACTCTTCCTTCTCTTCTGCATCCACACATCCCAAGGGTCCATCTCATGGTGCAAAAAATAAAAGAATATATGGAATATGGTAAGGAATTTAAGAGTAAACCAGAAGGACTTATCCTCTTAAATGCAAAAAATAAATGGGGCATGCCATTATTTGGCATGTGGCTTGATGTGGAGGAAGTTGATTACTTATGAAATACTTCCATAAAAATTAGATAAGCCATCTAATAATTTGATGGTTCAAACCTAATCATATTAGGTCAAGGCAACAAGTCAAGGGTTAGCACAAACACCTTTGCACTGAACTCAATTGAGAACTTAGGTTAATTCATGTGCTAGTTATTTAATTAATCCATTGGATTTATAATAAATCCAAATAGATTGGATCAAGATCAAATTCTTATTGTGTGTGATCCTTTGGATTCCATATCTAGCCAGCAGTGGACTTAAACTCGTGATCTAATCCAATTAGGTCAGTCCAAAGGCATCAATTAATCAGAACACCTTCTAATTAATTTTTGAACTAAACTCTTTTAAATCTTGCAAATCCACAAGTCAAGATTAACGTCTAGCAACGTGTCATGACTATCCAGAAGATATAAAATTTGGTAAAAATATCAAAATTATCCTTCTATGGTGAGTTATCATGCAATTCAATCATTCGATCATACAACATTCCAAACAGGCCATGGGCATAGAATCATGTCAAGCCTAAATATTTGTCTATATGTATTTCGATCTAATGATGATGACTCAATTGCTAAACTAGTAGAAACTTTTTTTACTGTTCATCCTTGCTCTGGTCAGAGACTCTCAGAGTCATCATCCTATGAGATCATATAGGATATTCTCTTCTCCTACAAGGAGTGATCGATTCTTTATTGATCACTCACAACCTTCATGCATATTTTATCATACCTAGAATATCCCACACACATCTTAAAGTGGCATGCTAAGGAATAAACTAAAGTAAAGATCCATATACACAAGGTACTATGATGATCTCAGAACAAAAGTTCACTTACACTACTCTCACTAGAGAACCATCTATTGACATGCTGTAAGGCTCCATCAGATGTTCTTCTTGTGGATCAGTTTAGTAAACTTATTTTCTAATAAGCACTTACATCCTTGTATTAGTGTCATCATATAAGTGATTGTGAGATCAATCACTCTCTCCATCGAGCATACATAGGATGCACCAGTCTTACCGGTATCATCGATCCCCAACTCGATGATCCAATGACTGAAAATATTTTAGATTGGGGCTATTTAGATTTTAGACCTCACTGGTATGATCTCATCATGGTCCTAAACTCATTGCCTTAATCTATAGGGTTTATCATAATCATAAAAAATATGATGCAGCAAATGATAAAACATAATACCTCATGAATAAAATAACTAATGTCATGCAAATGAATAGAAAGATATCATAGAAAAATCTCATCGCATCACACATGCGATTGGCTTGTAGGGCACTATTCTTTCAATACTATGGCTATAGCGTGCTAAGAAGGTTCGGTATGCAACATCCAAAAAAGAAGAGTTCGAACTCAATGTGGCCATGCTATAAGGCAATGCCATATCTTGTAAGAGCTCTTGTGATGATCTTTTAGGCTGAAATATTATCAACCAAATAGTTGATCATTTTTTTAGAGGCTTAGCAGGCAAATGCTCACATCAAGTTGATGTGGTTGAAAGTAAAATTAGCTAAGAGGGTTGGCCAAAGTGTGAGCTCAACTCCAAGACTGCATGTCTTGTTCCCATATTGTTCTAGTCAAGATGGCCAAACACAATGAATTGGCTGAGCAGTTACAATGTGAGTGAGAATATATTAAAGGCATTGCTAGAACTCTATAATCCCTTTTCATATTATAACTCATTGAGTAATCATGTATTTTAGCTTTAAAAGTAATGGATGAAATTTTAAGAACCATGATGTGTAATTTTATTAGACTACCCTTAACTCTATATTATATAATTCTGCTTCTGGATTATGTGATCCATCCATGGATATTAATATCTAGTAGAGAACCTCATCCATAATCCATGTATTGGTCTCCAATTATATGTACCACCAAATACCAAACCAAATCCACCCTTGCATTATTATACTACCCCTGGAATATAAACTTAGAGCATGGATCACATAGAAAAACTCTAAAAGCACCCTTTCATAAGGTTGCCCCCCAGTCCTCATGATGCAAAAGATTGATGCTGCAACACCATTATAACTTTGCCCATTTATTCTTGGGCAAGTGGTCAGGGTTCTTGTTGGCATGCATTTTCCAACTTTACTAGCAATCTTCTATCATTCACCCCAAATACTAACTTGATACTGACTGAAGTACCAATTGATGGTTCAATCTATTGTAGTCTTGCTGGTAAAATTTATGTTCTAAGTCCATAGATTCCAAGAGCTCTGTCAAAAAGTCTTCAACCATTATCTCCTATCGAGTTGAAGTCTTAAACTTAGGCTTCTCAAAAGTCCTAATACTTTCATACAATGATTGATAAATTGATTCATCTACCATAAATATGGAATCAGCTACCTCTTCCATAGAACATGTTGGAACATACCATAGCTTAACATATTAGCTCTCGACAAGTTTCTCGAGCTTTCCAATATGGAATTCAAAGATATTGTATATCATCACAAGAGTGGCCTTTTGGACTAAAATCAAATTAGATATCAATATATCTATATCCATATTTATTTATTGGATGAATACAAAAATGGATATTAATATTAGTCGGATGCAAGTCATATCAATATTTGTTTTAAACGGATATAGATACAAATTGGATACTAAAAATATGGATATAAATATAGATATAAGTCAGATAATTCAACTTTATAGCTACCAAATCAAAAATATTACTAGGTGGATGATCAATTAAGTTAGTGGATATTAGTGGCTATATATTTTCATTAAAAGTTTGAGTGCTATATAAAATTAAATAAAATTATAAATATAATTGAATATATGGATACAGATCAGATCATTGTTCATCCATATCAATATCCATTTTTCTTTAGCAGATATAGATACAAACACAGATATTAGTCAGATGCTCAAATTTTTATCCATATCTTGATGGATTTAGATATAAAAAGGGATCTAGATGGATATTATCCTATCCACTTTTATCTCTAATGGCCTAAACATAGCAACTACTTTGTCTATAGTTGCTTCACGAATCTTCTTTTGTAATGATATGACGACAGTTACACGGTAGGTTCCATGACACTTATTTGACATGAGGCTTTCCTTTTCACCTAGAGGTGCATGTGCTAGGAAGCTTATTTGACAAGTCAATGTCAAGAATGGTAAATTGGTGGATAGATATGCTACCACTATTAGAGCAATCAAAAAAAGGATGATTGAATGGAGGATACAAGAGTAGTGTGGGTTTATATGCCTTGACTTTCAAATGCTTTTGCCACCATGACACTACTGTTTAAGGAAGATGGATTAGGATAGTTATATTTGTTGGATTTTCTACAGGTGCTAGTGCATGTGGATTTCAATTTTTTTTTTAAATTCAAAATATAGTAAAAAAATTAGATTAAAATATTTTTAATCTAAGCACATATTCATCATATGAAAGTACCTATAGATCTAGTTCATATGCTGAAATTAACATAAACTAATTTTAGGATGAATAAAGAAAAGTCTGTGATCAATTCACATACCTGAATCATTTTTTCTTTTCTTCAAATCTGTAACTAAAGTTAAATCTAACTCAATCCCTGGATCTCAGTGTTGAGTAGGTTCTAAATCAGTAGTACAAGTATTCTACCTCTACGGATATTCACATGATCGATCTGAATTATTTTCTCTTGAATCCTATTTGCTTGAACCGAAGGCTTGAATAGGCTTGAACCAAGCCTGGATAGGGATCAACCCTTGAACTCCTTTTGATCTTTCTTTTTTGATTCTTGAAGAAGTCAAAAATCTTTCTTGATCCCTTAACTAATTAAGAAGAACAACAAACAAGAAGTGATTGTAACTAACTTTCAACAAATTTAAGAAAAAGAAGAAGAAATCAAGAATCTTGGCACCAACCCTTGACACCAAGGAAGGAGATGCCACCCACCTCTCTCTTAGATCCAAAGGAGGATGCCTAGAGAGAGAGGGCATGGGCTAGAGAGAAGAAGAGGATGGGAGGCATTGGGCACAATAAGGGTGGCGGCAAAGGATGATAGAATATAAGATAATAAAAAGAGGTAGGACTAGGGTCCTTTAAATAGACAACATAAGGGTGTCCTAATCAAATTAGGATCCCTCCTCTTAATTATATTAGAAGTCCTAGCCTTAAAATATTTGGACCAAGTAAATGGGGTGCCACCCATTATTGACCCACGCCCATACCCAGTGCTAGGCGTCCTATCATATAGGATCCAATTAAATGCTCTCAAATCAGCCCACATGATTTCATGAATTTACTTCAAGGGTTTTTGATCAAAATAAAATCAAAAAACTTTTTCTTGATTTAATCCAAATCATAAATTAAGCATCCAACCATTAAAGTCTATTGAATCAAATTCAATTAGATTCAAATTAAGTGTAGGAATTGGTTAATGCTTATCATATAAGCAAACTAACTACAAGAGGAATTGGATTCACCCAGATGCTAACAAGGTTAACATGAATCCAATAGAATTTTTTTAAATCCATATAAATTGATGCTTCATAAGCCTAATTTTAATCAATCCAGATCTTCTCTCTTTAATGTGTGATCTCATAGGTTCAATTTTATCTGATAATAAGACATACAATGATCTCTATCATAGATATCGCTAAAATCTCTTTCAGTAGATCAGAATAGTTCCACTCTAACTTGACAAGGATCATTGATTCAAAATGATCCTATTGAGTGTAGGAAAGTATGGTGGTTTTGTGCATTCATTTTTAAAATTTTACAGCAGAACATACATAAATTAAATAATTTAGTCTAAATGCATGCATAGATCAAATCTAAAACTACTATACAGGATCTATGATATAAACTAATATGCATGTATATAAATCTAAAATCTAAAATTTAGCAAACATAGATTATATCTATATCAAATCAGATCATATCTGAATTATATTTAGATCATATCTAAATATAAATTGAGTTCAAAACTTCATACCTGACTGTGTGTAGCAAATCACCATATCCAAAATCTATAATAGTTGGTTCTTCATGATGCTCAGCAGTCGTACACGTGTCTGACCTCTACAGGTATCCACATAAAGCTCTTGTGCTGATTGATCTCTCCGAGAGTGTTAGCTCGCAAAGACACCATGCTATTGGCTGATCTAAGAATAATATAAAGAAGATGAAGAACAAAGAGACCCTCTTCTTTTCTTCCAAGATTCACGCATCAAATCTCTACGATAGAGATCAAGAGAAGAATCCTTTCTTCTCAATTCTTCCACGTACAAGAGAGAATCTTTCTCTCTTCCTTTCATGCCTTTAAGAAGAATTTTTCTTCTCTAATTTTTTATGATAAAAATTAGATCTAATCTAATTTCTCAAGTAAAAAGTTACATAAATTTTTAACTCTAGAAAAACTTAAAAGAAAGACCCAAGAGAAGAACCGTTCTTCTCTTTTTTTTTTCATGATCTAGACCCATAGGAAGCCCCAAACACCCAACCAGATTTTTTTTTTTTTTTTTCTCTAAATCTCATATTAAAAATTAGATCCAATCTAATTTTTATACTAGAAAAAAATAAAAAAAAAATTAAGAGAAGAACTCCTTCTTCTCCAAGGCTGCGCTCAAGAAAGAAGACTTTTCTTCTTCCTTCTCTTCCTCTCGTTGGGAAGAACTTTTCTTCTCCAATTTTTTGCTATAAAATCAATAGATGAGCCTCTCTTTGATGCCTAAAAACCAGCAATCAAACTCTTATAAAATTTTTCAAAAGGAGATAGGAGAAGAGGCTTGAGACATGTGGGGTTTGGGGAGTCCAACTCTTGGATGCCCCTCCTTTTTTTTTAGTGCATTGGAGAGGGGAGGCCACCTTATTTTCTCATGGAAGATAGGAGAGGGGGCGCACATCTAATTTTGGATGTGAGTTATTCCACATGAAGAGAGGTGGGGTGTGAGAATCACTTAAATAGATGGGTGGTGGGTTGGTTCAGTCCTATTCTAAATAGGGCTCAAAAATCTTATTCCAACTCTAACTAATCCTTGGACTCAATCCTAACTAACTTAAGAATTAGTTATAACAAACTAACTAATTAGGTCCTAGTCCAATTATGAAACTAATTAGGCTCCAATCCAATTAAAAAATTGTTAGATTAAGAACCCTATCAATCCAGGGATAGATTCTTAATGGATATCAGGAAAGCCATTGATCAATAGAGCTTGATCCAATCAAGCTTATTATCTAATAGAATTTGATCCAATCAAATTCAAATCAAATTAAATTAAATTCTACTCAATTAAATTTAATTTGCATCCCTAAGATCAACTGAAACAAGTTCTGTTATCCCATAGGATGCATCCAATCAATCCAAAGCCAACCTAATTGAATCCAATTCAATTAGATCTGATCCAATCTCCATAGCTCAATCAAATTGAGCCACTAACAATCAAATTATTAATTAATTATTTTTTTAATTTATCAACTATTAGTAAATAATTTATTACAATCTTTGCATAGAATTAATCATCAATCACATTGATAATTAAACCCTTCAATGCTTCATAATCATCGATCAGCCATTTGATCAGATGGGTACTTTTATGTGTGTGACCCTATAGGTTCGAATCTAAGTCGATAGTATAAGAATAATTTTTGTACCAATTGATGTAACCATCTAGCAATGGTGACCTGACATTCGGATAGGTCGAATATATACCAAAAAATACTCTAGAACCTACGTGGATATAGTTACCGTATAATTCATCTCTTTAACTCTCGATGCTTAAGGATGACTTAGGGTTAAACTGTCAACCCTAGATGAGTGGTCTACATTATGTCTCAACCTCAAAAGTCTTGTGACTCCTCACTAGGACTACTCTAGCTAGAGTTTTGCTAAATTAAAATACAGTGATACATCATCTCTAATTTTACTTGGAGCAGTCAATATCATCTTGACTTACACTCAGACTTCACAAGTACTTGACTATACTCAAAAATCTTTTATCATCAAATTAAAAATTCAGATAGTCTAGTACCAAAGTACAGTGAGTAGCTTACAAGTCACCAAAGCAGTCTCAGGTCGGAGTGACACTTATACCCATATCCCATCAGAGCAACCCTTAACAGTAGAGTACTCCAGAGGTGGTCATGCTCAATGAAATATACTCCTACATATCATCCATATGCCATACCCGTGTCACCACATATCTTGGTTAAGAGAAAAATCAACTAATATGGCACACAATGACCTACACTCGATATAATTATCATCCTTATAATAATTATATCATTTGGTCATGAGCAGGATTTAAGAACCATGTGATAAATCCTCTTTTATCATTTTGAAAGTAGCTCTAAGTGTTGGGAAATATGTCCTAAAGTCAATCGTTTGATGATTATGCTAATTACAAATATATATGATTGATAAATAATAAAAGTTATTTGGTATTTTTTATCACAAGGATACATCTTCTAACGAACTCCTATATTGTGATAAAGTTCTTAAGACTACTTTGATTGATAAAGGAGGATTTATCGCATAGTTCTTAAATTGGTTCACGACCAAACGATACACTATTACTAGGACGATAGCGATATCAAGTGTAGGTCCTTGTGTACCATATGCATTGGTTGTCCTTATAATCAAATGGTATGGAGATACTGATATGGCATGTAGGTGAGATGTAGGAGTACATCATCACTGAACATGATCAACTGCGGAGCACTCTGTTGTCAACGGTAGCTTGCGAAGGGTATGGGTATAAGTGTCCCTCCGATCTGAGATCACCACGGTGACTTGCAAGCAACTCACTATACTTTGGTGTCGGACTAACTAAGTTTTTAATTCAGTGATGGAAGGTTTCTAGGTATAGTCAAGTACTTATCAAGTGAGTACGTGAGTCAAGATGGGATTGACCCCTTCGAATTAGTAGGAGATATGCATCAGTGTATTTCAATTTAGCAAAATCTGGACCTGAATAATCTATGTGATGGATTTGAAAAAGATTAAAATATAATATGGATGACTTATCTAGCATTGACAGTTAAATCTTAGGTCATCTTTGAGTATTAGGATCAAAGAGATGAATTATACGGTAACCATACGCCAATAAGTTCTTGAATGTTGCTTCGCCTTCATTCGACCTATCCGGATGTCGGGTCATCATTGCTAGATAGTTACATTGATTGATTCAGAAAGTTATTTCTATACTACCGACTTAAGTTTGAACCTATGAGGTTACACTCAAAAAAATTTCTGACTAATCATGTGGTTGATCAATGATTGAGAATCGTTCAAAGGCTTAATCGTCAATTTGATTGATGGTTAATCTTATGTAAAAATTATAATAAATTAATTCATCAAGTCTTAGTAAATTAATAGAAGATTAATTAGTAATTAGATTATTTATTATTTTAATTTGATTAAGCAAAGAGGATTAAATAAAATCTAATTGAATTTGATTCAATTAGGTTTGACCCGATTAGATTATGAGATGATCTAATCACTAAGAAAGAATTATCCCTGATTTGATCAGGACTTTGATTCAATCAATTCCTAATTTGATTAAAATTTGATTAAAAAATTATAAATATAATTAAATTAGATTTTATATATTTTATTTGGGCTAAACCAGATGTGATTTGGTTTGAATTCAAATAAGAAAACTTAGAGTCCTTATTGGAATAGGACTCTTCTCCCTGTGCCAACCCAGATTGCAAGCCATATATCTCCACACATAAAATTATTTTATGTAATATTTTTTCACACCAAAAAGCATTTTCTCTTACCTATCTCACATCCAAATCTGATTTAGTTTTGATAAAAATAAGGTTCTAAAATTAGATTTCAAAATATTTCTTATCAGGAGAATCTATTCTCATCCAGATCAACCTCTCCATGCAAATAAATTTTTTTCTCCTTATATGTATAATATTTTAAGGATATTTTTTTGTGAGAGATCAACTAAGAAGTAATTTACAATAAAAATATATGAAAAGAGATGTCCCATATTTTTTTGACATATTTTGGGATGTAGATTTGTGAAGGGAGGCAGAATTCTGTAAGAGTCCAAGATCATTAGGACTCTTCACCTCACCTCCTTACACACCTATAAAAGGGGCTTTTATGGCTTATTTTATGTGAGTAAGATACCAGAAGAGATATCTTCATGTGATAAAAGTTTGGGCATAGTTCATGATGTAAAAGATGAAGAAGAGGATCCTCTCTCTTGGGGTGTGCGCAAAAACCTGAATTTCAAATTTTTGGTTCTAAGAGTTTGAGAGGAGAAAATGAATTAAAAAAAAATTATTTTCTTTTCATTATTTCTTTCACCTCTTCATCTCCTCTAGAAGTTCATCTTTAACCTCTAAAAAAATTTTAGAGATTTGAAGAAAGGATCCAGATCAGCCAAGAAGAAGGTCTTCGCGCAAGCTAGCACTCCCGAGAAGACCGATCAGATCAGGGCTTCGAGTGAATTTTTTATAGAGGCCGGATGCATGTATGACTATGAGTAACAAGTAAAGATTCTCTCTATCATGACTCTCAGTAGTGGAGATCATCGACCCGTGATCAGGTATAGAGTTCTGAACACAGATTAGAAGTAGATGTGATCTACTGCTCATATGCATGCATGTTGATTTTATCTTCAGATTATTTTAGATTTTATATGTAACATAATATATCATAGATCCTAGAGTAGGTTGATTTGATGATTAGTTCATGTATATGTGAGATTAATTTAATTAATCTAGTTATCTTCCACTGTAATTTTTCAAAAAATTTTGAAATACATGTATGAAATCGCCTACGCATCCCAATAGTGGTATCAGAGCTTAGATTCATTATGACATGATTTATATGCATATTAAATCTGAATTTTAATTTTATTTAGATCTGATATATGATAGTTTGATCTAAATTTAATTAGTAATTGATCGCACAAATTGACATAAAGTTGTCCTGCGTAGGGTTTACCCTTTACAGTGAAAAGATTGTCCTAGTTTGTGCTGATCCTTGATAAAATCTGATTTTATATCATACATATGATATTTATGATCTAATTTAGATATAATCTAAGATTATAATCAGATCTGATATAATTTAGATTAGATCTAAATTCATGCATATATGATATGTGATTAGATTAGATGATCCGATTTGTAAGTACTTGGATTGGGTTGATCACCAGACTGTCGGTCATAGGAACAAGAAGGGTTTAAAGATCCTCTCTTCTCATTCGATAAGGTGCTCTTATGGTGTATAGGGGTGTCATGTGATTAGATCCTATGAAGAAGAAAGTGAAAGAAGAAAACTTACTTTCTTGCAAAATCTCAGATCTTGAAATCCTAGGTGTTGTTGTATGTGATGCAAGTTGTGAAAAAGTTAGTTACATCTAATCTTGTTTAATCAAAATTATTTTGATTTAAAATCATAACAAATTTAGATTTGATCGAAAAGATTTTATGATTTACATGTGAAAATTATTTTCAAAACCTTAACCATGTTGATGCGAAACTTAATTGAGAATTAAGTATGGAATCGATTAGATCTAAAATTATGATTTAAGATCTAATGACATTCGCATAAAATATAGGGGCATGGTTTAGCTTAGATCAGGTTCTCTTAATTAGGTTAGACCTAAGGTTAGAATCAAAGAGTTAATAGACTAACTAGAGAAATTGATTAAATCTAATCAAATATTGAATTAGATTAAAATCAAGATTTCTTTAGAACCAATACAATAGTTGTAGATAATCAAATCCATATCTTTGATTAGATCAAATGGACCTTGATTATGGCTCAGTGGTTGAACCCGAATCATTAGGTTGGTCAAATCAAAACTAATGAACCAATTGGTGTCTAAGATAAGTTTGGCATTTCGATCGGTGGTTTTTAATTGGGAGCAGCTTACCTGGCCATTTTGATGGTGTTTAAGGCAAGCTTAGCAGACCCTCTCACCGATCTCACTTACCTGACCAATTTGATGAATTATGTCTTGATTAGACCGCTAAATGATTTGAGTTGACCCATGTCATTAAGGTTGATCAGTGTGACTAATCTAAGTGCCATTTCAACCAGCATGACCCTAATCCAATTCAATGACTTAGTGAAATCAGTGAGAGGATTGTGGTTTACTGGTTGATCTCTTCTTATCTCTTCTCTAAATTGATTCTTAAATCTTCTAAATTATTAGGTTCATAAAATGAACTAGTTATGGAGATAATTAGATCATAACCTCCCATTAAGGTGAATGATAATGGGTCCATTATTTTTGATTGATATTGCAGGCACCATCTGTCTGGTGTTCTCTTTGAATAATAGAATTATCATTCATCATATGATGACTTTGTTGTACTATCTGATGATGGTTGGGTTGATCGAGCCATTTTCGAACCTGATCATTCATTAGTTAGAAATATTGAGTAGGTTCATGTTAATGGTTTGACCTAACTGAAATTTTTAATGGAGGCCCATTGCCTACTGAAATAAAATTTGGGATAGAATTAATTACTAAAAATTGTTTGAAGAAATAATTGGTTGGAAACCTACCCATAGATGCATATGGGTTGACTGAGCCATCCTCGAGCTTGTATGCAGTCTGTGTGGATTCTAGTACCTGCTAAAAAATTATGATAATTTCTCGAATTGGAGGTAGAGGCTATCAATTCGTATAAAATAGTAGAAGAATCTTTAGACTAAAGTTCAAGTCTTTAAGCTTAATCAATTCATAAACATAAAGGGGTTGTGGTTTTCCTTCAATTATGGCTAGATGTCTGCTGCTCCATTCACTATTTGACAGTGACTAATTTATAGGATCTAATGTCGATAATTGGTATCGAAAGTTGTAAATAGTTCTAGAGCATGAATGGATCCTAAATATGATTATGGATCCAGTATCTGAAGTTTCCACATCCAACACATATGATGCGATCAAAGGCACTTATCAGAGTGGCCAAATGATCATATCATCATGTGGTGTTATTGGGAGCAGTAAAGAACATGAATTTAGTTGTAAATTCGATGATGCTCAGTAGAAAAAAATTTTTTAAATGTTGAAGGAGTTCTTTCACACATCTGAAGATGTATCTTCAGTGGGATAATAAATTTTTTAGAAAGAAAAAGAAAAAAAAGATGCAAAAGAGTCATGCTTGGGCTAATGAGTCTGAACTAATAAAAAAGTCTAAGGTTAATTTGGTCTGGCAGAGTCTCTTGATCCGAACAGGCTAAGAAAGAGAAATTAGCAAAAGATTGCTGAACAAGATACTTATATGATAACACCTTGTGATTTCTCTATCTGTGACACTACTACTTGGGTATTGGATATTAAAAGTATATACAAATTGTTGCAATGACTTCAGGATAGTAGAAAGTTTAAAAATAGCAAGAGATTTTTGAATATTAGAGTTGGAAGTTTGATACGATCGCGATATTATCGTTAGGACATCGTGATTATCAATCAAATTTTGACTTCAATAAAAATTAAAAATATGTAGAAAGTAGTGAGTTGAATCCACAAAGAAGGCAGAATTTTGATTTGAAATCTTTGACTTTTGCAAAAAAAAAAAAAATTGAAGAAAGTAATTTAAGTCAGAAAATAAAAATTAAAAGTATGAAAAATAAATTTGATACTAAGATCTACTAACTAGATCCTAGCATTTACTTACAATAAAAATAAATAATAAGAATTTAAAAAGTATAAAATAAATTGATACTAAGATCTACTAATTAGATCCTAGCATCTAATGGCAAAAAAATAAAAAATAAAAATTTAAAGTGCAAGAAAATAAATTTTACATTAATTGAAATAAAAATTCAAGTATAAAAAATTTTAAAAAAATAATAAAATAAAATAAAAATAAAACTGTAACATAGATCTAAAGTTGATCAGTCCAGTCTCATCGGAAAGATGGTTGATGACCTCTTCTTCTTTCTTCATACTTCGTAGAACGAACCAGCTTTTCTCCTTCTTCTCCTTGGGTCTCTAAAGCTATATAATATTTCTTTCTATTTTTTTCTACCCTTTTCACTGAATTTTTTTGCTCCTCAAGACTTATTCTCGGACCCCCTATTTATAGGTGAGTTTTTCATATTTTGTTGGTAGGAAAAGGAGTCCTAAAACCTTTAAAAATCGTATAAAGTCCTTTACAATTATTTCTGATCGTTGGATCAACTTCGGACCACTTAGATCTGATCAAAAATTATTATTTTTATCTTTATCAAAGTCAGATTCAACCACAGCCGTCCGATCGTGCTTTGGATTGGTTTTTGGCCATCGGATCACACAAAAGATTTCCTTAACATAGTTGGGAGCATCCTCAGCCATCCGATCGCATGATAGATCACTTGTGGGCCGTCGGATCATGTAGAAGAGTCCTATTCAAAGTCGACAATGTATTTGGACCATTGGATCTAATGATGGATGAGTTTTTGGCCGTCCGATCATACAAAACCTCCTCTTATAAACCGACAGCAAATGTGGACCGTTGGATCTGGGTCGGGATGAATGTCAGCCGTTGGATCATATCTAGAATTCTTCACCCGCTATGAACCGCACCTGTAGACCATGTGACTGTTCCTGTGGACTGTGCCCTTGCTTCTGTGGACCAAACATCCGATCCACTGTGCACCGAAGGTAATATTTTTATTTTTTAAGATATTTTGGTTTGATTTTTGCTCTGATTTTTGTCAGAAAAATTGAAAAAAATATACATTAAATTTTTTAAATTTTTTTTATTATTTTAGTGCTTAAATTGCTCAATTAAATTAACATCTATTTTTTATAAATATTCTTTGATTTTATATTTTTTTAAAATTATTTATTTTTACAAAAAAAAATTAATTTATTCATGAAATTAGATTTTTAAGAAGATATTAGCACCATAAATTATCAAAAATATCTACAATAAAAATAAAAATATATCATTTATCACACCTCCCAATTTGAACTTTGCTCATCCTCGAGTAAAGAAAAAATTTAGAATTAAGTACCGTTTAACTTAAAGTTTCAGATTTCACCAAATAATTTTTAAAAAGGATCACTGATGTCTAGTAGAGTATGAGTGAGGTATGTCATTGAGGTATTAATACTAATCAATGTGAGAGTTAAACTAAGAATACTAAATATTTTTTGAACTTTTTCAAATTATTCCTACCTTTATCTCTAAATCATTCACCTTCATATTGACAAGTATATTGTTACTTCCGTTCTTCATTTATTGAACTTTTTTTTTTAAATATTGTACCGCTATTGAATGTCTTAACCCCTTAAGCTTTCTGTTTGACCCATGTAGTGAGTTTTCAGCCAATGACTCTCAAACCAGACAACTTTAGGGCACTAGGTATAGAATACCCCTCGAACCTACTTGCTCGAATCAAAAGATTATGAGTTAAAATTAGCTTAACAATAAAGCTTCTTTGCCCTTCATACCTTTTGATGCGAAACTTAATACTTGCTTAGGCAAAGAGATCCGGTTACTCAGTATGAAGTACTTGAAAACTTTTTTTTTAATAGATATATATGAAGAAACATATAGTTATCCTACACAAGCCCATAAAAAGTTAACTCTTCTTTGATGCTGGTAGAAAAATTTAAAAATGCTCAAAGAAAACTGTTTAAGTTTTAAACTTAACTCTTTGTTGAATTTTCTTAAAACTTGATCCCTCAATATCTCACAAACTCTCTAATCTGTATATCAATTCTTTTAAAAAATACTTGGTTTAACTTGATTCTTAAGTATAATCAGATGCTTAAATACTAAATACTAACTTACTTGAGAACTTTAAAAATTTAAAAATTTTTATTATCCCCCCCAACTTAATCGATATTGTCTTCAATGGAGTAGGAAAAATGAAGGGTGCATGCAAAGAGAAAAAAAAAGAGAGATGTCACCTGATCTAGAAGTCTTTTCAAAATTGATTCTCCCCCCAACTTAGCCAAGATTATCTTCAGATCCCTACAAAAGACACTAAGTAAGACTTGATTGACCTAAATAAAATACAAAAGATAGTAAAAAATATAAAATTAAAAAATAAAAATAGGGTTACCTCCTAGAAAGTGCTAAGTTTACCGTCTTCAGTCAGACCATGCTGATTCTCTCACCTATCCTGTGTCAAATATTGAATTGATAAATTTCAATACTTTTGGATTGCCAATCTTAGGAAGATGGTTTATAATAAATTTCAATATTTTGCTGCCAATCTTTAGAATGTATTGCACATCTTTGTTCTTAATTGTAGTAAGATAATTCACAAACCCATTTACAGACCCTTGTTTGTTGAAAATTTCTCCTATTTGTTCTTCTAAAATGCTCATGAACTGAATTTTTAGGTTAGGAGTTGAGTTTGAAGTAATGGGTGCTGAAAAGGTGTCAGTTGATTTTAAACATGTGTACTCAGATGTGATCAAGGACAATTTCAGTTCTGGAGGAGGTAATTCTAAAGTGGAAAAACTGACTTCTGAGGTTGAAGGGAATGAAATTTTTGGTGAATATATCTCGAGTAACTCATCCACTCTCTTCTCTTTATCACATAGATCAGTAACGATTTTGGACTCAGGTTCTTCTATCTGATTAGTCTCAGTACTAATCTCCTCTTCTAATTTTTTTTTTGGCTAGCATCAGTACTAACCTTTTTCACCTGATCTTGGTATGAGTCCTTAAGAATCCTATCACTTTTAAGCTCAGAAATTACTTTGTCATTTTTAAATTAAGGATTCTTAGGTGAGACATTGGATTGTTGACTAGGTCCAGATGGTTGGTGGGTGGTTGGGTTGTTTTCAAAATTCAGTATTTGTTGGCTCGATAATTGACCTAGTTCTCTCCTCATAGAAGATTCAGTTAATTGACTTATTTGTACTTCTAGTCTGGTGAGGGATTGCTGTTGAGTCATAATCATTTGTTGGAGTTGGTTGAATCTATCATCGGCTAGATTGATCTGTTGAGGAGGTGGGTATGACGGCTGATTGTAATAGGATGGTTGGATAGGCTGACTAGGCTGACCACTATTATAGGCATAGTTTTGGTTTTGGGGCCTATTCTGAAAATTTTGCATAGAAAAAATTTGGGTCTGGACCCGAGTCTGTTGGGGTCTTCAAGAAAAATTAGGGAAGTTCCTCCAATCTTGGTTATATGTATTTAAGAATGGGTCATTAACAGGATTAGAGTAACCTTGAGCAGCTTGAATTTATTCTTAGATGAAAGGTGAAAATTGTGCAGCCATAGGACATTCACTCACATGATAAGCTAGGCTAGCACAGATATAACAAATCTTTTGATAATTGAAAGGTTGTGTGTATTGCGCAGGAGATTGTGATCCTAGGGCTAGGCATTTATCTATAAGAAGGTCGACTTTATCTAATTTTTAGGCTAACAGGTTCAAATCGGCCTCAGGACTGAAATCTGAATAAAATGATGGGAACATTGATGGGTTATAGGTGGAAGGAATAAAATATTTCTTCATCTGCCAAGTGATTCTTATAATTTTCAGCTATTTTATTATTAGGTGTAACATGGATCAGCCGTTTAATTTTAGAATTAGATTCAACTAGATCAAAAAAAATTATACCGTGCATATACCAGTGCAAACCCTAATGTGTGATTGAGTTTTTTTTTTTTAAGAAAAAGGAGAAAGAAAAGAAAAGAAAGAAAAAGCCCTAGACCTAAAGACAAAAGATGAAAAGAATTAGTTGTGGTTAAGTGTTAATTGTGATCAAGTTAGCAGATAATTAAACCTAGACACCTACGGATTTCTTAGACCTAACAGTTTTATATAGAGTGGCTTAGTCTAAATACAAATTGGGTTTGTTCTCACTTCCTTCAACTAGCCAGATAAGAGGTGGGGTCGTAGGGGTCCCCCCATTGCTTGCCTTAGACACCAATTGGATTGGCCAGGTAAGCTAACAGAACTAATTAAATAACCACGAGTCTACTTAGGCTGAGTCTTTGTAATTTCTTGCCTTAGACACCAATTTCAGGGGTGAGTCCAAACTTACTTTGCACTTGACTTCACCACAATACTCAAACTAAACTCAATTGATCCTAAGGGTCAACGTCTACTAAATTTTAATTAGATTAGGGTTAATGCAAGATGCTGGTTGGTTATTTTTGAACTAAGGAAGGGTGATGAAATCTCCACCTTATCTTGTTATGGATGTTGCTTTTAAATTGATTTGAGATGAATATGCACAACCAATTTCAAACAAGGGAGTTCTATGCAACTAAATTAGATGCATAAAATTAATCAAACTTGAAAGCTTACCTTGTCTCTAGCAATCATCAAAAAAAATTCTAAGATGATGAATGCTTCTAACAATTAACTTTCTACTCTTATCATACGATTTTTATTAGATTTATGTGGGTGAATTTTAGATTAATTTAAAAAAAATAATAATTAATACTAAAAAAATAGTTAGGATTAGGGTTAGGAATGATCTCACCAAGCAAAAGTGGAAGCTTTCTATCTCTTTTTTTTTCTAAATTTTTCTCTTTTTTTCTATAAAAAAAATTAAAAAAGTTAGTAAACTATATTTATAAGAAAATTAAAGAAATAAAATATTAAAATTGGTACCTTCCTCAGTAATGGCATCAAAAATTGATATGGTCTCCGATAATGGTGCCAAAAATTGATACGATCGTGATGTTATCGTTAGGACATCATGATTATCAATTAAATTTTAACTTTAATAAAAATTAAAAATACATAAAAAGTAACAAGTCATGTTGAATCCACAAAGAAAGTAGGATTTTGATTTGAAATCTTTAATTTTTACAAAAAAATAAAATTTTAAAGAAAATAATTTAAGTCAAAAAATAAAAATTAAAAATATAAAAAATAAATCTGATACTAAGTTCTACTAACTAGATCCTAGCATCTATTTTTAATAAAAATTAATAATAAGAATTTAAAAAGTATAAAATAAATTAATACTAAGATCTACTAAATAGATCCTAGCATCTAATTACAAAAAAATAAAAAATAAAAATTTAAAGTGTAAGAAAATAAATTTTGTATTAATTGAAATTGAAATTCAAGTATAGAGAATTTAAAAAAATAATAAAATAAAATAAAAATAAAATTATAATAAAGATCTGAAGTTGATCAGTCCAGCCTCATCGAAAAGATGGTTGATGACCTCTTCTTCTTCCTTCATACTCCGTAGAGCGAACCGACTTTTTTTCTTCTTCTCTTTGGATCCCTAAAGCTATATAATATTTTTTTTTTATTTTTTCTATCTTTTACCCTGAATTTTTTTGCTCTCCAAGACTTATTCCTAGACTCCCTATTTATAGGTGAGTTTTTCATATTTTTTTGGTAGGAAAAAGAATCCTAAAACCCTTAAAAATCATATAAAACCCTTTACAATTATTTCTGACGGTCGGATCTGCTTCAAACCGCTCAGATCTAATCAAAAATTACTATTTTAATCTTTATCAAAGTCAGATTCAACCACAGCCATCCGATCATGCTTCAAATTGATTTCTGGCCATCGAATCATGCAAAAGGTTTTCTTAATACAGTCGGGAGCATCCTCAGCCATCTGATCGCATGATAGATCACTTTTGGGCCGTCAGATCGTGCAGATGAATCCTATTCAAAGTCGACAACATGTCTGGACCGTTGGATCTGATAATGGATGAGTTTTTGGCTGTCTGATTGTGCAAAATCTCCTCTTATAAACCGACAGCAAATGTGGACCGTCGGATCTAGGTCGGGATGAATGTTAGCCATTGGATCGCACCTAGAATCCTTCGCCCACTGTGAACCGTGCCTGTAGACCGCGTGACTATTCCTGTGGACCGCACCCTTGCTTCTGTGGACCGAATGGCCGGTCCACTATACACCAAAGGTAATATTTTTTATTTTTTAGGATATTTTAGCTCGATTTTTGCTCTGATTTTTGCCTAAAGAATTGGAAAAAATATACATTAAATTTCTCAAAAAATTTTCATTATTTTAGTACTTAAATTGCTTAATTGAATTAACATCTATTTTTATAAATATTCTCTAATTCTATATTTTTTTTAAATTATTTATTTTTGTAAGAAAATTTAATTTATTCATGAAATTAGGTTTTTAAGAAGATATTAGCACCATAAATTATCAAAAATACCTACAATAAAAAATATACCATTTATCAAAGTTATGTTCCAATCCTGATTTTAAGAATTCTCGACTTATTTTCAATTCTAACAATGTCATTTTAGTGATTGTTACTATTGTCTAATGATTTTTCTGATTTCATTATGAATGATGTCAAAATCATGTGGACAACTAAGAAATGATATTTGTGAATAGTCACAGCTTGTTAGTGTATTGTACATAATCAAACAAACTCCTTGAAGTAGATAATGTCATGAAAGCCTACCTTTGGCAATTTAAGCTCGGTCATATAAATAAGAATAGGATCAACAGGTGATAATTTTTTAGGTCAATGATTGTGAATCATTGTCAACCTATCAATCCTATCTCCTTAGTAAGATGACCAAGTCACCTATTGCTAGAAAAGATGAACGAGCCAATGATGTTCTGAATCTGATACATACTGATGTATTAAATATACAAACATATTTGCCATAAATTTGAATTATTTGAAATATTCAAATAAGTTTATAATAAGGTAGAGAAACAAACTTGGAAGAGTATTGAAATTCTTCGATCAGACTGAAGAGGAGAATGCATTTCAAGTAAGTTTTGACATATTTAGAAGAGAATAAGGATTCTCTCTTATTGAAATCGACTTTTTTAGACATAGTTCGATTTATAATAGGATTTATAAGTCTGTTAGTCTCCATTTGAGGTTATGCTCTTAAGACTATTTGTTATGTTCTGAATTGGATTTTGAATTAATCAGTCGCAAAGACTCCATATGAGATATGGACTAGGCATAAGCCGATACTTTCTTATCTTGGGGTTTAGGAGTATTTAGTTTATGTCAAGCATTTGTAGATAGATTAGCTTGGATCTTGGTCCTATATATATTATTTTATAGGATAACCCTATAGAATCTAGAGGATATATCTTCTACCATATTAAAGAACAAGAGTTGTTTGGCATTCTTTTTAGAAAAAGAGTACCTTGGTGAAGGTACTGATACCTTTAATGTGAAACTTATGAAGTTCGACAGGTAGAAGAACCGACATAATCTAGTGAACCCATAGAATCAAATTTGATTAGATCAAATCTGGAATCCATTGTAGAGGCACCATTAAGGAGATTCGGTAGAGTACCACATCTGTCAGATAGATACTTCAGTATCTAGTTCTGAGATGTGATCCTCTTAAACTTGATGAGAACAATAAGGATCTGATCACCTACATGGATGCCATACAGAGGTTCAACTCTGAATAATGGCTTGGAGCCATAGATCTGAAATAGAGTCCATGAAGAACAACGGTGTATGGACACTCATTGATCCACTCAAAGAGATAATGCCCGTAGAGTGTAAGTGAATCTCCAATAAGATCAGAGTAGCACAGATGAGAAGGTGGAGACCTACAAAGCTCGTCTGGTTGCCTAAGAATATTGTCAACATTATGGTATTGACCATAATGAGATATTTTCTCCTATGGCAATACTAAATATTTCAGAGTTGGAACGTGTATTTTGATAAGTGATCAAAATGCATGGCTTCATTGAGAATGAAGAAGAACCCTGTAAATACAAATGGGTTAATAGTTCTATGAGCATATTTCTTATCCTATATGTGAATAAAATTCTTTTAATTGAAAATGACATTCCTTACATTATAGGAAATAAAATTTTTGCTATTATTTTTGTTCTTCATAAAGGACTTTGAGAAAAGCATCTCTTGTTGGGAATAGTGTCCCAAAGCCAATCGTCAGTCTGTTGACGGTTGTGCTCATTTTTGTATATGTACATGAATTATGAATTAATAAAAATTATTTTGATATTTTTCATCACAAAATGTTTCATCTTCTAATAAACTCCTATGTTGTGGTGAAGTCCTTAGGACTATTTAGACTCGACAAAGGAGGATTTATCATTTAGTCCTTAAATCTGTTCGCGACCAAATAATACGTTGTTACCAAGGATGATAACATTTATCAAGCATAGGTCATTGTGTGCTATATAGGTTGGTTGTCCTCTTAACCAATGAGTGTGGAGACACTGGTATGGCATACAAGTGAGATGTAAGGGTACATCTGCACTGAACGTGACCGACTCCGGAGATATTTCTGCTGTCAAGATTTGCTCCGATGGAATATGGGTATAAATATCCCTCCGACCTGAGACCGCCACGGTGACTTGCAAGCAACTCACTGCACTTAGGCACTGGACTACCTAAATTTCTAATTCAGTGATGGAAGGCTGCTGGGTGTAGTCAAGTACTTGACTTGTCGGTGCGTGTGTCAAGATGGGATTGACCACTCCAGTTTAGGAGTTGTATACAGTCATATTTTAATTTAGTAAAATCTTGGCCAGGGTAATCCTTGTGAGGAGTCACAGGACTATTTGAGTTGAGCATGATTTGGATGATCTAAACAGGGTTGACAGTTTAACCCTGAGTCATCCTAAACACAGAGGTCAAAAGGATGAATTATACAGTAACCATATTCACGTAGATTCTGAGTATTGCAATTGCGACTATTCGAGCTATCCGATCATTGGGTACCATTGCTAGATGATCACTTCGATTAGTACAGGAATTGGTTCCTGTGCTACCGGCTTAGGTTCGAACCTATGGGGTCACACACATTAGAGGTTTCTATCTGATCTAATGGCTGATGAAGAGTTCTAATGCTCATGGACTATGAGTCCTACATATCTGGGACTCTGTGATCTAAATCAGGATTCTCTGATCATGAGTCCCACACATTTTGGGTACCGGGGTCAAGAGTCCCACTGGTTTGGGACTCTTCGATCAGGGTTACATATCAATGAATTCTGATGCCTGATTATCCATCGAATTTGGACTCAATATTTATGAGAGATTTAATTAGTGATTTGATCACTAATTAACTCAATTTGATTAATTAATTATTTTTGGATCAAGTCCAATTGAATTGGATTCAGTTGGGTTTGACTCGATTAGGTTAAGAGTTGACCTATTCGTCGAGATGGTTTGGTCCCTGATTTGATCAGGGGTTGGACTTAATCAATTCCTAATTTGATTAGAATTTTATTGAGCCTAATTAAGCCTAATTTAGTTGGGTTTAAATTAGTCTAATTGAGCCTAACTTATTTGGTTCAATTAGGTTGGTTTAAATAATGAAACCACCTTGACACATTCTCCCTGCGCCACCTCACTTCCACTACACCCATTTGAATTCACGAGAAGGAAGTTCTCATGAATTTTTCCTCAGGCAAAGCCCTCCTCACACCCTACTTTAATGCGCCAAATGAGTGGATAAGGATGATTGATTGGCCATTCAAATTCAAAATAAAGTTTGAATTGGAATGAGCAACCAATCTTAGCTCCTTGACCTTATCCTCTTTTAACGCCCCATTTGTTACACGAGAAAATGTTTCTCATGAAATCACTCATGCACAAATTAAGCCACACTCTCCTCTTCTCACACCCTTAGTGGATAAGAATAAATTGATTTCCATTTGAATTCAAAATTTGATTTGAATTCAAATGTGCAATTACTCATCTTTATCCTCTCACGTGGATAAGACGTTTGTTGTTGTTTTAAAAGGAGGAGAAGAGTTGGGCATGGGTAATTGAAAAATTTTGGAAGAAAATCTGGGCGCGTGAGGAATCCTTGTGTGCAAGGTGAAGGTCTATATCCTTCCGAGAGAAAAAGAAAGAAAAGAAAGAAAAAGTGTGCGTAGGGTTTCAGTGAGTTCTTC
>NW_027332424.1:2284926-2380802 GCF_000442705.2 Elaeis guineensis
TAGTGTCCAAAGCCAATCGTCAGTCTGTTGACGGTTGTGCTCATTTTTGTATATGTACATGAATTATGAATTAATAAAAATTATTTTGTATTTTTCATCACAAAATGTTTCATCTTCTAATGAACTCCTATGTTGTGGTGAAGTCCTTAGGACTATTTAGACTCGACAAAGGAGGATTTGTCGTTTAGTCCTTAAATCTGTTCGCGACCAAATGATACGTTGTTACCAAGGAGATACAATTTATCAAGCATAGGTCGTTGTGTGCCATATAGGTTGGTTGTCCTCTTAACCAATGAGTGTGGAGACACTGGTATGGCATACAGGTGAGATGTAAGGGTACATCTGCACTGAACGTGACCGACTCCGGAGCTATTTCTGCTGTCAAGATTTGCTCCGATGGAATATGGGTATAAATATCCCTCCGACCTGAGACCGCCACGGTGACTTGCAAGCAACTCACTGCACTTAGGCACTGGACTACCTGAATTTCTAATTCAGTGATGGAAGGCTGCTGGGTGTAGTCAAGTACTTGACTTGTCGGTGCGTGTGTCAAGATGGGATTGACCACTCCAGTTTAGGAGCTGTGTACAGTCGTGTTTCAATTTAGCAAAACCTTGGCCAGGGTAGTCCTTGTGAGGAGTCACAGGACTGTTTGAGTTGAGCACGATTCGGATGATCTAATCAGGGTTGACAGTTTAACCCTGAGTCATCCTAAACACAGGGTCAAAAGGATGAATTATACAGTAACCATATTCACGTAGGTTCTGAGTGTTGCGATTGCGACTATTCGACCTATCCGATCATCGGGTACCATTGCTAGATGGTCACTTCGATTAGTACAGGAATTGGTTCCTGTGCTACCGGCTTAGGTTCGAACCTGGGGTCACACACATTAGAGGTTCCTATCTGATCTGATGGCTGATGAAGAGTCTAATGTCATGGACTATGAGTCCTACATTTGGACTCTGTGATCGAGAATCAGGATTCTCTGATCATGAGTTCCACACATTTTGGGTACCGGGGTCAAGAGTCCCACTGGTTTGGGACTCTTCGATCAGGGTTACATATCGATGAATTCTGATGCCGATTGCCCATCGAATTTGGACTCAATATTTATGAGAGTTTAATTAGTGATTTGATCACTAATTAACTCAATTTGATTGAGTAATTATTTTTGGATCAAGTCCAATTGAATTGGATTCAGTTGGGTTTGACCCGATTAGGTTAAGAGTTGACCTAATCGTCGAGATGGTTTGGTCCCTGATTTGATCAGGGGTTGGGCTTATCAATTCTGATTTGATTAGATTTTATTGAGCCTAATTAAGCCTAATTAGTTGGGTTTAAATTAGTCTAATTGGACCTAACTTATTTGGTTCAATTAGGTTGGTTTAAATAATAAACCACCTTGACCAATCTCCTGCGCCACCTCACTTCCATTGCACCCATTTGAATTCATGAGAAGGAACTTCTCATGAATTTTTTCTCATGCAAAGCCCTCCTCACACCCACTTTAATGTGCCAAATGATGGATAAGGATGATTGGTTGGCCATTCAAATTCAAAATAAAGTTTGAATTGGAATGAGCAACCAATCTTAGCTCCTTGACCTTATCCTCTTTTAACGCCCCATTTGTTACACGAGAAAATGTTTCTCATGAAATCACTCATGCACAAATTAAGCCACACTCTCCTCTTCTCACACCCTTATGGATAAGAATAAATTGATTTCCATTTGAATTCAAAATTTGATTTGAATTCAAATGTGCAATTACTCATCTTTATCCTCTCACGTGGATAAGACGTTTGTTGTTGTTTAAAAGGAGGAGAAGAGTTGGGCATGGGTAATTGAAAAATTTTGGAAGAAAATCTGGGCGCGTGAGGAATCCTTGTGTGCAAGGTGAAGGTCTATATCCTTCCGAGAGAAAAAGAAGAAAAGAAAGAAAAAGTGTGGCGTAGGGTTTCAGTGAGTTTTCAGGGTTTCAGCCTGGAGTTCGGGGAAGTGAGAAGGTGAGCTACGAGTGTCGTGAGCCCACAAATTTTAGGAAGATCTTCAACATTCTCTCAAGCATATCTGCTGATGATCTGGAGCATCCAAAGAATTGACAGACATCGATCAAAGGAGTTCGATTAGCATCGACCGTCGAAGGGCTCTACAACGAGCTAGCACTCGTGAGGAGTCGATCAGACTGAAAACTTCGTGTGGATGATCGCAGAGGCCAGACATGCTATGTGACTGCATCATGATGATCAGACTCTCCTGACGGTGATCAGATTACGGCGATCTACTATCCGCACAAAGGTATTGTGTTCTGAACACATTATAGTAAAGTATTTGTTGTTCAAATTCGAATTTCAAATTTAAATGCATGCATGCTATATATCATATTTAGATCCTAGTATAGGATAAATTTATATTAATTAATTATATTAATTAATATTTTTCTACTGTAAAATCATAATTTTGAAAAAAATTAAAATTACCATTTTACCCCTGCACTGAATTTAAGCATCAAATGGTATCAGAGCCAGATTCTAAGATATGATATATGAATTTGCATGCATAGATTAAGTTGTAATCTAAAAGTTTAAATTTGAAATTTATAATTCAAAATTTAAAATTTAAATTTTGAAAGTTGTTCGAAATTCAAAATTAAAAAATTTAAAATTCCAAAATTTAAAATTTGAATTTTGAAATTTAAAATTTAAATTCAAAAAATTAAATTTAAATTTAAAATTTGAAATTTTGTTGAAATTTTAAATTTAAAATTCAAAATTTGAAATTCAAAAATTTGAAATTTGAAATTTGAAATTTGTTTGAAATTTGAAATTCAAAATTTAAAATTTAAAATTTAAATTTTGAAATTGATATATTTAGATATACTTGATCCAAGTAGCAAGTAATCTAATTGGGTTGGTTGCCATGGCCGTCCGATCATAGGAGAAAGTAGGGTTTAAAGGCCCTCTCCTCCCATTCGATGGGGTCTCCTATGGCGGTAGGGGTGCCGCTGCAATTATATCCCATGCAGATGAAGCAGCAAAGGACTTAATTATAAAGGTTCAATTATAAAATTTATCATGAATGTATTAGATTAGATCTAAAAGAATATTCATGATTTATTTTGATTGAGTTATTTTCTGTTATGTAATTAGCAATAGGATTGCTATTTATGAAATGTGCTGATCTATTTGTGTAATGAGTCAATATATTTGGTGAACAGAAAATAAAATCTTTCAAATTTGAAAATTATTTTCGAAAAGCCAAACCCTGACCCATCAGCCCAAATACTTAATTAAAAGAATTAAGTGTTGTCAAGTTGGTCTAGAATTATGAATAAGACCTAAGATAATTGCATAAACTTGTGGGTTAATGGGTTAGATGGATTAGGTCCATAATTGGGTTAGACCTAAGGTTAGCTTAAAGAAATGGACTAAATTAGAGTAATTGATCAAATCTAATCAAAAGTTGAATTAGATTAGGTCAAGGACACTCTAGACTCAACTCCAATAGTTGTAGTTGAATGGGTCCATGTCTTTAACTAGACCATGATGGATTTAATTCATGGCTATGCGGTGGAACCATATTTACTAAGTTGATCAAATTAAAACTAATGAATCGGTTGGTGTCTAAGGTAAGTTCGGCAGTTTGACCAGTGGTTCTTAAGTGGGAGCTACTCGCATTGATTTGATCTCTGACGAGCTAATGGCTTATCCCCACCACTGATCTCACTTATCTGGCCAACCTGGTGAGTTAGGTTTTGATTAGATCACTTGGTGATTAGGGCTCACCCATGTCATTAGGTAAATCAGTTTGACTGATTTAGGTGCTCCTAATGCCAGCTTTAATTAAATTCTTTTTAATCTGACTTGGTGAAGTCAGTGGGAGAATTGAAATTGGCTGGTAATTATCTTCTCATCTATTTTTTTAATAAAATCCTCAAAAATTATTAGGTCCTAAAAATGATTAAGTTATATTGATAACTAAGTCATAGCCTCCCATTAAGTGAGTGATAATGAGTCCATTAGTTTAATAATCATTGGAGGCCCAAAGGCCTGGTGCTTATTGACTAATGAAATTATCATTCATAATATGATAATTTGGTTTGAGTCTTTCTGATGGTGGTCAGGTTGGCCGGCCAAAGTCGGGCCTAATCATTTATTGGTCCGATTCACCAAATCAAATCATGTTAATGGTTGGACCTAACCAGATCTTTTCAGTGGAGGCCAAAGCCTACTGATTAGGTTCTGGGGCAAAATCAATTATTAGAAGTTGTTTAGAGAAACAACTGGTTATGAACCTATCCATAGATACACATGGGTTGACCAACCAAAGTTGGGCTCGTGTGTAGTCTGTGTGGATTCTAGTACCCACTAAGGAATTAAAGTAATTCCTCAAATTGGAGGTTGAGGCTACCAGTTCATAAAAATACTAGGAGAAACTTTAGACTAAAGTTCAAGTCTTTAGTATTAATAATTTATGTACTAATATAGGTCTGATTTTCCTTTATGCAGCTATGGCCACTATCCTTTCGCTCCGGTCATTATTAGATAATGACAAGCTCATGGGACCTAATTTCGATAGTGGGTATCGAAAATTAAAAATCATCCTTGAGCATGAGCGGATCCTTTATATAGTAACGGATCCGACACCTGAGGAGCTAGCCCCAAATGCTAGAGGGACGGTCCGAGACACTTACCAGAAGTGGCTCAATGACCGCACCACCGTTCGGTGCATTATGCTGGCGGCAATGAATGATGAGTTCAGCCACAGGTTCGAGAACGCCCAGCCTCAGGAGATGCTTCAAATATTGAACGACTCCTTTGGCACGCCTGACGATGTTGAAAGGCACAAAACTAGTTGTGCCATTTTCAATGCTCGGATGAGGGATGGGGCCTCAGTCACTGATCATGTATTATACATGATCGAAATGATTGAGCACCTAAGTAAACTGGGCTTTCCCCTGCACGAGCAGCTCAGTAAGGATGCGATCCTTAATTCTTTGCCCAAGTCCTTCCTCCCCTTCCTTACTCATTTTCGAATGACAAAGCCTGCAGTGAACTACCATGGCTTGTTGGGGTTGCTGTAGAAGTTTGAGAAGGACCACCAGCTCCATAAGGAGTCGATGAATGTTGTGGGAGGGTCTTCTTCTGGTCGTTGACCCTTTAAGAAAGGGAAGAAGAATAATAAGAAGAAGAAGAATAGAAGGTGCAGCTGCATGCTGGGACGTCTGCACAGGGTCAGACCAAGAAGCGCAAGCCCGACCAAAGCCAGGCGGAGTGCTTCTTTTGCAAGAAGCAGGGGCACTAGAAGAGGAACTGTCCTCTATACATTGCCTCATCGGACCCGAACAGGCCGAAGAAGAAGCAAGGTACTTATATGATAACATCTTGCAACTTTTTCATTTGTGATACTACTGCTTGGGTATTGGATACTGGAAGCCCTTATCATATTTGCAATTCGATGCAGGGTCTGCAGGTCAGTAGGAGATTTGATGAAGGTGAGAGATTTTTGAACCTTGGAGATGGAAGCAAAGTTTCAGTTCTAGCATTAGAAATCATGAACCTTGTAATCAATTCTCGAAATATAATTCTGAGTGAATGTCACTATTGTCCAAGCATTTTATTAAATATTATTTCTGTAGGCCTTTTGGCCATGAACGGTTATCAATTTTTAATAAAAGAAAATATTTGTAATATGATTTTGAATGGTGTTACAATGTTTGTTGGACAACTTAATAATAGAATTTACTTTCTATCACAACCTGTTAATGTGGTTCAAACCTTCGGTAAACATTCTAGAATAGATAATGTGTCAGAAGTCTATCTTTGGCACTGTAGGCTAGGTCATATCAATAAGAACAGGATAAACAGGTTGACTCAAGAAGGAATTCTTGAAGTAGGTGATTGTGAATCACTTCCAACCTGTGAGTCATGTCTTCTTGGTAAAATGATCAAGTCACCTTTTACTGAAAAAGGTGAGCGAGCCAGTGAACTCTTGGCTCTGGTACATTCTGATGTATGTGGACCCATGAGCTCAAGTGCAAGAGGTGGATATTTCTACTTCATAACATTCACAGACGACCTATCAAGGTATGGGTATATCTATTTAATGAAGCATAAGTCAGAGTCGTTTGAAATGTTCAAACTATTCCAAAATGAGGTAGAAAAATAAACCGAAAAGTATATTAAAACTCTTCGATCTGATCGAAGAGGTGAATACCTTTCCAATGATTTTCTGACATATCTTGGGGAGAATGAGATTCTCTCTCAGTGGACACCTCCTGAAAACCACAGCATAATGGTGTGTCTGAAAGGAGGAATCGGACCTTGTTGGACATGGTTTGATCTATGATGGGGTTTGCTGGTCTGTCGATCTCCCTTTGGGGATATGCGCTCGAATCGGCTTGTTACCTTCTAAATAGGGTTCTGAGTAAGTCTGTAACCAAAACACCATATGAGATATGGATAGGACGTAAGCCAGTACTCTCGCACTTTAGGGTTTGGGGGTGTCCGGCTTATGTTAAACGTTTAATTACGGACAAGCTTGGACCTAGGTCTGACAAGTGTAATTTTATAGGGTACCCAAAAGAGACCAAAGGGTATTACTTCTACCTAGCTGATGAGCAAAAAGTGTTTGTTAGCCTTAAGGCAATCTTTCTGGAAAGGAAGTTCCTTGGTGAAGGGACTGTTGCCTCTAAGGTCGAACTTGACAAAATTCGGCAAGTAGAAAATTCGATGCAAGTTGCTGAACCTAAACCGGATTTGATTAGATCAGATCCAGAGCCCATTGTTCAAGCACCCTTAAGGTGATCTGGTAGAGTACCACGTCAACCGGACAGATACTATGATTTCTTGATTCGGGACGACGATCTTATCGAACTTGATGAAAATGATGAGGATCTGATTACCTACATGGATGCAATGCAGAGACCCGACTCTGAGAAATGGCTAGAGGCTATGAAATCCGAAATGGAGTCCATGAAGGTCAACAATGTGTGGATATTGGTTGACCCACCTGAAAGAGTAAAATCCATAGGATGTAAGTGGGTCTTCAAGAAAAAGAGGGGCGCAGACGGAAAGGTGGAAACCTATAAAGCCCGTCTAGTTGCCAAGGGATATCATCAACATTATGGTATAGACTATGACGAGACGTTTTCTCCTGTGGCAATGCTCAAATCCATTCGGATTATACTTGCGATAGCTGCCCATCTAGACTATGAAATCTGGCAGATGGATGTGAAGACAGCTTTCCTAAATGGAGAGCTGGACGAAGAGGTGTATATGATACAACCTGAAGGATTCACATCCACAGATGAGTCTAAGGTGTGCAGACTACAGAGGTCCATTTATGGACTTAAACAGGCATTCTGAAGTTAGAACATACGTTTTGATAGGACGATCAAGACGTATGGCTTCGTTAAGATTGGAGAAGAGCCCTGTATTTATAAGTGGGCTAATGGTCCAGTAGTAGTATTTCTTGTATTGTATGTGGATGACATTCTCTTAGTGGAGAATGATATCCCTGCATTACAAGGAATAAAGATTTGGCTGTCGTCATAGTTCTCCATGAAGGATCTGGGAGAAGCTTCCTACATCCTAGGGATGAGGATCTATAGGGATAGATCTAAAAGGTTGCTTGGTTTATCCCAGTCTATGTACATAGATATTATGCTGAAGAGGTTCAGTATGGAGAATTCCAAGAAAGGCTATCTACCGATAGGCCATGGAATTTTTCTCTCGAAGAGGGATTGTCTGACAACACCTCAAGAGAGAGAGCATATAGGTAGGATTCCATATGCTTCGACAGTGGGATCTATCATGTACGCCATGACATGTACACGACCAAATGTGGCATATTCACTAGGGGTAGTGAGTAGATACCAATTTGATCCAGGAGAGAATCATTGGAAGGTTGTTAAAATCATCCTGAAGTATTTAAGAAATACTAAGGACCAGTGGCTTGTTTATGGTGAATCAGACTTGAGACTTATAGGGTTTACAGACTCTAGTTTCCAGTCTGATCATGATGACAGCAAAAGTGTGTCGGGATTTATTTTTATCCTTTATGGTGGGGCTATCTGCTGGAAGAGTTTCAAGCAGCACACAGTGGCTGATTCAGTTTGCGAGGTGGAGTATGTCGCTGCATCAGATGCTGCCAAAGAAGCGGTGTGACTGAGAAAGTTCATCATCGAGCTCGGAGTAGCACCCTCCCTTGTTGGTCCAGTTCTGCTCTACTGTGACAGCTCTGGAGCCTTTGCTCAGGCGAAGAAACCGAAGGCACACCAGTGGATGAAGCATATTCTGCGCCGCTACCATCTCATCTGGAAAATTATGGATCGAGATGATGTCGACCTTCAGAAGATCGATAGGAAGGAGAACCTGGCCGACCCATTCACTAAAGCCATTGCGGTGAAGGAGTTCGATGACTATAAGTCGAAGATGGGTATTAGATACTGCACCGATTGACTTTAGGCCAAGTGGGAGATTGTTGGGAATAGTATCCCAAAGCCAATCGTCAGCCTATTGACGGTTGTGCTCATTTTTGTATATGTACGTGAATTATGAATTAATAAAAATTATTTTGGTATTTTTCATCACAAAATATTTAATCTTCTAATGAACTCCTATATTGTGGTGAAGTCCTTAGGACTATTTAGACTTGACAAAGGAGGATTTGTCATTTAGTCCTTAAATCTGTTCGCGACCAAATGATACGTTGTTACCAAGGATGACAATGTTTATCAAGCATAGGTCATTGTGTGCCACATAGGTTGGTTGTCCTCTTAACCAATGAGTGTGGAGACACTGGTATGGCATACAGATGAGATGTAAGGGTACATCTGCACTGAACGTGACCGACTTCGGAGCTATTTCTCTGTCAAGATTTGCTCCGATGGAATATGGGTATAAATGTCCCTCCGACCTGAGACCGCCACGGTGACTTGCAAGCAACTCACTGCACTTAGGCACTGGACTACCTGAATTTCTAATTCAGTGATGGAAGGCTGCTGGGTGTAGTCAAGTACTTGACTTGTCGGTGCGTGTGTCAAGATGGGATTGACCACTCCAGTTTAGGAACTGTGTACAGTCGTGTTTCAATTTAGCAAAACCTTGACCAGGGTAGTCCTTGTGAGGAGTCACAGGACTGTTTGAGTTGAGCACGATTCGGATGATCTAACCAGGGTTGACAGTTTAACCCTGAGTCATCCTAAATACAGAGGTCAAAAGGACGAATTATACAGTAACCATATTCATGTAGGTTCTGAGTGTTACGATTGTAACTATTTGAGCTATCCGATCATCGGGTACCATTGCTAGATGGTCACTTCGATTAGTACAGGAATTGGTTCCTGTGCTACCGGCTTAGGTTTGAACCTACGGGGTCACACACATTAAAGGTTCCTGTCTGATCTGATGGCTGATGAAGAGTCCTAATGCTTGTGGACTATAAGTTTTACGTGTCTAAGACTCTATGATCTGAATCAGGATTCTCTGATCATGAGTCCCACACATTTTGTGTACCGGGGTCAAGAGTCCCACTGGTTTGGGACTCTTCGATCAGGGTTACATATCGATGAATTCTGATGTCCGATTACCCATCAGATTTGGACTCAATATTTATGAGAGGTTTAATTAGTGATTTGATCGCTAATTAATTCAATTTGATTGAGTAATTATTTTTGGATCAAGTCCAATTGAATTGGATTCAGTTGGGTTTGACCCGATTAGGTTAAGAGTTGACCTAATCATCGAGATGGTTTGGTCCCTGATTTGATCAGAGGTTGGGCTTAATCAATTCCTGATTTGATTAGAATTTTATTGAGCCTAATTAAGTCTAATTTAGTTGGGTTTAAATTAGTCTAGTTGGGCCTAACTTATTTGGTTCAATTAGGTTGGTTTAAATAATGAAACCACCTTGACCCATTTTCCTTGCGCCACCTCACATCCACTGCGTCCATTTGAATTCACGAGAAAGAAGTTCTGATGAATTTTTTCTCACGCAAAGCCCTCCTCATGTCCTACTTTAATGCACCAAATGAGTGGATAAGGATGATTGGTTGGCCATTCAAATTCAAAACAAAGTTTGAATTTGAATGAGCAACCAATCTTAGCGCCTTGACCTTATCCTCTTTTAACGCCCCATTTGTTATACGAGAAAATATTTCTCATGAAATCACTCATGCACAAATTAAGCCTCGCCCTCCTCTTCTCACTCCCTTAGTGGATAGGAATAAATTGGTTTCCATTTGAATTCAAAATTTGATTTGAATTCAAATGTGCAATTACTCATCTTTATCCTCTCACGTGGATAAGACATTTGTTGTTATTTTAAAAGGAGGAGAAGAGTTGGGCGTGGGTAATTGAAAAATTTTGGAGAGAAAATCTGGGCATGAGGAATCCTTGTGTGCAAGGTGAAGGTCTATATCCTTCCAAGAGAAAAAGAAAGAAAAGAAAGAAAAAGTGTGTGCAGGGTTTCAGTGAGTTCTTCAGGGTTTCAGCCTGGAGTTTGAGAAGTGAGAAGGTGAGCTACGAGTGTCGTGAGCCCACCAAATTTCAGAGAGATCTTCAACATCCTCTCAAGCATATCTGCTGATGATCGAGTATCCAAAGAATCGACAGATATCGATCGAAGGAGTTCGATCTATTGGAGCACGATCTCGGCTCCTCCCACGGACCTTGGGTGCAGCGGAACCTGCAATGAATAGATCTGGAGTCGCCTGGACACGATTCAAGGTCCTTGATGAAATCAGCTTGATTGCTGTCTTCTTCGTCAGCCTTTCGTTCCAGATGAAGAATGCCTCTGAAACTATCTCTAAAAAATCCAAGATCTGGTACCCAACCAGAACAGACCTGGACTGAGGTCCTCCAATTTGTAGATCTTAAATCAGGGCATTCTAGATGGAGAAGAAGATAGATGGAGATAGACCTCGCAGATCTGTCCTGCTGCAGCCTTTCCTGAAGATCTGTTGATGGAGATCTCACCCGTGCCTCAAACGACCTCAGATCAACTCCAGATCTAAGAGAGACTTGTACCAACCTCTTTTCAAGAGATTTCAAGTCCTAGATCTAGTGTTTGGGTGCCTGCAAGAGAGAGGAGAGAAGAAATGGCTGGCAGCTGCAAAGGGGAGAAGGGGCTAGCGCCTCCCTTCCTTTCTTTTCTTTTATGAAATGGCGGCAAGAAACCCTAGGGTTTCTTGCTCCTGGGGCATGAAAGATGGCTGGAGAGAGAGGGAGAAGAGAGAGAGAGACTTGGGAGAAAGAGTTGTCTATTTTCTTTGGCTTAATCAAACCTATACACAGTACATGTATATATAAACACCGGGTCAAGTGACCCAAAAACTCCCTTGACCAACTCTATGGGAGATTAGGTTAACCCAAGCCCATGTACACCCATGACTCGACCTAATCTCACCTATCCTGGGCCCAGACCTAGCCCATAAAGAGTTGGTCTGTGATAGCCCGCCAGCCCAAACAAACCAAAAAAAAAAAAACAGAAAACAGAGGAATTCAGAATCGGGAAGAAGACTCCCGATAGGAGTCTCCTTCTCTAGCTAAATCCGAGCAAGAATCGAACTCCTAAGACCCCTCGGAGTTCTAGGAGTTCCTATAAGAAGACCCCCTCTCTTTAGAATCGATCCATCGACTCTTTTCCCCTCTTTTTCTCTCCGATTTTCCCGAAGAAGAGCCGCGGGCACAGTTGGGTTCTCACCGTGTTTTCTCTCCGACGAGGTCCCAAGAGGTCGAGGTAAGTTCTTCGCTTTTTCCTCCCTTCCTTCCTCTTTCCCCCGTGCATTTGTGCGCGGTGGCCGGTGACGAACATCGCCGATTTTTGGTCGGGAAAAGACTCTGTTTTTGGGGCTTATTTTTCGTGAAATCTCCGGTGCCGGCGATCGGAATTGACCGCCGGCCCTGTTTCCTCCGTGATCGGGGGAGATGGCCCGTCGGCCGCCGGCCTCCACCGTGGCAGCAGCGGTTCGAACGGTCGTTCAAAGCCTGAGGACCAAGAGTCCTCTGTTCCGGCGCAGGAAGAAGAAGAAGAAGAAGAAGAAAAAGAAGAAAAGAAGAAGAAGAAGAAGGAAAAGAAAAAGAAAAAGAAAAGAAGAAGAAGGAAAAGAAAAAAAAAGAAAAGAAAAAGAAGAAAAAGAAAAGAAAAAGGAAAAGGAAAAAAAAAAGAAAAAAAAATAATAATAATAATATAATAATAAATAGGATTTTCTCTCCTCTCTTTTCCACGAAGAAAAAGAAAAAAAAAAGAGAGAGAGAGAGAAAAGAAAAGAAAAGAAAAATCATTAAATTAATAAATAATGATATAAATAATAAAATATGAGAAAGAGAGTTTCTCTCTCTTCCCTCTCTCTCTTCAGCCTGAACTAGTATTTTCTCTCTCTAGAATTGGACTTTCTCTCTCTACTTTCTCTCTCTAAAATTTTCTCTCTAGATTATCTCTCCTAAGATTTCTAGAATTTTGAGAAGAATGATGATGAATTTAAATGATCCTCGTGATGAATTTTTGATCTGTGATCGTCGGACGGTACACCGACATCCACTTTGATCAGATCAGGTATTTTTAGATTTTATTTCTCATGATTTTATTGAATTATCCACATGATAATTTTAGCATGATTTGATCTGATCGATCAGAATTTGTTGAATCATATTGTTTGAAGAATTCAAGATGAGTTTTCTCTCTCTAAAATTTTCTCTCTCTAGAATTTTCTCTCTCTAAAATATTCTCTCTCTTAATTGATTCTCTCTCTAAAAAAAAAAGTTAGTGAATGAAGAAATTTCTTTCAATAGTCCTGATCTGATTCTATTGAAGAATCCTGATCCATGATTGTCAGACAGCGTACTGACACCCACCTTAATCAGACCATGAATCTTTAGATTTGATTATCCATGATTTCGATCTAGCCATGACTTGATTTGATCATGATTGATTTCACCAATTGAGATATTGGACCAATCGTAATGTTGGATTGTGTCAATTGATCAATTCGAATTGTACCTCATGAATTCTCTCTCCTCTGATTTTCTCTCTCCACTTGATTTTATGAAATCGATGAAGAAACCTCGATCTTATCACTTCGAATCTGATTTGATCTGATAGTCAAACTTTGGATCATTTAGGTCCTAATTAGATTTTGATTAGATAAAATTAGATGATCGGACCCAATCTAAACCGTTGAAATATGGTATTCGTATTCTTTCTAATTATTGAAATTGATTCTGTATAGGATTGTGGATATTTGATCATGGGATATCGCGATATGATCTACGAACAAAATTTTTGGAAGAAAATTTATAGAATTATGTGGATTTATTGAAATACGTTTGAGGTAAGTAGTGTTTACTTTTACTGAGTTTATCTGGTATATTATGAATTAAATAAATTTATGCATGCTTGCGATTGTAATTATTTATTGAAATAATTATTAAAAATTATTTATGATGAAAGTTAATTATAGAAAATTATTCATGATTGAAGTTATTTGTTGAGCAATTATTATGATGATATATGATCTCAAAGAATGTTATAATTGATTTGACTCAAATATCAATTAATTTTATTATTCTTGAAAATAATATATGAATTGGAAGACAATATGAAATTGACAACCTGACTGTGTTGAGGACCCCGCCAATGGGGGCATATACGTTGGCAATTGACTGTCCTGAGGATTTATGTCGCCAGTGAGACCAGCGACATGTCGCCAGATAGACCAGCGACAAAACTGCCAGTTAGACCAGCGGTTCCAAAGGACTTGGCTGCCAGATGATTCGCAGCCCACCGCAAGCAGATACGCGGTATTATGACCCTGCCACAGGGATAATGTGGTCATAGTCATGGTTGGTAAGAAGAATTTAAGAAATTGATGAATTTAAGAAGAAAAGCATAATTGGAAATTATGATGAATTGACTTTTATATATGATTGACAGTATGAGTATGATTTCATGAAATTACATATTGATTTGTGATGCATAGTATTATTTACCTGATTATTCAGTTAAAGGTATACACTGCTTACTGGGCTATTTAGCTCATGATAAGTTTTATGTTTTTCTTATAGATCCAGAAAATTAGCATGATGTGGGATTTCGGTTGGGAGAGCGATTAGAGATGGAGTTAACTCATTGATTTAGGATTTTTCTCAGAATTGATTCAAGACTTTTAGTTTTGTTTTAGTGTTGACTTTGTCAGACAGTTACTTTCTTTTGAACACTAAGTTTTGATTTGTTATTTGAATTAAGGTTTGATTATTGAATAAAAAAAAAAAATTATTTAACTGTTTGTGAAGATATCATGATGAGATGCCTTGCATGCTTATGGAAAAAGTATTCTATAAGTATGCGGCGGTTGCCATGACCCTCGATTCAAATCTCGGGTCGGGGGCGTGACAATTAATATGGTATCAGAGCATAAGTAGATGAATTATGAAATATAGAATCAGATATAGAATGGGTGTAAGTGGATAGACACCAGGGACATTATAGTGTAGATCTTTGATGATTGTAGTGGAAGAAATATTTAAAATTTTTGATTAAATATTGAGATTATGTATAAAAGGATCGCAAGAGATTATGACATATGGAGTTTGAAATATGATGGATGATCTATAGATCATGATATGATTAGTTAGATCTTGATCGAAAGAAATCACAAAAGGATTGATATAAAATTTTATTGTGCATTATGGTTATTAATTTGATCATTGGTTATTCAAGTGAATCGTAAGTTCAAATTCGATGTGAGAATAATACTATGATATTACTTCTAGTTGAGAAGTTGACTATTATTAGCAAGATAAAGACTTGACGATAAAATGTTATTCCAGAATGGGCTAAGAAAGTTTTTTTTTGATGCTTGATTGGAATATTTATCGAAATTGAATTTGATATGTGGATTATATATAAAGTGGCATATTAGGATGAATGTATATTTGAGGATATTGCAAAGAAACCTACTTCTTATTGATGAAATCGATTATGAGGTTGTAGAATATTCATCGTACTGGAATCTTTAATCATCATCCTTAGATCTAAATAATGGATCTTATTATGTCTCTTAGAGACTACATGATGTATATGAAATTTTAATTTAAAGACTTCGTATCTAAGTTGATCAAGAGATTTTCTGATATTATTGTTGAGGTTGTTAATGAAAAATTGATATCTTCAGATTAAGATAAAAGATCTGATTTATATTTATCTCAGATTAAGAGATCCATGTGAATTTATAATTTAAAAATTTTGGATTTAGGAATTGATATGGAGTTCCTTTGCTTTTGTTAATGAGGTCCCTATTTGAATCTACTATTAAATGGAGATTTGATTTTTTTGAAGCTTATATGATTGTTATGAAAGGATATTTAATAGATATTGAAGATCCTGATGATAGAAATTTTAGAAAAAAAAATAATATTAATGATTTGAAATTCATATATATTCAGAATATGTCCAAATTTGATGGAGCATCGAAGGATTTTTCTCATTGATTTGACTTATAAAGATTTTTGGTTTGAAAATTATCGAATTGAAGTGATATGAGAATTAAGATTTGATTCATATTGATTATAGTAAATCTATATGATGGTTTAAATATGATATTGGACTCAAGGGTTAATCAAGATTATTGTACACCAGTAAAGGTATGAATGAGAATCAAAAGTTAATCTTTGATTTCAATTGAAATTTGAAAATTTAGATCTTTTCTATTTATAAGGTAAAGAAATAATTTGATCAAACTTTTTTTTTGGTGAACCTAAGAAATTTTGATTGTTAGATCAGAGTGCGCAGTGAAAGCATGGTAATCTGGATTACTTTGAGTAAGTCAAGAATGTTGACCCTTTGAGTTAAAAAAATTATGATAGATGATATGGTTTGATACAAGAAATTTATTGATATTAGAAAGAATAATATTTTAAAATTTTGAATTATTTTAGATATCCTAATGTGATTTTTTAAAAAGTAGTGCTTCCATCTACTATGCTACAAAAATAATTAGCATCCTAATTCTAGGATGAGTGGACCTTTGATTTTAGATTTAGAATATTTAGAGATAAATTTTTTCTATCCTAGAATTAAATTTTATAATTCTCTAATTACTAGGAAGAACTTGAGATTGTTTATCGAATGATGATTTTGATCTTAGATTATTATACTCAAATATTTATCTCCAGGGTATAATGAAATTTGAAGTTAGAATTCTTTTGATCATTATTATTTCTCTGACTGAATGGAAAAGATTGAGGTTATCTATTGATATTGACGATTGTTCTATAAAAGATGGATTAGAGTTATTTATAATTTAATTTGATAATGAATTGATTAATTAAGAGTTGTTAATGTTTAGATAAAGAAAATTGATATACTTACTTAGAATAGAGACATTGATTTTGATTATAAGAAAAATATAATTTTGATTTAGATCAATTTTTGAGTTATTGATTTTTATTATGAAATGACTTAATGATAAAATTTACTTCAAGAATTAGAATATTTAAAGAGTTTGAGGATTTGAGTAAGAAAATTTTGATGACTAGAAAATAGTGATATTGATTCAATCAACAATGGTGATATTGATCTTTATGAAATAACTTAATGATGAAGTTGTATCGAGAATTAAAATATCAAAAGCTCGAGAATGAGATTGAAATGATAAATCTTCAACCTTTGAAAGTATGAATAAGAAAAAATATTTTTGAATTTTGATTGGTTAGGATGTCATCATATGACTCATAGAAGTATGATTTTCTATCTTATGATGGGTTGAAATTAAGAGTGATTAATATTTTGAAATAAAATGAATGATGATGATGAATGAAGTTCTTATGCAAGAATAGAGGCATTGATCCTCTTCTATTCACAAGAGATAGATTTGATTTTAATTTGAGTCATGAGATATTGAATATGATTTTTTACAGGAAATGAGATCATAATTTTGAAATCTTGAAAATATTGAAAATCTTTGAGATGTTGATCTTGATGAATAAGAAAATGAATGGTTCCGTATCAGGTTGATATTAATGTATTGACTTTTTCCTTATGAAATGATTTAAGAATGAATTTGTATTAAGAATTAGAATTTTGAAATATTTGAGGATGAGATTCAAGTAAGAAACTATGAAGACTCAAGCAAGAAAAATTTTGAGGACGAAATTTCTTTTAGAGGGGAAGATTGTGATAGCCCGCCAGCCCAAACAAACCAAAAAAAAAAAAAAAACAGAAAACAGAGGAATTCAGAACCGGGAAGAAGACTCCCGATAGGAGTCTCCTTCTCCGGCTAAATTCGAGCAAGAATCAAACTCCTAAGACCCCTCGGAGTTCTAGGAGTTCCTATAAGAAGACCCCCTCTCTCTAGAATCGATCCATCGACTCTTTTTCCCTCTTTTTCTCTCCGATTTTCCCGAAGAAGAGCCGCGGGCACAGTTGGGTTCTCACCGTGTTTTCTCTCCGACGAGGTCCCAAGAGGCCGAGGTAAGTTCTTCTCTTTTTCCTCCCTTCCTTCCTCTTTCCCCCGTGCGTTTGTGCGTGGTGGCCGGCGACGAACATCGCCGATTTTTGGTCGGAAAAAGACTCTATTTTTGGGGCTTATTTTTCGTGAAATCTCCGGCGCCGGTGATCGAAATTGACCGCCGGCCCTGTTTCCTCCGTGACCGGGGGAGATGGTCCGTCGGCCGCCGGCCTCCGCCGTGGCAGCAGCGGCCCGAACGGTCATTCAAAGCCTGAGGACCAAGAGTCCTCTGTTCCGGCGCAGGAAGAAGAAGAAGAAGAAGAAGAAAAAGAAGAAAAGAAGAAGAAGAAGAAGGAAAAGAAAAAGAAAAAGAAAAGAAGAAGAAGGAAAAGAAAAAAAAAAGAAAAGAAAAAGAAGAAAAAGAAAAGAAAAAGAAAAAAAAAAAAGAAAAAAATAATAATAATAATATAATAATAAATAGGATTTTCTCTCCTCTCTTTTCCATGAAGAAAAAGAAAAAAGAGAGAGAGAGAGAGAGAATAGAAAAGAAAAGAAAAATCATTAAATTAATAAATAATGATATAAATAATAAAATATGAGAAAGAGAGTTTCTCTCTCTTCCCTCTCTCTCTTCAGCCTGAACTAGTATTTTCTTTCTCTAGAATTAGACTTTCTCTCTCTACTTTCTCTCTCTAAAATTCTCTCTCTAGATTATCTCTCCTAAGATTTCTAGAATTTTGAGAAGAATGATGATGAATTTAAATGATCCTCGTGATGGATTTTTGATCCGTGATCGTCGGACGGTACACCGACATCCACTTTGATCAGATCAGGTATTTTTAGATTTTATTTCTCATGATTTTATTGAATTATCCACATGATAATTTTAGCATGATTTGATCTGATCGATCAGAATTTGTTGAATCATATTGTCTGAAGAATTCAAGATGAGTTTTCTCTCTCTAAAATTTTCTCTCTCTAGAATTTTTCTCTCTAAAATATTCTCTCTCTTAATTGATTCTCTCTCTAAAAAAAAAAAGGTTAGTGAATGAAGAAATTTCTTTCAATAGTCCTGATCTGATTCTAATGAAGAATCCTGATCCATGATTGTCAGACAGCGTACTGTTACCCACCTTAATCAGACCATGAATCTTTAGATTTGATTATCCATGATTTCGATCTAGCCATGACTTGATTTGATCATGATTGATTTCATCAATTGAGATATTGGACCAATCGTAATGTTGGATTGTGTCACTTGATCAATTCGAATTGTACCTCATGAATTCTCTCTCCTCTGATTTTCTCTCTCCACTTGATTTTATGAAATCGATGAAGAAACCTCGATCCTATCACTTTGAATCTGATTTGATCTGATAGTCAAACTTTGGATCATTTAGGTCCTAATTAGATTTTGATTAGATAAAATTAGATGATCGGACCCAATCTAAACCGTTGAAATATGGTATTCGTATTCTTTCTAATTATTGAAATTGATTCTGTATAGGATTGTGGATATTTGATCATGGGATATCGCGATATGATCTACGAACAAAATTTTTGGAAGAAAATTTATAGAATTATGTGGATTTATTGAAATACGTTTGAGGTAAGTAGTGTTTACTTTTACTGAATTTATCTGGTATATTATGAATTAAATAAATTTATGCATGCTTGCGATTGTAATTATTTATTAAAATAATTGTTGAAAATTATTTATGATGAAAGTTAATTGTAGAAAATTATTCATGATTGAAGTCATTTGTTGAGCAATTATTATGATGATATATGATCTCAAAGAATGTTATAATTGATTTGACTCGAATATCAATTAATTTTATTATTCTTGAAAATAATATATGAATTGAAAGACAATATGAAATTGACAACCTGACTGTGTTGAGGACCCCGCCAATGGGGGCATATACGTTGGCAATTGACTGTCCTGAAGATTTATATCGCCAGTGAGACCAACGACATGTCGCCAGATAGACCAGCGACAAAACCGCCAGTTAGACCAGCGGTTCCAAAGGACTTGGCTGCCAGATGATTCGCAGCCCACCGCAAGCAGATACGCGGTATTATGACCCTGCCACAGGGATAATGTGGTCATAGTCATGGTTGGTAAGAAGAATTTAAGAAATTGATGAATTTAAGAAGAAAAGCATAATTGGAAATTATGATGAATTGACTTTTATATATGATTGACAGTATGAGTATGATTTCATGAAATTACATATTGATTTGTGATGCATAGTATTATTTGCCTGATTATTCAGTTAAAGGTATACACTGCTTACTGGGCTATTTAGCTCATGATAAGTTTTATGTTTTTCTTACAGATCCAGAAAATTAGCATGATGTGGGATTTCGGTTGGGAGAGCGATTAGAGATGGAGTTAACTCATTGATTTAGGATTTTTCTCAGAATTGATTCAAGACTTTTAGTTTTGTTTTAGTGTTGACTTTGTCAGACAGTTACTTTCTTTTGAACACTAAGTTTTGATTTGTTATTTGAATTAAGGTTTGATTATTGAATAAAAAAAAAAATTATTTAACTGTTTGTGAAGATATCATGATGAGATGCCTTGCATGCTTATGGGAAAAGTATTCTATAAGTATGCGGCGGTTGCCATGACCCTCGATTCAAATCTCGGGTCAGGGGCGTGACATGGTCCCTTGAGGCCCATATAACCTAGACCTCAAGAACCCAAAAGGCCAGCAGCCTTTCAACCTAGGGCCCAACTAGCCCTAGAGTCTCCATGAAGCCCTCACGAATGATGGATCTTGGCCTTAGCCTTGGTCCCCTAGACCTTGGGCACACCATCTGGATCATAACAATCTCCACTTTGGTGTCCCAAGGCCTCAACCAGCTCCACTCTGTCCTTGCGACTGTAGACCCATTTGCAGCCAATGGGCCTCTTCCCTTGTGGCAACTGCACCAATCGCCACGTCTGGTTCTGGTGGAGAGACTGCATCTTATCGGACATTGCCTGGACCCACCGCTCTCTATCCTGGCTCTCAATAGCCTCCTGATATGTATATGGGTCTCCATTCACTATCACCAGGTTATATGACAGCGTCTCCTCGAAGCCATATCGGTCCGGTTGCCTGATGGTCCTCTTGGGCTTATGTAGGGCAACATCGATATCAGTCCTCGGTCCAGCTCGCTCCTGCTGGACCTCTCCACCTGTGGAGACACCTTAGGTAGGTTCTCCACCTGAATGTCATGTCCTCTTGTAGTACCTGCAAGAGGCAAAATAAAAGAGATAAGCTATCCAGCAGCGCCCTATTGGACCTCCTCCTGCTCCTGCTGCTCCTCCATGCCTGCTCGCCTCCGTAGGACTGAATCCTCATCAAAAGTCACATCCTAACTAATGATGACCTTCTTTTCCAAGGGATCCCACAGCCTGTATCCCTTGACTCCTCGCGGATAGCCTAGAAACACCGCCTTGCATGATCTGGCGTCTAGCTTGCTCCGCTCACCAGCTCCAATGTGCACATAAGCCGTGCACCCAAATACCCGTAGATGGTCCAGCCCAACTGTCCTCCCAGACCACACCTCCTCTGGAAGCCTGCCATCCAACCTGGTGTGAGGTGACCGATTGACCAAGTAACCCGCTGCATCAACTGTGTCAACCCAGAACTCCTTTGGAAGCCCTGCCTGCAGCCTCATGTATCGTCCCTTTTTCAAAAGTGTTCTGTTCATCCTCTCAGCCACCCCATTCTGCTGTGAAGTCCTCCTAACTGAGAAGTGTCTCTTGATCCCACACTCCTCACAGTAGTCCTGGAACTCTCTGCTGGTGTACTCTCCACCATTGTCTGACCTTAGACACTTCACGCTCCTCCTCTGCTCCTTCTCCACCTCCGCTCTCCAGATCTTGAACTTGGTGAAGACCTCTGACTTCTCTCTCATGAAGTAAATCTAGAGTTTCCTTGAAAAATTATCAATCAGGGTCATGAAGTATCTGGCCCCATTCCTAGCTAAAACTGGGGCTGGTCCCCACACATCTGTGTGTACTAACTCCAGAGGGGCTGCACTGCGGGCTGTACTGATGTTGAACTGAACCCTCCTCTATTTTTCCATCTGGCAAGACTCACAGATCTCCCCTGTAGCACCATCCTCCAGATCAGAGATGAGTCCTCTCCTGCTCAACTCCCTCAGCCCCCTGTCACCCATGTGGCCTAGGCGGTAGTGCCACATCCTGTAAGTCCCCTCCTGGTCCTGTGCTGCAGCTGCTGCATCAGACTCTCCGGTCACCAAAGATCCCTCCATGCGATAGAGGTTATTGTCCAACCTCCTGCCTCTCATCACCACCATAGCTCCATTGGAGATGTTCAGTACTCCGCTTCTAGCCCTACTGCTGAAGCTGTATCCACTGCGCTCCAAGTAGCCAAGTGACACCAGATTCTTCTCCAGCTCTGGGATGTGCTTTACATTTGTCAATGTCCTCACAATCCCATCAAACATCCTCACCCTGACTGTCCCTATCCCAGCCACCTTGCAAGGATGATTGTTGCCTAGAGTCACTGATCCCTTATCTGTCTTGGTGTATGTAGCAAACCAAGAACTGTGTGGTATGTAGTGATGTGAATACGCAGAGTCTAGTGTCCACTCCTCTGTGTATTGCCTGTGACCATCTGATACCACAAGTAGATCATCCTCCACCTGCTGCCCAGCAACTACACTCATTGATTTTGAGCCACTTCTTTCTCCCTTCTTGCTCTTCCATAGTGGACATTCTCGCTTGAAGTACCCAAACTCATTGCACTTAAAGCATTTCACCTCTTTCTTTCCCTTCCTGGACTTGGACCACCCCCTGGACTTGCTTCTGCCTCTGCCTCTACCTGTCCTCTCTCCTACTGCCAAACCCTCCTGGGGAGCCCGATCTCTGGTCAACTTTTTCCTCTGCTCATTCGGCCTCAGTACCGAGACCATGTTCTCATACTCCAGAGTCTCCTTGCCGTAGAGCAGTGTAGTCACCAAAGAATCATATGATCCGGGCAGCGAACATAGAAGCAATAGAGATTTATCCTCCTCATCTAGCTTCACCCCGATATTCACCAACTCCGTGCACAACTGGTCGAACCTCTGAATGTGGCCAATCACATCAGATCCCTCCTGCATCCGAAGACTGTACAACCTCTTCTTCAGCATCAGCTTGTTGCACATATTCTTCCCCATGTACATGGTGTGCAACTTCGACCAAAAGCCCTTCGGGGTCTTTTCTTCCAGCACCGAATACAACGCCGCATCCGCCAAACATCCTCTGATCACCAAGCATGCTTTCTTCTCCAACGATGCCCACTGTCTATCTGTCATTCCTTCAGGCTTCTCATCCAAAGCCTGATCCAGATCTGCTTGCACCAGAAGATCCTCCACCCGAATTTTTCACATGGAAAAATTTTACTTGCCATCAAACTTCTTGAAATCGACCTTAATATTTCTGTCCATGACTGGATCCAAGCTAAACAAGCAATATAAATTCAAGAAGTGTAGAATATACCTTGATGGTACCTTGCTGAAAATTTTCAGCACTTGAGATCTTCAACTTCTCGTGCTTGGAACCGCTTCCTCACCATCGTGGCTCTGATACCAACTATTGGAGCATGATCTCGGCTCCTCCCACAGACCTTGGGTGTAGTGGAACTAGCAACGAATAGATCTGGAGTCGTCTGGACATGATTCAAGGTCCTTAACGAAATCAGTCTGATTGTTGTCTTTTTCATCAGCCTTTCATTCCAGATGAAGAATGCCTCTGAAACTACCTCTAAAAAATCCAAGATCTAGTACCCAATCAGATCAGACCTGGACCGAGGTCCTCCAATTCATAGATCTCAAATCGAGGTATTTTAGATGGGAAAGAAGATAGATGGAGACAGACCTCACAGATCTGTCCTGCTGCAGCCTTTCCTGAAGATCTGTTGATGGAGATCTCACCCGTGCCTCAAACGACCTCAGATCAACTCCAGATCTAACAGGGACTTATATCAACCTCTTCTCAAGAGATTCCAAGTCTTGAACCTGGTGTTTGGGTGCCTGCAAGAGAGGGGAGAGAAGAAATGGCTGGCGGCTGCAAAGGGGAGAAGGGGCTAGCGCCTCCCTTCCTTTCTTTCCTTTTATGGAATGGCGGCAAGAAACCCTAGGGTTTCTTGCTCCTAGGGCATGGAAGATGGCTGGAGAGAGAGGGAGAAGAGAGAGAGAGACTTGAGAGAAAGAGTTGTCTATTTTCTTTGGCTTAATCAAACCTATACACAGTACATGTATATTAAACACCGGGTCAAGTGACCCAAACCCAAAACTCTCTTGACCAAATCTATGGGAGATTAGGTTAACCCAAGCCCATGTACACCCATGACTCGACCTAATCTCACCTATCCTGAGCCCAGACCTGGCCCATAAAGAGTTGATCCCTTGAGGCCCACATAACCTAGACCTCAAGAACCCGAAAGGCCAGCAGCCTTTCAACCTAGGGCGCAACTAGCCCTAGAGTCTCCATGAAGCCCTCATGAATGATAGACTTTGGCCTTAGCCTTGGTCTCCTAGGCCTTGGGCACACCATCTGGATCATAACACGATCAGCATCGACCATCGAAAGGGCTCTACAACGAGCTAGCACTCGTGAGGAGTCGATCAGATCGAAAACTTCATGTGGACGATCCGTAGAGGTCAGACACGCTGTGTGGCTGCATCACGATGATCAGACTCTCCTGACGGTGATCAGATTGTGGCGATCTACTACCCGCACAAAGGTATTGTGTTCTGAACACATTACAGTAAAGTGTTTATTGTTCAAATTCAAATTTTAAATTTAAATGCATGCATGCTATATATCATATTTAGATCCTAGTGTAGGATAAATTTATGTTAATTAATTAGATTAATTAATATTTTTTTGCTGTAAAATCATAATTTTGAAAAGTTTTAAAATTATCATTTTACCCCTGCACTGAATTTAAGCATCATCTCTCATCCTCGTGATGAAGATCTATAGAGATAGATCTAAGAGGCTGCTTAGATTTTCTTAGTCTAACATACATAGGATGTTTATAAGTAGAATTTATTCTATCATGTACATCATGTATGAGAACTGGATATGGTATACTTACTAAGATAGTGAGTGGATACCTGCAAGATCCAGATGAGAATTACTGGAACGTCATTCTTAAGTATTTGAGAAATACTAAGGATCGGTGATTCGGTTATAGAAAATTTGACTTAAAATTTATAGAATTTGATTCTAATTTTTAGTTAGATATAATAATAACAAGAATGTATTGAAATACATCCTTATTTTAAATAATAGAGCAATCTGTTGAAAAAGTTCCAAGCAGAAAGATATAGTCAAATTCAAATTGTGAGCCAGAATGCATTGCAGCATTCGATGGTTGCAAGAAAGTTATGCGATTATACAGCTTCATTGGCAAGCTAGGAGTGGCACCCTCCGATGATGGTCCTACTGTATTGTATAGCACTGGAGCCATAGCTCATGCCAAGGAGCCGAAGTCCCATTAGCTGACCAAGCATTTTGTATCGCTACCACCTTATTCGAAAAATCTATTAAGGTAACGTCAATCTTTAGAAGATCGACGGAAAGGAGAACTTGATCAATCCATTTACTAAAACCTCGGTGTTTAAGAGTTCTGAGATGATAAATCAAAGATGGGTATATGATGCTATACTGATTGGATTTAGTCCAAGTAGGAGTTATTGGGAAATATGTCCTAAAGCCAATCGTTTGACGATTATCCTAATTATAAATGTATATGAATTGATAAATAATAAAAATTATTTGATATTTTTATCACAAGAATATATCTTCTAATGAACTCCTATGTTGTGATGAAGTCTTTAGGACTATTTTGATCGATAAAGGAGGATTTATCGCATAGTCCTTAAATTGGTTCGCAATCAAACGATACGCTATTACTAGGACGATAGCGATATTAAGTGTAGGTCATTATGTGTCATATACGTTAGTTATCCTCATAACCAAATGGTATGGAGATATTGGTATGGCATACAGGTGAGATATAAGAGTATATCATCACTGAACGTGATCAACTACGGAGCACTCTGTTGTCAAGGATAGATCGCAAAGGGTATGGGTATAAGTGTCCTTCTGACCTGAGATCACAACGGTGACTTGCAAGCAACTCACTGTACTTTGGTGTCAGACTAACTGAGTTTTTAATTCAATGATGGAAGATTTTTGGATATAGTCAAGTACTTGTCAAGTCGGTGCGTGAGTCAAGATGGGATTGATCCCTCCGAATTAGTAGGAGATATGCACTAGTATATTTTAATTTAGCAAAATTTGAGCTCGGATAATCCATGTGATGGATTTGAAAAAGATTAAAATATAATGTGAATGACTTATCTAGGATTGATAGTTAAAACTTAGGTCATCTTCGAGCATTAGGATCAAAGGGATGAATTATACGGTAACCATACGCCAATAAGTTCTAGAATGTTGCTTCGCCTTCATTTGACCTATCCAGATGTTGGATCATCATTGCTAGATGGTTACATCGATTGATTTAGAAAGTTATTCCTATGCTACTGACTTAGGTTCGAACCTATGGGGTCACACTCAAAAAAAATTTCCGACAGATCATGTAGCTGATCAATGATTGAGAATCGTTCAAGGGCTTAATCATCAATTTGATTGATGGTTAACTTTATGCAAAAATTATAATAAATTAATTGACTAAGTGTTAGTAAATTAATAAAAGATTAATTAGTAATTAAATTATTAAATATTTTAATTTGATTAAAAAAATAAATAAAATTTAATTAAATTTGATTCATTTAGGTTTGATTCGATTAGGTTATGAGATGATCTAATCACTAAGGGAGAATTATCCCTGATTTGATCAGAATTTTGGTTCAATCAATTTCTAATTTGATTGAAATTTGATTAAAAATTTATAAATCTAATTATATTGGATTTCATATATTTTATTTGGGCTAAACCAGATGTGATTTGGTTTGGATTCAAATAAAGAAACTTAGAGTCCTTATTGGAATAGGACTCTTTTCCTTGTGCCAACCAAGATTGCACGTCGTATATATCTAATTTTGTATAAGATTTTTTCATACCAAAGAGTTATTTTCCTTATCTATCTCAATCTAAATCTAATTTGGTTTTGATAAAAGGAAGGTTCTAAAATTGGATTTCAAAATATTTCTTATTAGGAGAATTTGTTCTCATCCAGATCAACCTCTCCATGCTAATAAATTTTTTTCTCCTTATATATTTTAGGATGTAGAATTATGAAGAGAGGCAAAATCCTATAAGAGTCCAGGATCATTAGGACTCTTCATCTCACCACCTTACACACCTATAAAAGTGGCCTTTATGGTTTTTCTTATATGGATAAGATACCAGAAGAGAGATCTTCAAGTGGTAGAAGTTTGGACATAGCTCATGATGTGAAAAATAGAGAGGAGGGTCCTCTCTCTTGGGGTGTGTGCAAAAATCTGAATTTCAGATTTTTGGTTCTAAGGGTTTGAGAGGAGAAAATAAATTAGAAAAAAATTATTTTCTTCTCTATCTTTCTTTTACCTCTTCATCTCCTCTAGAAGTTTATCTTCAATCTCTAAAAAAGTTTTAAAAATTTGAAGAAAAGATTTAGATCAGCCAAGAAGAAGGTCTTCGTGCGAGCTAGCACTCTCGAGAAGACCGATCAGATCGGAGCTTCAAGTGGATTTCTCGTAGAGGCCGGATGTATGTGCGGCTGCGAGCAACAAGCAAAAATTTTCTCTATCATATCTCTTAGCAGTGGAGATCATCGACCCATGATCAGGTATGGAGTTTTGAACTTAGATTAGAAGTAGATGTGATCTACTGCTCATATGCATACATGCTGATTTTATCTTCAGATTATTTCAGATTTTATATGCTACATAATATGTCATAGATCTAAGAGTAGGTTAATTTGATAATTAGATCATGTGTATATTAGATTAATTTGATTAATCTAGTGGTCTTTCACTGTAATTTTTCAAAAAAGTTTTGAAATACATACATAAAATCGCCTGCGCATCCCAATACTAAGGACTTCATCATAACATATGAGTTCTATTTAGGAAGATGTATTCCTTATGATGAATCTATTAGATAATATTTATCAATTTATAATTCATATACATATATAGAGCACAATCATCTATAACCTAGATGATTGACTTTAAGACATATTTTTCAACAACTCTCACTTGGACTAAAACCAATGAGATCGATATCAAATACCCATCTTCTATTTATGATCATGAAACTCATTAGATCTGATTGCTTTAGTCAATCAGTCAGCCAAGTTCTTCTTTCAGTCGATCTTCCTAAGGTTGATTTTATTTTAATTTTTTCAGATAAGCTAATTGCAATGCAGAAAGTATTTAGTTCTCAGATGGAACATCGATTTTCTAGCTCGAGCTATGCTCTAGTACTGCTGTCAATACAGAAGGACTGGACCACCAATGAAGGGTGCCACTTCAAGCTCGCTAATGAACTTCAATAACCAAACAACTTCTTTATTAGCATTAAATACTACAAAAAATTATGTATCATAAATAAAACTGGCTACTGAATACTGCATGAAACCTTTCCAGCATGTCACTCCTCTTTTAAAATAAAAATATAATCTGACACAACTTTATCATTTCATTCCGACTAGAAACTTAAATTAATATTCTATAGATTTTAAGTCAGATTCTTCATAAACGAGCCATTGGTCCTTAGTATTTCATAAATACTTAAGGATGGTTCTCATAATCTTTCAAATCTTTATGGAGAATAGAGATGACAACCAAACTTTTATTTTCTATAATGTAGGGATATCATTTTCGATTAAGAGAGTTTCATTCTAAACAACATAAAGAATACTATTATAGAACTATTAGCCCATTGTACATATAGGATTCTGCTTTATTCTCAATGAAGCCATACATTCAAAATATATGTTTCAACTTTGAGAAATTTAATTCAATCCGAATGGACTTGAGGATTGCCATAAGGAAAATATCTTGTCATAGTCAACACTATAACTTTGATGAAATTTTTTGATAATTGGATAGAATTTATAGGTCTCTACCTTTCCATCTACGCCTCTTATCTATCTAAAATCTACTCACACCCTATGGATGTTACTCCTTCAGGTGAATCAACGAATGTTCATACATCGTCGATCTTCATGAACTTTATTTCAAATTTAATGGCTCCAAGCCACTTCTCAAAGTTAGATCCCTATATGACATCCGTATGGGAGATCAAATCTCCATCTTGAATCTAGAAACTAAAATATCTATTTGACTGACACGATACTCTACCATATCTACTCAAGGATGCCTTTACATTGGACTTCGATTTGATCTAATCAACTTCGATTCTATTGGTTTGTGTCAAAATCGGTTCCTCTACCTATCAAGCTTCACCAAGCTTGCTCTTAACGACATCAGTTTCTTCACCAAGAAATTTTTTTTTCAAAAAAAATATCTTAAGATTCATGAACATCTCATGTCTATTAGAAAGATAGAAGAAATATTCTTAATATAATATTTATCAAATCAAGATCTAAACTAGTAGGTTTATGAATGTTTCACATAAGTCTGACACCCCAAATCCTAAGATAAGAGAGTATCAAATTATCCAAGTCCATATCTTATATAAAAATTTTGTGACTGATTTGCTCAAAATATTCTTAAGCACATATCAAGTAGTCTCTAAAACATAACCTCAGACAGACCAACAAACCTCACAGTGGACCGAACTATGTCTAACAAAGTTTGATTCCTCTTTTCAGATATCCTTTTAAGTAGTGGCGTTATAGGAGAGATCCATTGAGAGAGAATTCAATTCTCTTCAAGATATATCAAAAATTTACTGTAAAAGTATTCCCTTTATCGATCTAACCGATGAGTTCTAATACTCTTTACAGTTTATTTTGCTACCTCATTATGAAATCATTTGATTATTTCAATTGATTCGGACTTGTGCTTCATAAGCAAAATGCACCTATGCCAAGATAGGTCGTCAGAGATTTTAATGTAGTAAGTCCTTTTCTGACAATTATATTTATGAGGGCAAATACATCAATATGTATCAAACTCAGAATATTACTAGCTCAGTCACCCTTTCCAATAAAAGGTGACTAAGTCAACTATGCTAAAGGTAGGCTTCAGTGATAATATCTAATCTAGGATGCTAGTTAGACATATACTTTATACTAATAGATTATGGTACTGAGTTTATGTCATTTTCAATTATCCACTCATTATTGTAGTATCATTCACAATGATATCGCAATAATCATTCTTATTGATACTATCAATAAGATTGGACAATAGTGACAATCACTTAAAATGATATTTTCAAGATTGAGAATAAGCTGACGATTCCTAATATTAAGGCTGGAACAAACTTCCATCTTTTACATTCAGGAGTCTCTTATCATTTTCAAACCTTCTACTATCCTGAAGTTTTTTGCAACTGTTTGTAAATATAACTTATACTGTCGGTATCCTATACCCAGATAGTAGTATTACCAATAGAGAAATTTCAAGGAGTTATCATATAACCATCTTTACTAGCAACCATTTGCTGATTTCTCTTTTAGTCCTGTTTGGGTCAAGAGAACTAAAATATTGAGGATAATTTCTCTTCCAATAACCCAGCTTTTTTTAAAGAAGCATTCTGTTTGATTGTGGTTGGCCTTAGACTTCTTGATCAATTCAGGCTCAAGGACTATATTCAACTTCTAATACTGGCCATCGAAATTAGGTTTGATAACGTTGTCACTGTCTAACAGTGAACAGAGCGATAATATTCTAGCCATTTCTAAAAAGAGAACAATTGACCTATCAGTATATGAATTATTTTAAGCCTAAAAACTTGAACTTTAGTCTAAAAATTCTCTCATTATTTTATATGAATTGGTAGCCTCTACCTCCAATTCAAGAAATTACTTTAATTCCTTAGTGGGTGCTAAAATCCACATAGACTGCATTCAGATCCAAGTGTGGCTCGACCAATCCTAGTGCATCTATGGATAGATTCTTAACCAATTATTTTTCTAAATAATTTTTAGTAATTAGATTTTATCCTAGGTATCTCTTCAGTAGGTGTGTGGCACCTCCACTAAAAAGTTTGGTTAGGTCCAACCATTTAACATGACTACATCAAGTGCATCCAACAAATGAATGCCCAGGCTCAAGTGTGGCTCGGTCAACCTGACCATTGATCTGAAGGATATAACAAGATGGTCATATGATGAATGATAATTTCAATACCTAATAAACACCAGACGTGTGACACCTTCAATGCCTATTTAAAATATTGGATGCATTATCATACATCTTAATGGGAGGTTATGATCAATTATTCTCATAACTAGCTCATTTTATGGACCTAATAATTTAAAAGATTTGGTTAATATATTTTAGAAGTAATCGGTCGATCTGTAAGTCATAAATCCTCCCACAAATTTCACCAACTCATGTAAAAGATTAGAGACTAGCTGGTCCAACCTGCAAGTCATAATCTTCCCACTAACTTTATCAAGTCATAAGGACTAGAGACAAGTCGATCCAGGGTACCTAAATCAGTCATACTGATTAACCCTAACGACATAGATCAACTTAAGTCACTTAGTGATCTAATCAAGCAAATGACTCGGACTTAACCATTGAGCCACAATCAAGGTCTATTTGATTTAATCAAAGATATGGACTCAACCTTCTACAACTATTATGTTTGATTTAGAGTATCCTTAACTTAATCTAAATCAACTATTGGTTAGATTTGATTAACTATTCTTTTTAGTCTATTAAGTCTTTAATTCTAATCTTAGATCTAATCCAATTAAAAGGACTTGATTTGAGCTAACCCATGCCTCATATTTTATGCAATGTCATTAGATCTTTAATCATAATTCTAGATCTAAAATATATTTCTTAATTCTTAATTTAGTATAGCATTAACATGGGTTAAGATTATTAATTGAAATTATTTTAATTTTATAAAATAATTTTATATTATTTTTATGTAAAATTTTTTATTCTGAAAACTAGGTCAGCTCACTCCTGAACTGAGTTGGCTCACTTCAATTGGTCGACTAAGTCTGATACTTGGTTGACTGACTGATCATGAATAGTAACTGTTACTGTTTGACTTGAGACAACTGGATCGGATCAGTCAGTACTGAACCAACTAAATTAGGAGACTGGATCGACTCAGTTCAAATTGAGTCGGCTTAGTTGGTATGCTAACAGGTAGCATATAGTTTCAGATCTAAAACTTTTTGCATAAACTGAAATAAAATCAATTATAAATGAACTTTAGATCATATCTAAATATTTTATGATTTTAAATTTTATTTTTTATGATTAAAATAATTTTAATCATATAGATTAGATATTGTACTTTTCATACAACTCAAATTTTGTATCACATACAATAAATTCTGGGATTTCAATATCTAAGATTTTGTATAAAAATAAGTTCTTCCTTTCGCATTCTTCTTCATGAGATTAAATCATATGACGTCAAAGGTTTCCTACTTTATTTTATAGTATAGAAAGGGCCAGCCATAAGAGCACCCTATCGAATATGAAGAGAGGACCTTTAAACTCTTTTTATTCTTATGATCGGATGGTTTAGTGATCAACCTAATCCAAGTACTTGCTAATCAGATCATCTAATCTACTCACATATCATATATGCAAAAAATTTAGACCAAATCTAAATTATATTAGGTCTAATTTTTATATTAGATCATATCTAAAATCAGATCATAATATATTCTATGCATTACTAAATCTAGATTTCAACTCTATATACATATATATTCATATCATAATGAACCTTCGCTCTGATACCACTTGTAGGGAAGTGTGACGGTTTTGTGCATATTTTTTCAAAATTTTACAGTAAAATATATATAGATTAAATAATTTAATCTATAATATATGTATAGATCAAATCTAAAGCTACTATACAGGATCTATGACATGAACTAATATACATGTATGTAAATTTAAAATCTAAAATTCAGCAAATATAGATCTCATCTATATCAAATAAGATCATATCTGAATTATATTTAGATCATATCTAAATATGAATTGAGTTTAAAACTTCATATTTGAGCATGGATAGCAGATTATCACATCCAAATTCCATAGTAGTTGGTTCTTCAAGATGCTCAATAGTCGCATACGTGTTTGGCCTCTACAGATATCCACACGATGCCCTTGTGTTGATCAATCTCTCTGAAAGTGCTAGCTTGCGAAGATACCATTCTATTGATTGATCTAAGAGGAACATGAAGAAAATGAAGAACAAGGAGGTCCTTTATTTTTCTTTCTGGATCCGTACATCAAATCTCTACGATAGAGATCAAGAGAAGAACCCTTTCTTCTCAATTCTCTCACGCACAAGAGAGAATCTTTCTCTCTTCCTTTCACACCTTTAAGAAGAATTTTTTTTCTCTATTTTTTTATGATAAAAATCAAATCAAATCTAATTTCTTATATAAAGAATTATATAAATTTTTAATTTTAAAAAAATCAAAAAAAAAGATCCAATAGAAGAATCGTTCTTCTCTTTTTTTCTTCCTTTTTCTCTTTGATCTTGACCCATAGGAAGCCCTAAACACCCAACTAAATTTTTTTAGTATTTTTTTTTAAAATTTTTATATTAAAAATTAGATTCAATCTAATTTTTATATTAAAAAAAATAAAAAAAATTGAGAGAAGAACTTCTTCTCCCAAGGCTACGCACAAGAAAGAAGACCTTTCTTCTTCCTTCTCTTTCTCTCGTTAGAAAGAATTTTTTTTCTCTAATTTTTTGTTATAAAATTAGTAGAGGAGCCTCTCTTTGATGCCTAAGAATCAGCAATCAAACTTTCACAAAATCCTTCAAAAGGAGATAGGAGAAGAGGCTTCCTCCTTTCTTTTTAGCGCAATGGAGAGGGGAGGCCACCTTATTTTATTACGAAAGAGAGGAGTGGGGGCACACATCTGATTTGGGGTATGACTTATTTCATGTGAAAAGAGATGGGGCATGAGAATCACTTAAATAGATGAGTGGTGGGTTGGTTCAGTCCTATTCTAAATAGGACTCAAGAATCTTGTTCCAACTCTAGTTAATCCTTGGATCCAATCCTAACTAACATAGGAATTAGTTATAACAAACTAATGAATTAGGTTCTAACCCAATTATAAAATCAATTAGATCCCAATTTAATTAAAAAATTAATTAAATTAAGAACCCTATCAATCCTGGGATAGATTCTTAATGGATATCAGGGAAGCTATTGATCAATAGGACTTGATCCAATCAAGTCTATTATCTAATAGAGTTTGATACAATCAAATTCAAATCAAATTAAATTGAATCCTATTCAATTAAATTTGATTTGTATCCCTAACATCAATTAAAACAAGTCCTGTTATCTAATAAGAATACATCCAATCAATCCACAGCCAACCTAATTGAATCCAATTCAATTAGATCTGATCCAATCTCTATAGCTTAATTAAATTAAGCCAATAATAATCAAATTATTAATTAATTATTTTTTTAATTTATCAATTATTAGTAAATAATTTATTATAATCTTTATATAGGATTAATCATCAATCACATTGATAATTAAATTCTTTAATGATTCATAATTATCGATCAGTCATTTGATCAGATAGGTACTTCTATATGTGTGACCCCATAGGTTCGAACCTAAATCGATAGCACAAGAATAATTTCTATACCAATCGATGTAACTATCAAGTAATAGTGATCCGATATCCAGATAGGCCAAATATATGTCCAGCAACACTCTAGAGCCAACATAGATATAGTTACCGTATAATTCATCTCTTTGACTCTCGATGCTCAAGGATGACTTAGGATTAAACCGTTAATCCTAGATAAGTGGTCCACATTGTGTCTCAACCTTAAAAATCTTGTGACTCTGCACTAAGACTACTCTAGATAGAGTTTTATTGAATTGAAACACAGTGATGCATCATCTCTAATTTTACTTAGAGCGATCAATCTCATCTTGACTCACACTTAGACTTTATTAGTACTTGACTATATCCAGAAATCTTCCATCATTGAATTAAAAATTTGGATAATCCAGCATCAAAGTGCAGTAAGTAGCTTGCAAGTCACCAAAGCAACCTTAGGTTAGAGGGATACTTATACCTATATCTCATTAAAGTAATCCTTGACAGCAGAGTACTCTGAAGGTGGTCACACTCAGTAAAATATACTCCTACATATCACCCATAGGCCATACCCATGTCACCACACACTTTGGTTAAGAGGATAACCAACCAATATGACATACAATGACTTAAACTTGATATAATTATCGTCTTTGTAATAATTATATCATTTGGTCGCGAGCAAGATTTAAAAATCACATGATAAATCTTTCTTTATTATTTTGGAAGTAGCTTTAAGAACTTCATCATAACATATGAGTTCTATTTAGGAAGATGTATTCCTTATGATGAATCTACCAGATAATATTTATCAATTTATAATTCATATACATGTATTGAGTGCAATCATCTATAACCTAGATGATTGACTTTAGGACATATTTTACAAGATTGAGCTCTCACAATCCATCAGTAACATCTAGTAATATGTAGTGACAATCTAATAGAACCAAAATTATACCTCTAAATGTAGTTAATGCATGATACAGTCTCTCTATCGTGAGTCTCAACTTGATGGCAGGTCATAGATAAATTGTCAAACCTCATCATCAATCATATGATAGATCCGATCAGCTCAAATCCAATAGTGATTCCAAATAAAAATTCTTTTTCATCAATTACACTGCTATAATCATAGACTTATGGACTCAGCTTTTCAAATCTCATAGGATTACTTCTCTCTATCAAGATCAATAGATCCTATTTAGATGCACACCTTACTCCCACTGCTCAACCAACTGAAGCCAACATTCACTACAAAAATTTATAATGGAGTCAATATTTATGTGTAGTCAAACTATAGTAGTCTTACTGTGAACAACTGTGACACCATAGGTCAAAGGACCAGTCACACAACTACAACATTGAGATGATCACTAACGATTGGATAAAAATCTATATGATCTCTCGTATGGTTATGCTCAGTACTTGCCACACTTGCCGCTCAGTATCTCTACCCCATAGATTAGAGACTCATCTATCTCAAAAAAAGTGAACCATACATCGATCTTTCTGGATCGATCACCATCTCCATGACTATCCTATGATTGAGAGCAATTTAGGAATCAATTATACATGCCTTTAATTTTCAACAGTTGAGAATATATATCATAATATCAATTTCAAAGATGATTCATGGACACATAACACTTGAATAGAAAAAAAATTTATTCTTTATTAATTAAATCAATAGTTTAAATATAAATTTATGTCATAGAATAAAAAATATGTCACCCAATAATTGACTTCTAGGACATACATCTAACAATATTTTGAGATATGATAAGAAAAATATAAGTTAACACTACTCCTAAGATAGAATCCTACTAGCAAATAAAGTATAGGATAAAGTAAAGCTATAATAAAATAAAATACATTAATTTTGGATGTCAAAAGAATTTTTTACAAAGTATAATTTCACTTATTTATATTAATTAGGAGATAGTAAATGTACACTCTAATAGTTCTATCCATGTCTAGCCTACACTCTGGTGGTTCTGATAACTGATGCCAATGTTCTTTCATTACTTCATGTCTTTCAAAATGACTTAACCTTGTATCACCTGTTAGACCAATTGTTATGCTCAATCAACCATAACTCTTATTTTATGTCTATTCAACCTACTTTATATTAGCACACTCTCAATCATTCCTATATATCTTGAGTGTGATGATCTCTAGTTGACTTGATCAGATTCTATGTGGTGTCTTTTTCAGCCTTAACATTTGGGATTAATTCTCTTCATGCCCATTATACTTGTATTCTTACCCTACCATGTGGTTAATTAAGCATATGTCTCACACATGTCATTTAAACATAGAATAAAATAAAATTTATTGATATCAGATGTCTAAAGATTTTTCATTAGATTATAGTTTGATATTTATAAATAATTTTTCTTTAACTGATAAGAGGGGTGTCACTACTAATCTTAGATACATATCCATACTATTATGTGACATATGATCCGACATCATGATAGGTAGTGCAACCACCCCTCATGCCATGGGTAGTGGAAAGTTAAGCACCGTTACTTACTATAGATACTTGTCCTTACTGTTGTATGTGTTGCCCAGCTATGCAACCCAAGAGGGGGGGGTGAATTGGATTTTAAAAAATTTAAGCTTAACTAATTACTTATGAAAAGTATTTGTTAAAAGCTTGATGAATGAGGAGAAAGACTTTAGTTCAAGATTAATTACCTAAAGCAAGAATGCAAGGATATAATAAAGAAATAAAGAGAAACAATAAAGCACACCACAAACACAAGGATTTATAGTGGTTCGGTGCCAACCTTGCACCTACATCCACTCCCCAAGCTCCTACTTGGGAATTCCAATCCACTATACTTGTATTCAACCTGAATACAAACATCGGAACCTCCGACACTAGCTATCCCAAGCTAGTCCACTTGTTTTTCGGGTACAAGCCAACCCAATACACTCCGATTTCAGGTTCGGATCAACCTTCCCTTGTTTTGGAAACCCTCCAAAAACAAGAACAATTACTCACAAAGAGTAAGACAGTTTAGAGCATAAATAAGTACAAGAATAGCTCCTTAAATGAGCGAATATAACATTAAATGCACTTTACTCAAATGAAGAATCCCCTTTTGGATTTCCTCAAGGTGGATGAAGAGTTGAATGAATGCTTGAGGAATAGGTGAGCTTTGATTGAAGGCTTCTTGAAGGCTTTGAAAGAGCTCTTGATCAAGATTGAAAAGTTGGCTTGAAAAACCCTCTCTTTGAATGCTCTTGAATACCCTTTTGAACGCTCTTGCTTTTCTCTTTCAAAATATCTCGTATGTCTCTTGTGTGTATTGTATATCCCCTTGTATCTCTCGTGTATATTGTAGATCCCCATTTTGTTTTTCACCTTTTGAAACCTTTTATAGCTTTAAGAAACAAGGAAAAACATTTTAGGCAGAAAAAGAGCCGTTAGAGCATTTAAAGTGAGCATTAAAGGCAACTAAAACGGGCAAAAAATTAGCCGTTGCGGACAATTTCCGTCGCAGGGGTCGACTCATGAGTCGACTCATGCTTCAGGGGTCGACTCATGAGTCGACCTCTGTTGCAAAGACCAGAGATTTGGGTTTCTGGATATTTTGGCCCAAAACAGCAGAAGTCGACTCATGAGTCGACTCAGCCTTGTGGGTCGACTCATGAGTCGACTCACAGGTCGTGCCAAGCCAAAAAACCAGCGTGCCAAGGGAAATTTTAGCGTGCCAAGCAGCTCATTTTGCCATGAGTTGACTCATGAGTCGACTCATGCACTTCAAACATTCATAACTTCAAAAATATAAGTCCAAAAATAATGAAATTTTCACCAATAGATTACAAATCATTTGTTCTACCAAATGATACTATCAAATCAGAATTTTAGTAAAATTATGATTTTGCCCCTGAAGAGCATAAAGATTTTTTCAAAATAAAAATATTTGTATCCCTTCAATCTGCTTTGTAATCATCAAAATCAATCTAGGAGTAACAATCTCCCCCTTTTTGATGATGACAAAACACTTGAACAAAAGCATTTATGTGAATGCATTATAGATTTATATGCTTGAAAAGAGTATGATTCTTTTGGCATGTGATATAAATGGTCATATGCAAGAATAGTTTGCCCATTTGCTTAAAGATTTGAAGATATGCTCATTGGATTATGTGATTTTGGTGTTAGAGCAGAAAACTTATTTTTGTTATCAGATCAAGCTGTATTTTGAAAATTTACTCATTCTCATTTGATTTTAGTTTTAGCATCAGAGCAAAAAATAATTATGTGCTTTAATTGCTTTTGATACAAAAAATAATTATGTGTGCCAAAGCATGTTTAAGAGTTGATTTGGAAAGTGTATTAGATCATTTTGAGTTTAAGATGTATCAGAGCAAGAGAAAAATAAATTTTGCAATGTATCGGAGCAAGAAAAACAATTTTACAATGTTATCAGAAAAAAATTTTACAATGTATCAGAGCAAGTTAAAAATTTTAAGATGTATAAGAGTAAGTTAAATTTCTTAAGATGTATCAAGGCAAGTTGAATTTCTTAAGATGTATCAAGGCAAGTTGAATTTCTTAAGATGTATCAAGGTAAATAAAATTTCAAAAGATGAATCAGAGCAAGTTGGAATTTTGAAGTATATCAGAGCATATTTAAATTTTTAAAGCAAATCAGAGCATATGTAAAGAAGTAATTTTAAAGTTACTTATTTGCATTGTACTTAGCATTGTACTTTTGATATTGTTCTTTAAATTCTCTAATTCATTCATTAATTTCTCATAATTTATAGTTTTGCTTTTGATGGGTTGCTTTTTCTTTAATTGCTCATAATTTATGGTTTTGCTTTTGATGGATTGCTTTTTCTTTAATTGCTCATAATTTATGATTTTGCTTTTGATGGATTTTTTTTTTTTTTTTTAATTTCTCCCCCTTTTTGACATCATCAAACATGGTTAACTCCTCCTTTTTCTGAAACATTCTTTAATTTCTCTCCCTTTAGAGTTTATCACAGATATTTGCTCCCCCTTAATACAGCAATTATTAACAGCAAACAACAACAAAGAGAAGACAATATTTCAACAAGGAGAATATATATAACCAAAATATGATCGACATCATTACAAAAGGTAGAAATATAAGTAAAAGATGATACCATAAAATCATAATTGTTTCAATACATAGTTCATAATATAAAAGTCAACCAGCTAATTGTCAATACATGGCCCCAAAATACAGATCCTAGAACAAGACACTAACACCTAGGATCTAGTAATGATCAAGACAAGTCATGGATCGGAGTCATCAGATATGGGATGAGAAGCTGATGGATCTCGATCAGAAGTGCGTCCTCTACCCCATCTGCCTCTGGCATGAGCAGGAGAGCGAGATGAACTGGGTGGCTGAGAACGCTGAGAGGCTAAGGACTGAACAGAAAGGGTGAGTCTGATGGAATGAAGTACGTTCAGTGCTCTGGAAACAGACTGAAGTAGAGCAGTGAACTGAGTGGATGCATGCTCACTCGATCCTCGGATCTCTCTCCTCAGTAACTCATATCCACCCTCCAGTGCTCCTCTGAGCCTGCCAGCCTCTGCAGTGAGGTCTGTGACCTCAATAGTGGACTCCTGTGGCTGAGGATGGGCCAAAGCAAGGACTTGCCCCTGCAAGTCAAGAACTCTGCCAGTCAGTCTCCAGACGGTGTCCTCAAGCTGCTGAATCCGGATGGACTGATCTGATATCATCTGAAACATAGTGAATATGTGGGGAGTCATGGTCTGATCAGAAGAAGTGGCTCCTGGTGCAAAAGTAGTACTGCTCCACTGACTAGATAGCAAAGAGGCCACACGCTGTGATATCTACTCGATCTGATCGTCAGCCAGTCTGAACTCTGATTGAGGTGCTCTGCTCTCTGGCTGATACACTGGTGTGGACATCCTAGTAAACTCTGAAGGGCCAGCCTCTGTATCAGGAATGAACTGGATATTTGGTGATGCTGCCCTGAAGTCATGGATAGGAGATGATGGACCTTCTTCTTCTACTCTGTCTTCAACTCTGTCTTCAGCTCTATCTTCAGTTCTCTCCCCAGCTCTCTCCTCAGCTCTCTCGATCCAACCACCATCAGTCTTTGTAAATCCCATTCGGTGCAGGGTGTGTTGGTTGAAAGTGTCCACATGAGAGAGCTTAGTAGATGCCTCCCCCTCACAGCTGACTCCAAACCTCCTAAATACTCGAGTAAGGGCCATACCAAAAGGCAAGTGTGCCTTGGATCTGTTCAAAGTCTCTCTCATGGCCTCTATCATAAGTGCAGGGAGGTTCGGGGGGGTCTGAGTGATGATATGAAACATGATACATACATCTCTGCTGGAAAGTAAATCATGCCTACCACTCCTAGGAAAGAAGAGCTTCGTTACCATCTGATGTAGGATCCTCATCTCAATAGACAAAATCTTTGCTTCCAATTTATTTAAACTCCCTGAATAAGTTCCTCCTAGTATAACACTGATCCACTCTTCTTTTACTGGGAGTTCCATATAAGAGTAACCCTCACTAGGCAAGTGAAGTATTTCTCCCAATATACTAGAATCCAAGCAAATATCAATACCCTTGACTGTTGAAGTCACTGACCCATTTCCATAATGTAGATTCTGGTAGAATTCTCTAACTAGATCAACATAGGTGACTTCCTTAAGGGAGCAGTAGAAACCCCATCCTTGGTTTTTAATCTTGATTGCAAATGTAAAACCCTCTTTTTCAAAGAACCGAAAATCTATATTCTTTCCGGTTTCAACTTTTCTATCAGATAGAGGATTCTTACTGGGGCTTAGGGAGGATTGAGGGGGACCTTGAGCAGATACAGAAGCTGGAATGGGAGCAGAGGAAGACTGAGCAGCTTGCCTTTTCTTTCGGATATTTTCTTCAAGCTCACGGACTGACTTTCTTCTTTGGGGAAGCTTCATCTTCGGAGCCATATTCACTACAGTAGCAGGCAAGGAGACTTGGAGGAATAAGTGAATGAGTGGAGGAAGGATCACAAGAGAGTGAAGAGGGATTTTGGTGGAAAAAAGAGGTGGATTTGGGAAGAACGGTGGAGTGCTAGGGCATGCTCCAACCGTGCCAAACAATGGGAGAAAGCACAAAAATCCCTTTCCAAGGTGGTGATTTTTGGTGGAGAGAAAAAGGGAGAAGTGCCTCGAGCTAGATCCTTGGATTTGGAGCAAATGGAAATGGAGAAGTCGGCTTTTGTAAGGAGGAAGATGAAAGGATGGGTCGGCTCACGAACAGGATCCCATATAAAAATAATGAGCCCGTGGGAAGTTTGAGGAAATAACAAGTTTGCCATTGAGTCGACTCATGGGGGTCGACTCATGAAGTTCAGAAATTCAAAAAAAATATGAATAAATTCCAAAAAAATTTAAAATTTTGGGAGGAGTTTTGCTCAAAGATAAGTTTTTAGAATGATAAACTTGAGCTTTTGGGATCAGGATAGATGTTGAAAATTGAGCTCTAAGAATTTTATTCTTGGAAATTGAGAAAAATTTAGGCATATGGATCAAGAATTCCTAGATTTCTCCTAATTTCACAGAATCTATCCTCACTAAGGGCCTTTGTAAAGATATCAGCTAATTTATTTTCAGTGCAAACATATTCAAGAATTATATTTTTGTTTTGAACATGTTCTCTTATAAAATGATGTCTTATTTCAATATGTTTGGATCTTGAGTGTTGAATTGGATTTTTAGATAGATTTATGGCACTTGTGTTATCACATCTTATTGGAGTTTCATTAAGTTTGATTCCAAAGTCTTCGAGTTATTGCTTAATCCACAAGATTTGAGCACAACAACTTCCGGCTGCAATGTATTCGGCCTCAGCCGTAGACAGTGCCACCGAATTTTATTTCTTGCTAAACCATGAGATTAGGTTAACTCCAAAAAATTGGCAAGTTCCACTTGTGCTTTTTCTATCTAATTTACATCCAGCAAAATCAGCATCTGAATATCCTAATAAATCAATTTGTGAGTCCTTAGAGTACCATAACCCTAGAGTTTGAGTACCATTTAAGTGTCTAAGGATTCTTTTAACAGCATTCAAATGAGATTCTTTAGGATTAGATTGATATCTAGCACATAAACAAACACTAAACATGATATCAGGCCTACTTGCAGTTAAATATAATAATGATCTAATCATACCTCTATAGTATTTTAAGTCTACACATTTACCTTCATCATCCTTGTCAAGCTTACATGAGGGACTCATTGGTGTGCCAATTGGTTTGTAGTTCTCCATTCTAAATCTTTTGAGTAGTTCCTTGGTGTACTTGCTTTGGGTGATGGAGATTCCCTCTTTTGATTGTTTGATTTGGAGTCCAAGGAAGAAGGTGAGTTCTCCCATCATGCTCATCTCGAACTCCCCCTGCATAAGCTTAGCAAAGTCTTGACAAAGGGATTCATTAGTAGATCCAAAAATTATGTCATCAACATAAATTTGTATAACTAGCATATCATTTTGATTTCTTTTAATAAAGAGGGTTGTATCTACATTACCTCTTGAAAAACCATTATTTAGTAAAAATTTGCTTAGCCTATCATACCATGCTCTAGGTGCTTGTTTTAATCTATATAAAGCTTTATTTAATCTAAAGACATGATTAGGAAAAGCATGATTTTCAAATCCAGGGGGTTGTTCTACATATACTTCTTCAGCAATATATCCATTTAAAAATGCACTTTTAACATCCATTTAAAATAATTTGAATTTCATAAAGCAAGCATATGCAAGTAGAAGTCTAATAGCTTCTAATCTAGCAACAGGTGCAAAGGTTTCATCAAAATCAATTTCTTCTTCTTGATTATATCCCTTAGCAACCAGTCTTGCTTTATTTCTAATTACATTTCCATGCTCATCTAATTTGTTTCTAAAGACCCATTTTGTGCCAATTATTGAATAATTTTTAGGTCTTGATACTAAGGTCCAAACATTATTTCTTTCAAATTGATTAAGTTCCTCTTGCATTGCATTAATCCAATTATGATCATTTTCAGCTTCTTCAAAAGTTTTAGGTTCAAGATGAGATACAAAAGCACAATGATTAACTACATCTCTAAGTGAAGAACGGGTTTTTACCCCATGCATAGGATCACCAATAATTAACTCCTTAGGGTGGTTGTGAACATACCTCCATTCCTTGGGTAGGTCATTTGTACCTTGAGGTTGTTCTTGAATTTCTTCACCTCTCTCATCTTGTTTGTCTTCTTGATCCTTATCTTCTGGAGTTGCTGAATCTTTCAGAGTGATCTCCTTCATACCTTCTATTAGTGGATCTGCATCATCAACACCCCCATTCTTCCTTGAAAGAAGATCGTTAGATTCATCAAAAACAACATGTATGGACTCCTCAACTACTAAAGTTCTTTTGTTGAAAACTCTAAATGCTTTACTAGTGGAGGAGTAACCTAGAAAGATTGCTTCATCTGATTTTGCATCAAATTTATCAAGTCTTTCTTTGCCATTATTTAATACAAAACATCGGCAACCAAAAATATGAAAATATGCAATATTTGGTTTTCTTCCTTTCCAAAGTTCATAGGGGGTTTTCTTTAAAAATTGTCTAATCAAAGCACGATTTAAAATGTAACATGTTGTGTTAATTGCTTTCGCCCAAAAATATCTTGGAAGGTTGCTTTCACAAAGCATGGTACGGGCCATTTCTTCTAAGGTTCTGTTTTTCCTTTCAACTACCCCATTCTGTTGGGGCGTCCTAGGAGCAGAGAAGTTATGGCCAATTCCATTTTCATCACAAAAATTTTCAAAGTCTTGATTTTCAAATTCAGTTCCATGATCACTTCTAATATTTTGAATTGAAAACCCTTTTTCATTAGTGACTTTTCGATAAAATTTAGTGAAAATATGAAAAGTTTCATCTTTGTATGCCAAAAAGAAAACCCAAGTAAAACGAGAGTAATCATCTATAATTACAAAACCATATCATTTTCCTCCTAAACTAGTGGTTCTAGTTGGTCCAAATAAGTCCATATGCAAGAGCTCTAAAGGTCTAGAAGTTGAAACAATATTTTTGGATTTAAATGAAACTCTAGTTTGTTTACCTAATTGGCATGCATCACAAATTCTATCCTTTTCAAAATTCAGTTTTGGCAAACCAAGAACTAATTCTTTCTTAATTAATTTTGAAAGAGAATGCATGCTAATATGTGCAAGTCTACGATGCCACAGCCAACTAGTCTCATTAACTTTAGCATTCAAGGATACTAGGCATTGTATGTCTAATTTGGCTAAATCATTCAAATCTACCATATAAACATTGCCATGCCTATGTCCTATAAATTTAATGCCATCGTTAATAGGACTAGTCACAATACAAACAGATGATTCAAAAATAACTTTATACCCTTTATCACAAAATTGACTAATGCTAAGTAAGTTATGCTTTAAACCTTTAACTAACAAAATATTTTTAATGTATTTGGAGGGAGTGATACCAATGTTACCTATCCCGATGATCTTTCCTTTGCCATTATCTCCAAAGGTGACCATCCCTCCATCCTTAGCATCAAGCGTGATGAATTGTGATTCATCACCAGTCATGTGTCTCGAGCATCCACTGTCAAGATACCATTTCCTGTTTCCTCCTTGGGATGCTAGACACACCTGCAAGCAAAAGTCAAGTTTCTGTCTTAGGTATCCAAGCTTTCTTGGATCCTTTTAGGTTAGTCAAAATGGTTCCTTTTGGAACCCATATTTTCTTTATAGTTGTGTTTGCAGATTTGTTAATAAGGCATGTGTATGATTTATGTCCTATTCTACCATATTTGAAACAAGTAATATTTGTAGACTTGTTACTTGAATAATTTACATAAATATTCTTCAGAAATTTTTGTTTCTTCAAGGGGTTATAGCCAAGTCCAGCCTTATCATATACAGCTTTTTGATTATCAAGAATCATATTTAGTTTGTTTGAACTTAAGGTGAACTTATCTACTATAGGTTTCAGCTTGTTAATTTCATTCTTTAAGCTTTGATTTTCTTGAATCAAGGTGGATTTTTTAATTGAAAGGTTTTCAGCTTGTTTCACTAAGGACTGATTTTCCAATTTCAGTTCTTTGTTTTTCATCCCTAGTTTCTTTAATTCATCAATTAAATCATAGAATGCTTCATGCAATTCTTCAAAAGTAAATTCACTAGGGGATTCAGAAGTTACCTCATTTTCATGTGCCATAAGGCACAGGTTGGCTTGTTCTGTTGAGGTTTCCTCATCGGAGCTTGAGTCATCACTCGCACTCCAAGTCGCCATCATTGCTTTCTTTTTGAACTTTTTGGGACCTTTCTTCAGTTGTGGACATTCGGATTTGAAATGTCCCGGCTTCTTGCACTCGTAGCATATAAGGGGTTGATCTTTCTCTTTCTCTTTGCTTTGTTTCCCTTTTGTGAATGACTTCTTTCTCATCCCCTGTTTCCTTTTTCTTAGAAACTTCTTAAATCTCTGGGTGATGAGTGCCATCTCTTCATCCTGTTCTTCATCTTCAGTGTCATCCATTTCATCATCAGGCGAAGCTGTGGATTTGAGGGCAATGGTTCTTTTCTTTTTGACTTCATCCTCTTGATGTTGCTTCATGCTAAGTTCATGAGTCATCAAGGATCCAAGAAGCTCTTCTAGAGGTAGAGTGTTCAAGTCCTTAGCTTCTTGGATGGCAGTCACCTTGGCTTCCCAAGTTCTTGGCAATGACCTGAGAATCTTCCTTACAAGCTCACTGTTAGTATAAGATTTGCCAAGACTCTTCAAACCATTAATTATATCAGTAAAATGAGTAAACATAGCAGTTATGGACTCATCGTGCTCCATTTTAAATAATTCATATTTATGCACAAGTATGTTTATTTTAGACTCTTTTACTTGATTTGTTTCCTCATGGGTTACTTCTAACCTATCCCATATTTCTTTAGTAGATGCACAAGTAGAAATGCGATTAAATTCATTTGCATCAAGTGCACAATAAAGAACATTCATAGCTTTAGCATTTAATTGTGCCAATTTCTTATCAACCTCATCCCATTCTTTCTCGGGTTTGGTTGACTCCTCACCATCTATAATCTTGGTGAGTGTGTGAGGACCGTTCACTATGATACTCCACATATCATAGTCGAGTGCTTGTATGAATATCTTCATCCGAGCTTTCCAATAGGTGTAATTAGACCCATTGAAAAGTGGAGGTCGGTTGGTAGATTGCCCCTCGGCTAGAGAAGTACCGACATGGGTTGCCATAGATCTTTGGCTCTTTGATTGTTAGATCAAAGAAGGGCTAGAGCACCAGGATCTGATACCACTTGTTGCCCAGCTATGCAACCCAAGAGGGGGGGTGAATTGGGTTTTAAAAAATTTAAGCTTAACTAATTACTTATTAAAAGTATTTGTTAAAAGCTTGATGAATGAGGAGAAAGATTTTAGTTCAAGATTAATTATCTAAAGCAAGAATGCAAGGATATAATAAAGAAATAAAGAGAAACAATAAAGCACACCACAAACACAAGGATTTATAGTGGTTCGGTGCCAACCTTGCACCTACATCCACTCCCCAAGCTCCTACTTGGGAATTTCAATCCACTATACTTGTATTCAACCCGAATACAAATGTCAGAACCTCCGACACTAGCTATCCCAAGCTAGTCCACTTATTTTTCGGATACAAGCCAACCCAATACACTCCGATTTCAGGTTCGGATCAACCTTCCCTTGTTTTGGAAACCCTCCAAAAATAAGAACAATTACTCACAAAGAGTAAGACAGTTTAGAGCATAAATAAGTACAAGAATAGCTCCTTAAATGAGCGAATATAACATTAAATGCACTTTACTCAAATGAAGAATCCCCTTTTGGATTTCCTCAAGGTGGATGAAGAGTTGAATGAATGCTTGAGGAATAGGTGAGCTTTGATTGAAGGCTTCTTGAAGGCTTTGAAAGGCTCTTGATCAAGGTTGAAAAGTTGGCTTGAAAAACCCTCTCTTTGAATGCTCTTGAATACCCTTTTGAACGCTCTTGCTTTTCTCTTTCAAAATCTCTCGTATGTCTCTTGTGTGTATTGTATATCCCCTTGTATCTCTCGTGTATATTGTAGATCCTTTTTTTGTTTTTCACCTTTTGAAACCTTTTATAGCTTTAAGAAACAAGGGAAAACATTTTAGGCAGAAAAAGAGCCGTTAGAGCATTTAAAGTGAGCATTAAAGGCAACTAAAATGGGCAAAAAACTAGCCGTTGCGGACAATTCCCATCGCAGGGGTCGACTCATGAGTCGACTCATGCTTCAGGGGTCGACTCATGAGTCGACCTCTGTTGCAAAGATCAGAGATTTGGGTTTCTGGATATTTTGGCCCAAAACAGCAGAAGTCGACTCATGAGTTGACTCATGCCTTGTGGGTCGACTCATGAGTCGACTCACAGGTCGTGCCAAGCCAAAAAACCAGCGTGCCAAGGGAAATTTTAGCGTGCCAAGCAGCTCATTTTGCCATGAGTTGACTCATGAGTCGACTCATGTACTTCAAACATTCATAACTTCAAAAATATAAGTCCAAAAATAATGAAATTTTCACCAATAGATTACAAATCATTTATTCTACCAAATGATACTATCAAATCAGGATTTTAGTAAAATTATGATTTTGCCCCTGAAGAGCATAAAGACTTTTTCAAAATAAAAATATTTGTATCCCTTCAATCTGCTTTGTAATCATCAAAATCAATCTAGGAGCAACAGTATGCCATATGGACCATTAGTTTCATGAATAGTTAATAGTTTGACCACCACTCCTATATATGGATAATTGTAACCACTATTGGCTAACCATCATCTCTAGACTCTATTTCACTAAAGCTTCGTTATAGATTGAGAACCCTCATTTTCTTAGGTGTGCATCATATTTACTCAGCCTACACCTTCCTTAGTGCTCGGCCTTTTGATTGCAGTTGGTTTGAATGTAGCGTAAATAGAAATGTTATATCATTTTGCAAAAAGCATCAAATAGAAATTCCTAATATGCATGCATAGTATATTGGTGATAGAGGTTGGGCTAGCAGTCAATAGTATTAAATTACTATTAGACATCATTTTTGAGTGGATGCATTTATTGAAGTAGTGGAATCATAAGTACAATAATTAAAAGCAAATTTAATGAGTATACAGTAGAGTTTTTTACTCTTGACCTAGCATTGAATCCTAATGATGATTATGAACTTCACTTCTGTCTGCTCTAAACTAACTAGATCTATTGATTCCTCCACTGTACCGAACAAGAAAAAATCTATTTGATATGTCAACTACAATATTATGAATAAGATATTCCTTGTCATCCCAAACTACAAAGCTTTATCAGTCAATGAGCTTTGTGAAGGATTAGAAAAGATAAAAAAGCTAGAATTGCATCCTCTTATAGATTGATTGATTCAATTTTCACTAACTCTTCTAGTTTTAACTGTGACTATTAAATGAGTATTCTCAACTATGAATATTGAGAAAACAAGCTTCAAAAACGAAATGAAAAAAGAATTTTGAGAGATTATTTGCTTGTATATATTGGAAAAGGGCTTTAAGAGAAATTTAATGTTGATGAAATTATAGATACATTTTACTCTATGAAAGAACATTCGATATAGCTAGGTAAATTTGTAGATATTTTGCATATAAGAAAGATAAGTTTTAACTTTTCAATTGTTATATCGTCATCGTATTATGCTGGTCTTCGAAGGGTAATTCATGGATCTACTATTACTTGCATGGAATTCACTATATAATGTAACTTTTAAAGCAACAATAAGTTAATGTGTACTCAAGAGAGGAAAACTTTCATCAATTGTACAGAACTGAAAGGATGGAGAGGTACTTACAGGTTTGAAGGCCCTTATAATGAAGGAAAGTCAAGTCCCTTGGAATTTAATCCAAACTCCACTATCTTGTCAATCAATGCTTGTAGAATAAATCTTGCTTTAAAGACATTAACTAAGACTTCAACAAGTGTTTCTAAAAGAAAAAAATAATAAAAATATTAAAAAATATATAATCAATTTAGAATCATATTCTCTTGCATATCTCAAATTTTGTTAGCAATGCTGTTGACCCTAAGTTTGATTTTGATGAATAACAAAATCTTTGAGTACATTTGGTACTAATGATTTATTTAAGCATTTGAGAAGAAGTTTTGAAAAAGGACCCTATCTCAATGAAGCTCAATGATTCTGAATGAAAAATTCAAAGAATGAAGAATTAAAGAGGTCAAGCCAATTATTTTTCAAGAAAATAGGGCCTTAAGCTGGCTCAAGATAATGTTGAGTCGACCCTAGCATGCATTCAGCATTTGACATAGACCTTGAGTTGACTCAAGTACAGGATGAGGCAACTCAGGAATGCAGACTGAAACTGGCACAGGCAACTGAGTCGACTCAGGCACGTAGACTGGCACCGACACAGACAATGAGTCGACTCAAGCACAGTATGAGTCGACTCCATGAGAAAATATAGAGAAGTTGTTTCTAACCCTGTCATTTGAGCCGACTTAAGAAAACCATGAGCCGACTCATGAGGATCTTGAATCGACTCAAGGATTGGATGAGTCAACTCATCAGCTTCTGACAGCTTTAACGGTTAGTTTTCAAAAAGCTATAAAATTGATCTGGAAAGCTTCAAATGGCTACTTTTCATGCTCCAACAGCACAAACCTATTTTTAGTAATGCTAACCTGGATTAGAGAGTATCTAAGCCATTATTAAAGCAAGAAAACTCAAAAAAATAAAGATATACGAGAGAAAAGTCTGACATACATTCAAAAAATTCTGTTCAGCCCTTCAAGTGAGCTTTAAAGAGTTTTTACTTCATTTCAACCATCCAACTTGCTGTGCAATCAAGTCATTCTTAAGTGAAGAAAGGGAGCATTCGTTGCAAAATTCCTCCAACCTCTCATCTTGTTCATCAAAGTTTCACATCAGCTGATCAAGGAGTTTGTGTTTATATTTAAATTTTTGCACCTATTTTTTGTATTTCAAATTTTAATAGGGTTTGAAACTTAGGGGATAGGCTCATCCAAGTCTTGAATTGAATTTGTACAAGCCTAAGACTGGCTTAGGGATAGGTTTTGATTAGTGAGTCCATAAAATCAATTGCATTCAGATTGTGATCTCGAAAAATAATCTTACTGTAATCAGTTGATTATAGTGAAATTCTTAAGAAGGTTGCTTGGAAAGTGGATATAGGTATTTGGAATCAACACCAAACCACTATAAACTTTTTGTTTGTGTGTGTAATCTTGATCTTGAGTTATTTACTTTCAGCTTTTATTTTTCTGTATATCATCACACTACATTCACTTCATACACACTCAAGGTCTGCACATTCTCGTTTAAATTAGTAAAAATTTTTGAAAACCCAATTCACCACCCTTTTTGGGTTGTATTTTTGGGCAACAAATGCATTAGCACGACAGGTCTTCAATAAACTAGTTACAACTCCCTCATTAGAGTCCAATTAAGATGATTTAAGATGTGTTGGAAAGCTAACTCAATGTTGGACACAACAAAACTTAGTTTATGCTAACCAAGTAAAGCCATTTTTTAGACTATTGTGTTTAAGACTGCTTCTAGCACTATGACTTGACCTTCTATTATCTAATTTTGTAATTATGCTTATTAGACACTTGTGAGTCAAGTGTCACCTAGTATACTTTCTTCCTCAAAAAATTGATAGATATAGAGGTTGTCGGTGTCCTTGTGACAATATGAGGTGTCAAATCAAGCCTCAATCATGCTCCAGCATGATTTCAATGCCTTCATAGTGTCTGTATCTTTATTGATGATAATTGACCTAACTCCATCCAATAAAGCCTTTTGTCAACAAATTTGATATGACATAGTTGAAAATCAAAATAATATGGGGCAGTGCGTTCTTAGCTTGCATTGCATACACACACATGCACATACACTTATTTGTGTGTGGAGACCTTTCTATCACAATTTTGCATTCATTAAAGAATTCCTGAGTATGAGATTGTTATGATATATACTAACAACATCCACTTATTTTCACCAAACATTATTATTATTACTATTGATTACTCTTATTGTGCAAATGAACTTATTTGCATATTCATATTATTCACTATGGGGGTTTGTTGAACAAAGTTACATATAAACCAATTTGTTATTCTTTAGTAAATTAATGATATATTTGAATCGATAATGTTGTCTATCAGGCACATGGAGCCATAGTTGTTAACCTTTATGATTTATTTTTGGGTGTGCATGTCTTATATAGATGATGAACTATATTATTTGACATATGTATATTTGATACTTGTTATTATTTTAGTATCTAATTTCATTGTTATGTCATGTGTTGCAGTAGATTCCTGGTCCTAGTTGGAGGGTTGGAGTCGACTAGAAAAAATGGATGTGGCGAGACCTGCAAAATAAGTCCTAGCTAGAATTGGCTCCGATGAAGACCCTCTGACGGCCAAGTCAGAAAACTGGAGTAGATGCGAAGGAGTGCTAGAGGATGATAAGATACATATATGCATACATGGAGGGTCCCTTTTTTACCTCTATTTATAGAGAGGCGAGAATCATAAGGGGGAAAATAATGGGATGCCATTCCGGCCTCTACAGTCGTACCACTCATGATGTTTGATTTGGGTTTTAGCGGCGGACACCATCTTATCTGACGTACAGTCAGCTACTCTTAGGAGTGGCATGATTTGATGTGACCTCATCCGGCATGCAGCCAGTCGTTGGAGTGGCATGGTCGGATATTGAATGATGTGACTTGATGGACCGTATGGGGGGTTGATCCTTCAAAATATGGCAGCTAGCATAGTTGAGGGAAATTCAGCCTACGGCTAGAGGTGAGGATCGACGAGCGACCCTTTGGTCGAAGATGATGTTGGGGTCAGGACTTTCCTTAGATCAACATGTTAGAAAATAGATATAGTTGCATGCATAGATTTCAAAATTGATTTTGAAATGACGGAAGCGATCTAAGTTAAATCTTTTAACCCTATATGCAATAGATCAGATCTAAAACTATCCACACCCAAATCTAAGACATGCATATAATCTAAAAATAAAAATAAAATATTGAAATCGAATCTCAATAACTTGCTTGGGTCGAACTACACCATAGTCTATGATCATGGATCTGAATGATTCCTCTAGTCGTGCACGTGTCTGACCTCCACAGGTATCCATACGAGGACTTATTCTGATTAGAGGTAAGATGATCTTCTCGAGATACTAGCTCCTTTGCAAAGATCTTCTCTTTGATGGTTGATCTGACTTCCTCTCAGACCTTACAAACTCTCTTGAAAACTAAGAAGAACGGGAAGGAAGAAGAGGAGGAAGGAGGCTCGGGTTTTTAGCAGAATTCTTTTTTCTCAAATTTTCTTATACTTTGGTGTCCAACTATTGGAGTCTTTTTATAGGGGGCAAAGGATATTAGGATTTTTGGGTTAATAGGAGGCGCCACCAATTCTTACATGCCATAAATATGGGGCATCGCATATTATTTCAATGCTAAAAGGAGGTGAGCCATGAGAAAGAAATCTGATCTAATTCTTTCTCACGCCCAGTTCCTTCTTAATGTGATAAGCAATAGGTTGGCACAACAAAACATATCTAATTTTCCATGATTTATTTCCTTCAAATCCTTATCTCTTGATTTGAATCAAATTCAAATTTGGAAAGGATAAGATGGATGACTCATCAAGGTGTGCCGCCCACCTTTTTTTGCGCCCTCTTCTTTCACACAAGAATTCTTCATGCCAACATATTTTAGCATGAAATAAAACTCATGGAAGTTGGGGCATGCGCAAGGAGAGAGTCCCAAGGAGTTGGGACTCTTGGGTTTTCTATTTTGGTTTAAACCAAATCAAATTTGGTTTGACCCAAAGAGAGAATGGAACCTAATCAAATTAGAAATCCAATCTTCTCAATCAAATCCTAATCTAATTAAAAATTAACTAAATTCAAGTCTTGATCAAATCAAGAATTAGTCTCCCTCACAATCAAGCTTGATCCAATCAAATCTAATCCAAGTCAAACTAAATCTAATTCAATTAGACTTGATTCAAACCTCATTGCTTAATCAAATTGAGCAATTAGCAATCTAATTGCTAATTAATTTTCTATAATTTACTAACACTTAGTAAATTATATAATTATAACTTTTGCTTAGGATTAATCATCAATCACATTGACGATTATATCCTTCAATGATTCACAATCATTAATCAACCATCTGATCGAATAATTTTTTTTTTTGTGTATGACCTCATAGGTTCCATTCTGTCTGATAGTAAGATATATTATGATCTCCATCACAATATCATTAAATTTTTTTCAAAGGATTGGAATAATTCTAGCTTTACCCTTCGAAGGTGATCATCAAGATGATGCTTGATAAGTCTCACAATCCACCAGTAATATCTAGCAAGATATAGTGACAATCCAACAAAATAAAAGTATAAACTGAAAGAATAATATCCTACAAGTCAATCGCATATGGGATGTGATAGGATGTTTATTATGATTTATCATCTAGACTCATATAATTGATATTTATATTATTAATAAAATAGATATTTTTGATTCATTATATGCTGTATCTTATTATTTTTAAGATTATAATGAACCTCATAGGTCTGGACAATAATTTTAGGACCATGATGAGATCATGCCAGCGAGATCTAAATTTTGATAACTATGATCTAAAATATTTTTAGTCATTGGTTCATTGAGTCGGAGATCAATGATATCAGTAAGACTAGCATGTCCTATATATGCTCAGAAATGAGGATGGTTGATCTCACAACCACTTGTGTGGTGATACTAATACAAGAATATGGGTGCTCATTAGAGAATGAGTTCACTGAATAAACCTATGAGAGAATATCAGATAGAGTCTTACTTATATGTCAACTGATGATTCTCTAGTGAAAGTTATGTAAGTGATCCTTTGACTTGAGATCACCATGATACCTTATGTACATGGATCCATATTTTGGTTTACTTCCTATCTTGATTCTTTGATCCTTGTATGGGGTGTTCTAGATGTGGTGAAGTATGTATTGAGGTTGTGAGTATCAATAAGAGATCAGTCACTCCTAATAAGGAGAGCGAACATCCTATGTGATCTCATAGGTCGGTGATTTCAAAGTCTTTGGTCAAAGCAGGATGATAATTAGAAAAGAGTTTCTAATATATCATCAACTAAATCATTACCTTCAGATCGAGATACATAAAGATAAATGATTAGATTTGATATTTTTTCATACCCACAACTCATCTGGGATGTTGTTTGACTGACAGATTGAATTACATGGTAACTTACCACTGAAGGATATTTTGATAATTTTTTATCAAAATTTTAAATCTTTCAGATAGTCATGATAAGTTGTTAGACATCAATCTTAACTTGTAGACTCATCAAAATTAAAAGGGTTTAAATTTGAAATCAATTAGGAAGAGTCCTAGTTGATTGGGACTCTTCGGGTGACCTAATCTCATCAGATTAAGATTACGTCAAAAGTCTTGATCCACTGTTTGCTAGATTTGGAATCCAATAGGTCACACACTTGGAGATTTAATCTTGATTTGATTTAATTAGAGTTTAATATAAATTTTATGAATTAATTTGATATGCTAGCACATTGTATTAACCCAAGTTCCTAAATTGGTTTAGATCAAAGTGTTGTCTTTGACCTAATAGGATTGGGTCTATCTTAATTGGTTTCCTATCCAACTTGAAATAGTTTCAAGTAGAGAAGGACTTCTCTTCACCTACAAGATGCCTCACCAAAATAATAATGCCGCCCCACTCATTTTAACGTGTAAAGATGAAGAGTCCTTCTTCATGAAGACTCTTATCTTAACACATTACCTTTATTTCTCAACCTGATCTCCTTTGATTTGTCACCAAAATTAATTAAGATTTTTATGGCACATAGAAGAGGGAGATTCCTTCTATATGAAGGCTCTCTTGCACCATAATTCTACATGGTGAATTTATTCATTGCATGAGAAATTGGAGCGCCAAAGGTTGGCACCCCTTGGTCCTATGACACATCCCTTGGTCCCTTATTTAAAGGGGATATCCCACATGGCTTTTATATTATATTTTTGGTTTAAAACTAGAGATAAGGGGTGTGAGAATCATAAAAAAAATTTTGGAAAAAATTTGAGAAAAAGATAAGGAAAAATTGAGTGGCAAAAGTTGCAAGAAGTGTGGTGAGATTTTTAGCAAGTGTTGCTAGTGTGCCCTAGGGTTTGATTTTTTCATGTGTTGGAGCCAGAAATCAAATCCTAAGTTGTGAGGCATCTGAAGAGTGTCTTCTTAGTATCATTTTAGTGGAAATATAGGAAGCAACTGGGCTTTGACATGTTCATTCCTAGAGTTCGAAGCCGGCAGTGCTCTTAAGAAGAAAAGACTACGGCAGCACACCGGTTAGGAAAGATCTTGGCTAACTTTCATGTGGATCACTGTTGGAGGGCTTCTACTTTGGAGTCTCATGGAGAACACCAACATGCCACTTCATCCATTTTGGTGAAAGTAAAAATTCTATTCCTTTTTGCATGCTTGTTTTGTTTCATCGATATCGGTAAGGTGATTCTAGGGTTTTGAATTCGGCTCAATAGTTTTAATTGTTAAAGCTATTGACTTGTTTGATTTTATAAATTTTATAAATTATTTTTTACTACATGATCAAAATTCAATAGTAGTATCAGAGCCACCCTTGTCTGATTCAATCAAACAAGTGTAAAGTAGTTGCATTGAATTGTTATTGATCGTACATTACCAAAAATATTGCATTGATTTTTAGCATTGATCTTTAATCTCAAAAAATATTTTTGATTTTATATGTACCATATTTTTAAATTTTAATTATTAGAATTATAAATTTATGATAATTTGAAATTTATATTATCATGGTAGCTTCATGCTTAAATTGATGTATGGTTAAGGGTGTTATGCATGCCTAATATGATTAGAGTTAGTTGTATTTCTTGGATATGCTTGTTATTTGTTATGACTTCAATTACATCCTTATTTGATTTATGGCATGATTATATGATTTCTAGTATGATTGGTGATTACATGCCATATTACATAATATGTAGAGTACATTTTATGTAGATATAGTTAGGATATGCCGAGATCAGTTCAAAGTCTCTCTTAAAAATTATATTAAGTTGTAATGTCGGGATTCACTTTTAATTCAAAAGTCGAATCTTTTAAATCAATTGGTATTGAAGAAAGTATGATAGATGGTTTTCTAATTAGGTCTGTATGCTGGACTGAACAACTATATTGGTATCTAAGAAAAGCTATAAGGAGCCTCCCACTTACTGACCTGGCCAAATTGGTCTTATTAAATTTTAGACTTAGATTGATTAGTGATGTAGACACTATAAGGGCCTTCCTTCGAACTTGGTCAATAGAGTATGTCAAGATCTTAGTGAGCTTGTTGTGCTATCTACAAGGATTACTATAGAAATTGATATGATGTTGATAAGTATATATTGATGCTTATGGCATATTTTGAATAGTGTTACTTTATTGTGCTATCGACAAAGGCAGTATTGTTTAAGTATGACCATATAGGATTGAAGGGTCAACTTAACTAGAACACTATAGTTTGTTGTGCTATCCACAAGGCTATATATGATCTAGAGGTCAGAAAAAAAATATTAAAAATTGTAGAGGTATAATTGGTAAAGAGTTACCTACTCTTGAACTCATGAATACTTGTTATGCTATCCACAAGATATTTATGAGGAATAGGGATCTCAACCCCACTAAGAAACATTAGTATGTTTCTTAACTTTCATAGATGAGGGCTATGAAGTTCGATAAAATAGTAGGAGATACAATTAGACAAAAGTCTTAATCTAGTTGTGAATGTTATCATGAGTCATCCACTTATATTGTGTTCTTGTTATTGTAGATTAACTACACACATGGCATCCTCACTGTCACTTAGAGGCATCCTAGATACAAACAAATTGATCGGACCTAACTATGCGGACTAGTTAAGAAACTTAAGAATTATTCTCACTTAAGAAAAAATCTCCTACATTCTGGATACACCTGCACCAGATTTTCTTGAGGAAGATGCTTCCAAAGAGGAAATGACTGCATACAAGATGTGGAAAGATGACAGTGTGACTGTCAAATGCATCATGCTTGCCTCCATGAGCAATGAACTTCAGAGGCAGCATGAGGATATAGATGTTCCCTCTATACTCCTTAATCTTAAAGAGTTATATAAGGAACAAAGTCAAACTACTCGATATAAGATATTAAAGTTGTTGTTCCGTGCTCGCATGACTGAAAGCATCTCCGTGCAAATGCATGTCCTCAAGATGATTGATTTGATCACTCGTCTGGGATAGCTGGGCCTTGCCATGGATGATAAACTAAGTCAGAATTTGATCTTACAGTCTCTCTCTGACTCTTTTTTTTAATTTATTATAAATTACCATATGAACAAACTGAACACTAGCCTACCTGAGCTGCTGAACATGTTGAAAATAGTAGAGAGCCATTTCAAAGATGAAAAGGCTCTAGTACTTCTTGTCGATAAGATCAATAAGAAGAAGACGAAGAAGGGTTCTAAGAAAAAGATGAACCCTAAGACTGGCATCTCCAAGAAGAAGGCGAAGAAGGTCTCCACCAAAGGTACTTGCTATCACTGTGGCAAGGAGGGCCACTGAAAAAAAATTGCAAGGAGTACCTTACAATCATGAAATCGACAAATATTGCTAAAGATTTATATGTGATACAAACTAATTTATTATTAAGTACTTCAATGTCAAATTCTTGAGAATTGGATACCGCCTGTGGCTCACACCTTTGTAAATCGTTGCAGGGTAAGAGTCTGAATAAAGGTGACTTTGAGCTGTTCGGCGCTAATGGAGAGTCCATTCTGACTGAAGTCATAGGAATCAGAGTTTTAAAGTTACCTTCGGATAAAATTTAGGAACTAAAGACCTATTATTATATTTAAAATATTATTTCTATACCATTATTATTGAAACAAGGTTTTGAAATAAATGTAAAGAATAATGATTGTTCTATATATTTTTTTAATGAATATTATGGAAGTATTTTTATTGATAATGATTTTTTATTTTTTTTACTTAAGGATAATATATTTCATATTGATAATATGAAAAAAAAGAGAGAGGATGTGAATGCCACATACCTCTGGCACTGTCGACTTGGCCATATAAATGAGTCGAGAATTAATAAGTTATTCAAAGATAAATTTTTTGATCTTTATGATTATGAATCATATGAAATTTTTGAATCTTACCTCATGAAAAAAATGATCAAGACTCTATTTACTAGACATGGAGAAAGGGCAAGTGACATTTTGGACCTTGTACATACTGATGTGTGTGGTCCAATGTCGACTCAAACGAGAGGTGGATGCTCTTTGTTGGTGCAAAAATTTACCGGCGTTAGAGAAGCTGGAGTCAAGGGAGTCGCGATTGCCGCCAGGAGCTGCAAAGGAAGTCTAAACCGAAGTTGGGGGTGCTCCGGCAAGACCCTCCGATGCTCAAGTCAGTTCTCTGCCTCAACAAGAATGGAGTGCTCGAACGAAAATTCTAGCAGAGTTTTGAGATAGAGATTAGAGTTTAGAGAATAACATATCTGGGGGTTTCCTTTTTATAGGCGGAGGGCATAACAGATTGACAGCGACGTCTGTAACCACCTGGTAGTGGGCCGTTCGGGGCCATGAGGAGTTTGTTACGGAGGGTAGTGGAGTGGAGTCGTGGCCATCACCGTGGCCTGCCACGTGGAGCCTGTTGTGGAGAGTGGAGTGATGGCCGTTGTCACGACTTGCCAGAGCATGATGGAGCCACGTGGGATCCATTACAGGAAGTGGAGCAGAGTCGTGGCCATTATTGTGGCCTGCCAGGGAGTCCAGGCCCATCGGCCAAAGCTCGGTTGGGGTGTCTGGTGGAGAGGGGTAGCTCTCCATCTAAGAGGAGCTCGAATGTTGCTGGTGAGCCTTCCATCGTTGGGTGCCTTGGGTGCTAGTACTGCAGGTGAAGGTCATCTGCTGTAGAAGCTCGGTCAGGGGCTTTCTGTGGATGAAGTTCGGTTTCATGCAGAATTCGATAGAAGGTCGACTGGTAGTGGATGTCAGATGGCACTGGAGAGGTTCACCCACTGGAGGGGTCAGGCTGCTGGAGCCCATGTGTCGTAGGAGTTCGTCCGGGATCTGTCCGCTACAGAAGTTCGATCGGAGTCTGGTTCCCGTAGAGGTCCGGATGGAGATCATTTGTTGAGGAAGCTCGGTCGAAGCCTGCCTGCAATAGAAGTTTGGAAGGAATTCGTTCACAATAGAAGCTCAGGTGGAGGCTTACAGTAGAAATCCAACGTGGACCGCTCGTAGTAGAAATTCGAAGTAGACCGCTTGTGGTGGTAGCTTGGAGTAGATCGCTTGTAGTAGAAGCTCGGAGTAAATCGTTTGCGGTGGGGGCCCAGAGTCCGACCTTTGTAAGAATTCGGATGAGGTCTACCTGTAATAGGAGCTCAGGGCTAAAGTCTGACTTTCGTAGGAGCTCGGACGAAGTCTATCTGCAGTAGGAGTTCGGAGAAGAAGTCCGGCTCCCGTAAGAGCTCGAATGAAACCCAGAAGGCGGTCGACCATTGTAGAAACTTGGATGGAGTTCGCCCGTCGTGGAGATCTGCTGTTGGGAAAGTTCGGCCACTGACGAACTGATGAAGTTCTGAAAAAAATTTGGATTGGAGTTGATCGAATCCTGTTGGAAAAGATCTGGAAGAGGTCTGGGGAACGGTTGACCCTTGTAGGAGATCGGCCGATAGTAGAATCCAGAGAGCACTCGGAGCAGCCTGATGGACAATTGAAGAAGCTTATCACTAGAGAAGCCCGGGAGATGCAGTAGGAGTTCGTCCGTCGGGGGAACCCGATCGACATTTGTGGAAGAAGCTGTGGGAGTTTATCCATCGGCAAAACTTGGGAATATTGCGGAAGCTCGACCGTCGGAGAGGTTCGAAAAGATGTCGCCCAAGGTTGGATGTCGGGAGAGTCACTCTTGGTACGAACTTCGACTAGGGGGATATTTTATACTTTCGAGTTCGAGTTTCGAATGAAGAAAGTATAGAGAAATTTTCACAGCCGAAGTTGCCCCCCTTGAATTCTGCACTTGACCGCCCTCAGATATCCTGGCATTTAATGCGCGCATGCCAGAGTCTTTTCAAATCGGGGCGATCCGAAGAGACTTTTCGAAATTCCCACTGGAGCGTTGCTCTAGGTACGGTGCAATAATGGTCCTACCAGCTGTCAGCCGCTTTTAGCCGCCTGCTGTGGCAAGTGGGACATGTGGCGAACATGGGTCGGCCTGAGGAGATCCGCAGTCATTATAACGCCGGATCCCAGGGTCTATTTAAACCCGCCCTTCTTCCTCCGGGAGTTTCATTCTGCCTGAAAGTCCTGTTGGTGCCCGTCTTCTTTCTGAGAGCTCTGACCTTCCTCGACGTCCGTTTTGGCCATAGGTGTTCTTCGAGTCATCCCTGTCCCTACATCTCTGCATCCTTCGGAGCAGCTTAGGTTAGTTCCAGAACTTTCGTTCCTTCTCTCATCATTTAGGTGTTCCTTCTTCTTCATTTTTCTTCTGCCGCATTCCACCTGTCTGGTTCCCCACGGACCTTTCGTCTCTTATTTCTCCCAATTTTTTTGGAATTTTTAGGGTTTTTGCTTGAAATATCTTCTGGCACCTCCACCTCTAGCGGTTCCAGGAGTTCATCTGCCTCAGTCCCTCAGAACCCTCATACTGTAGATGAACCCATATCTAGGGTTGGACCTCGTTCGATTTTTGCATCGGACGCCATTCCCTGTTCTCTGACTCCGGACGAACTTCTACTGATAAGGATTTAGTATGGAGTTCCTCTGGAGTACGATCTGGAGCTTCCTAGTCCTGCCGATCGGGCTAGCACCCCCCCACTTGGCCATTTCTGTCTGTACCAGGAGGCTTTTCGTGCTGGACTCCAGCTCCCACTTCTGTCCTTCATCATCGCTCTTTTCCATTTTCTAGATATTTCTTTAGCTTCAGTCGCATCGAACTCCTTTAGGTTTTTGATAGGGTTCCTCTCCCTTTGCCACATAGTCGAAGTTCAGCCATCTCTTCCTTTGTTTAGGTATTTTTACACCTTCAAGCGCCACCCCTCGGCAAAGGATTGATGGTACTTCTCCCCCCAGTTCAATAAGAAGGGGTTGCTGAAAGGTGCTCCCTCTTCTATCCATAACTGGAAGGGGAAGTACCTCTACGTCCAATGTCCGACCTTAAGGCTGGGATTGCCCCCTTGGGGCTCCCTGAGGGACTCCATCCGTCGGGCTCCTAGCCTGGGGGAGGACGACCTTCAAGCCGTCCGAAAACTCCTTAGTTATCCAACTCCTTCCCTTCCCAACCTTCTGAAGGAGCAATTTCTATTCAACATCGGCCTGAGTCACCTAGATCCTGCGAGTATTCTATCTTTCCTTTTCTTCTTCTTTTCTTCTTCTCTTCTTCTTCTCTCCCTTTTTTTTTTTTTTTTTAACCATGCGTCACCTCTTCCTTTTTTCACTCCGTTGCTGATCTCTTTTCTCTCTCTTTTTTTTTTTTTAAGGAATGGATGCCGAAGCAGCATGGATGCTTGCCAGGGGCCTCAAGGTTCACAAAAGAAAAGGTGCTGCGGCCTTCGGGTCGGCAAAGAAGGCCAGAACGGAGGAGACGAGCTCGGCCACACCTGCCCAAGCGGCCCTCACTGTCGATGTTCCTTCAGACGCCGAGCCCCCAGTTCCCCGAGCCTCTTCGAGGAGTTCTCCCGTCGAGGTTCCCACTTCGGAGGCCCGCTCTGAGGAGGTGCCAGGGGTTAAGAGGGGGAGGAGAAAGAAGACGGTGGCCCACAGGGTCAGCGACCGTCGAGCTGCCATCGAAGAATCCCATGGCTCTGAGGAAGAGCCGGTGGAGAATCTCTTTAATGACAGGGACCTGATAAAGCGACTGGTCGACGGGTGCATCTTGCCCAAAGTCATCCAGAGGATCGTCCGTGCCGATCCCGAACAGGGAGTTTGGGACTCTCTGGGATCCTTTCTCGAGGTAAGTAGATTCACTTTCCTCCTTCCCCTCGCTCCTTCATTCAATTAACTTCTCAGCTTTCATTTTGACCTTCTAGCCACCCTTGCAGATTGGGCACCAGCTCCTTGCCAATATCAAGGCGATGAACAAGGCGAGGAGGGATGCTATCCAGGTGGAGGAAGGTCACCGGGCCGAGGCCATCCACCTCAAGGAAAAGGCTGCCGAGGTAGCCAACCTCCAAGAGGCACTTGAGAAAGAAAAGCAGGCCTCGGAGGAGATGGTGAGGAAGGTGGAGGCCGAGGTCACAAATTTGACAGAGCAGATTTCAGCTCTGATCTCGGAGAGGAGTTCAAGGCCTCTGTTGAAATGAGGGACCTGAACGTCAAGTTTGGCCAAGATGCATTCATCAAAGGATTCGAGCTCTGTCAAGAGAAGATGGTCAAGAAATTTCCTGAGCTCGACTTCAGCTTCTTGGATGAGGCATCTGAAGATGAAGCCGGACCCTCTCCTACTGTCGCTGCCACCGCAGCCCCCCTTCCAAGAACACCGAGCTCTCCAACTCCTGCTTCAGAGGTCTGAGACCTCTGACTTTGTATTTTTCTTTCACTGTGATTTTTCTTTTACCTTTTGTCTTTAAGAGATATTCAATCATTAAAATTGGGCTCCTCCTTATGGGAAACTTCTCTTCTCTTTTCTTTTTTCTTTCTGCAATGAGCCGCGCCTTGACGCTTTTGTCTCCCGATGGTAGTGTCCTGTCGAAGCGCTTCCCTTACCACAGGGAGTTTCGCTGAAGTCCATGATCCGACATTTGAGAAGGAAAGTCCGTCATTTAACAAAAAAGTCGAAGGAGATGGAGGACAAACTTCGCAGGCTGAGGGAGAGCCACTCAGAGGCCACTGCTGAGGCCACCTACTTCCGGAACCTCCACGTGAAAGGGATCATGGATTACAGCCGGAGGAAGGCAAACTTTGAGAAGGAGCTCGAGGAACATAAGAAGCATGCCAGCGATCGATCTTGGGCTCAGGCTTCCAAGATCAGCTCTCTTGGAGCGGAGCTGTCGGCTGCACGGGAGAAGATCAGCCAGTTGGAAGGAAGCTAGTCCTGGCTTTCGACTCGGGCTGACCACGATCGAGAATGGTCGAAGAAGTTCTCCGACCTTCAGCAATAGCTCCAGGATGCCGAGGCGAACTACAATGCATATCGGGCCGGCTGGTCAAGCAGGTGGATGACTACAGGAGGAAGCTCAGGATGGTGATCGACAAGGTTGCCCACCTTCAAAGGCAGTTATCTGAAGGATCCCAGTTCATTCCTGTTCGGGACCCCGACGAACTCCAATCCCTGAGAGGAACCATAGAAGAGCTATCCGTCACCCTTGGGGAGGGGAGGATCGAGCTGCAGCAGTTGAAGATCCAGCTGGTATACGAGCAGCAGGCGGTCAAGGATGCGGAGGTGGAGTCCGAGGTCCTGAGAAAAAGGCTCCGAGAGGTAGAGAACGAAAGCCAATGGTTTCATCGGATGTATCTGGAGATACTGATAAGGGAGAAAGAATTGGAAGAAGAAGTCGAAAGCTTAAGGCACTCCCTGATGAGGGTCGAAGCCGAAAGTTCGAAGTCGGAAGAAGCCGAGCCCCCTTAGGGCTCTTTTTGCCTTCCATCCTTCTATGTGTCCTCTTTTTCTGTTCTTGTCATTTTTCTTTTTTTGGCCTTCTGGGCTCTAAACGTATACCTTGTTAACGAAATAAAAAGGAGATTTTTTGTTACCTTGTTCGCGCGTTGTGTTGAATTATCGTCCATCGAACTTCTTTTATTTTTTGTCTCGTTCGATGTCGATGTTGTCCGAAGGTTCCTTGTTCATTTTTGTATTAGGTCGTCATTACTGAATTTCTTTTATCTTTTGACTTGTTCGATGTCGACATCGTTTGAAGGTTCCTAGCCGTTGTCGTGTTGATTTGCCTTTTCGTTCATGACCGTAGATCTCTCTTTCTCTTTTTAAGTAAGGGTTCTCCCCAACTTTTTATGGGGTCACGGGAGCGTAAAGGGACCGTCGAAAAGGTTCTCTTTTTTCTTATCAGATCTTGAATGATCGGATCTTAGTTGGCATCAGGACGAGGTCCTCCTCCTATCCCTGATGTAGTCGATTTCAGCTCAGGTTAGGATGAGGTTCTCCTCCTATTCCTAACAGGGCTGTGGGGGCACATATGGGTGTTGCAGGGCCTCTCCCCCCATCCGATCTAAAAGTAATCGGGCCTTCGACTTTGCTTATGTTAGGGCGAGGTTCTCCTCCTATCCCTAACAGGACAGTGGGGGCACATATGGGCGTTGCAGAGCCTCTCCCTCCATCCGGTCTAAGGAGAATCGGGCCTTCAACTTTGCTCATGTTAGGGCGAGGTTCTCCTCCTGTCCCTAACAGGACTGTGGGGGCACATAAGGGCATTGTAGGGCCTCTCCCCCCATCCGGTCTAAAAGTAACCAGGCCTTCGACTTTGCTCATGTTAGGGCGAGGTTCTTCTCCTATCCCTAACAGGGCTGTGGGGGCACATAAGGGCATTGTAGGGCCTCTCCCCCCATCTGGTCTAAGGAGAACCGGGCCTTCAACTTTGCTCATGTTAGGGTGAGGTTCTCCTCCTGTCCCTAACATGGTCGTGGGGCACATAAGGGCCGTTATATGGGCCTCTCCCCCGTCCAGTCTTAAAATAACTGAACTTTCAACTTTGCTCATGTTAGGACGAGGTTCTCCTCCTATTTCTAACATGGCCGTGGGGGCACATAAAGGCCATTATATAGGCCTCTCCCCCCATCCGATCTTAAAATAACCGGACTTTCAACTTTGCTCATGTTAGGACAAGGTTCTCCTTATGTTCCTAACATGGCTTTGTTTTCGTTGTCTGAAGGGGTTATCCCCTGTCGTTACGAGTCCATGCCAAAAGGGAAAGATATGCAAATCTGAAAGAAATCTTGATTTAAAGCAAAGTCGTTAGTAATACATTTACAGGTTTTTCAAATCTCATAGTCGTAGAAGGTCTGCTCCCCGTCAAGGTCCTCCAGAGATGGAGTTGATGATCCCAATTGGAGGCTGATCTTCGGGCTGCTCTTCCCTCCTCGACGGCTCAGGTTGTGGTAGGACCCTTGGCCGATCCTCTCTACCCTCAGGCCGGCGTCGAATGAACCTGTCGAGCCGACCTTGTTTGATGAGCTCCTCGATCTCGTCTCGGAGTTGAATGCATTCTTCTGTGTCATGATCGTGGTCACGATGGTAGAGGCAGAACTTGTTAGGATTGTGCTTCCCGGGGTGTGTGCGCATCCTTTCTGGCCTTGGGAGCTGCTCCTTGACCTCCATCAGCACCTGGGTTTTCGATGTGTTGAGGGGGGCATAGCTGCAGAATCTTCCTGGGGGAGAGCCCCACCGAACCCTGCGGTCTGGGCTTCTCTACCTGCATGCTTGGGGAGGAGTCTGGGTGCACTTGTGCCCGGGAGGAGTTCGAGAACGTGGTCGAGCTTCACTCGGCCCTCTTTCAACTGCGGGCTTGCAGGAGTCGCCCACCTGCCGCTCCTTCACGGCTTCCTCGTCCTTCAGCTTGAAGGCTTCCTCCGCTCGGGCATATCCTTCGGTCCGAGTCAGTAGATCGGCAAAGTCTCTGGGATACTTCTTTTCCAGGGAGAAGAGGAGGTCATTCTTTTGAAGGCCGCTCTTTAAGGCAGCCATTGCAACCGATTGGTCTAGATTTCGGACCTCCAGGGCGGTGGCGTTGAAGCGGTTGACGTAAGCTCGGATGGATTCTCCCTCCTTTTGCTCGATGTTAATGAGGGACTCCAAATCTCGCCGGGGATGCCGGCTGCTGACGAATTGAGCCACGAACTGGTGACTCATCTGGTCAAAGGAGAAGATTATACCCGGCTTCAGTGTCGAGTACCAGTTCCTTGCTGCTCCCTTCAAGGTAGACGGGAAAGCTCGACACAAGATGGCGTCTGGCGTGCCATGGAGCAACATCTTGGTTCGAAAGGCCTCCAGGTGATCGATCGGGTTCGAGGTCCCATCATAGCTCTTGAATTGGGGGAGCTTGAAGTTCGACGGGATTGGTTCTTGCATGATCATTTGAGAGAAAGGAGGGTCAATGCATATGTCCTCACCGTAAGCAGTGGGAGCGCGGCGAAGCTCTTCGATCCATCGGTTCATCTCCTGGAATCTCTGATCCAGAAGGTCCTCTTGATTGCAGGCCTCGAGGGTCTTCTAGTGAAGCAGAGGCAGGGACTCTCCGGGGGTTGAATCATGATCGGATGGAGGACTCTCCGCCTTCTGTTTTTCTTTTCTGGGAAAGACAGGGTGGCTGGCCCATGTGGCCCACCCGATCGTCGGATTCTGGAACTCCGGTGATGCTCTTTCCAGCCACACCGATGCTTGCGGCTGCTGCGGCTGCTGCTGCATGGCCTGCACTACTTTGGTGAGGCCTCTGACCTGTTGAACCAGCAGGTCAAACTGCTCCATGCCAACTGCCATCGCCGAAGGAGGAGGAGCCTGGGAAATCAGAGATGAGGCTGGGGCTTGCGGTGCTCGCTGAGATCTGGCCGCGGAGGTCGTTGACGGCCTGATGGATGCCCTTCGGGGAGGCATCAGGTGGAGATCAGGTAGGCAATCGGAGGAGGAGATGTCAGAGAAGATGGTCGGAGGTGGTCCCGTTGAGCGCTCCTTTAAGAACAAGGGTACTGCGAGGACACAAGCCCCTCTTCCTCTACTGCCAATCCTGTTGGTGCAAAAATCCACCGGCGTCAGAGAAGCTGGAGTCGAGGAAGTCGCGATCGCTGTCGGGACCTGCAAAGGAAGTCTAAACCGGAGTTGGGGGTGCTCCGGTAAAACCCTCCGACGTTCAAGTCAGTTCTTTACCTCAACAAGAATGGAGTGCTCGAACGAAAATTTTAGCAGAGTTTTGAGATAGAGATTAGAGCTTAGAGAATAACATATCTGGGGGTTCCCTTTTTATAGGTGGAGAGCATAACAGATTGACAGCGACGTCTGTAACTGCCTAGTAGTGGGCCGTTCGGGGCCATGAGGAGTTTGTTACGGAGGGTAGTGGAGTGGAATCATGGCCATCACCGTGGCGTGCCACGTGGAGCCTGTTGTGGAGAGTGGAGTGATGCCCGTTGTCGCGACTTGCCAGAGCATGATGGAGCCGCGTGGGATCCATTATAGGAAGTGGAGCAGAGTCATGGCCATTACTGTGGTCTGCCAGGGAGTGACCCTCCCGACGTCCAACCTTGGGTGACATCTTTCCGAACCTCTCCGACGGTCGAGCTTCCGTAATATTTCCAAGTTCTGCCGATGGATAAACTCCCACAGCTTCTTCCACAAGTGTCGATCGGGTTCCCCCGACGGATGAACTCCTGCCGCATCTCCCTGGCTTCTCCAGCGATAAGCTTCTTCGGTTGTCCATTAGGCTGCTCCGAGTGCTCTCTAGATTCTACTATCGATCGATCTCCTACAAAGGTCAACTGCTCCTCGGACCTCTTCCAGATCTTTTCCAACAGGATTCGATCGACTCCAATCCAAATTTCTTCCAGAACTTCATCAGTTCGTCAGTGGCCAAACTTTCCCAACAGCAGATCTCCACGATGGGAGGACTCCATCCAAGTTTCTACAGCAGTCGACCACCTTCTGAGTTTCATCCGAGCTCCTACGGGAGCCGGACTTCTTTCCCAAACTCCTACTGCAGGTAGACTTCGTCTGAGCTCCTACGGGAGTCAGACTTCAGCCCTGAGCTCCTATTGTAGGTAGACCTCATCCGAATTCTTACAAGGGCCGGGCTCCGGGCCTCCACCACAAACGATCTACTCCGAGCTTCTACTACAAGCGATCTACTCCGAGCTACCACCACAAGTGGTCTACTTCGAATTTCTAGTACGAGCGGTCCACGTCGGATTTCTACTGTAAGCCTCCACCTGAGCTTCTATTATGAATGAATTCCTTTCAAACTTCTATTGCAGGTAGGCTTCGACCGAGCTTCCTCAACAAATGATCCCCATCCGGACCTCTACGGGAACCAGACTCCAACCGAACTTCTGTAGCGGACAGATTTCGGATGAACTCCTACGACACACGGGCTCCAGCAGCCTGACCCCTCCAGCTGGTGAACCTCTCCAGTGCCATCCGACATCCACTACCGGTCAACCTTCTATCAGATTCTGCATGAAACTGAACTTCGTCCACAGAAAGCCCCTGACCGAGCTTCTGCAGCAGATGACCTTCGCCTGTAGTACTAGCGCCCAAGGCACCCAACGGTGGAAGGCTCACCAGCAACATCCGAGCTCCTCTTAGATGGAGAGCTACCCCTCTCCACCAGACACCCCAACCGAGCTTCGACCGACGGGCCTGGACTCCCTGGCAGGCCACAGTAATGGCCATGACTCTGCCCACTTCCTGTAATGGATCCCATGCAGCTCCATCATGCTTTGGCAAGTCGCGACAACGGGCATCACTCCACTCTCCACAACAGGCTCCACGTGGCAGGCCACGGTGATGGCCATGACTCCACTCCACTACCCTCCGTAACAAACTCCTCATGGCCCCGAACGGCCCACTACTAAGTGGTTACAGACGTCGCTGTCAATCTGTTACGCCCTCCGCCTATAAAAAGGGAACCCCTAGATACGTTATTCTCTAAGCTCTAATCTCTATCTCAAAACTCTGTTAAAATTTTTATTCGAGCACTCCATTCTTTTTGAGGCAGAGAACTGACTTGAGCGTCGGAGGGTCTTACCGGAGCACCCCCAACTCCGGTTTAGACTTCCTAGGCAGGTCCCGATGGCGACCATGACTCCCTCGACTCCAACTTCTCCGACGCCGGCGGATTTTTGCACCAACACTCTTATTTCATCATATTTACTGATGATAGGTCTAAGTTTGGATATGTATATTTAATGAAATATAAATCTGAAGTCTTTGTCAAATTTAAAGAGTATCAAAGAATGGTTGAGAAACAAACTAGTAAAAGTATTAAAACTCTTCAATCTGATCGAAGAGGAGAATACTTGTTTAGTGAGTTTATCGACTATTTAAAATAAAATAAAATACTCTTTCAGTGGACACCTCCTTATACTCCATAATTAGATAGAATTATGGAAAAGAGGAATCGCACCTTATTAGATATAGTGCGGTCTATGATGTATTTCACGGATCTTCTGCTATCCTTCTGGGATATGCTCTCGAGGCCATAGTGTATATCTTAAATAAAGTGCCTTTTAAATCTATTTCTAGCCCTCCATATGAAATATGAAAAGAAAAAAAATCCAATTTTAAGCATCTTAAGATTTAAGGTTGCCTGACTTATGTGAAAAATATTGATGGACATAAACTGGATGCTAGATCAGAAAAATATAGATTTGTAGGTTATCCTAAGGAGAGTATTGGATACTACTTCTACAATTCTACTCAACAAAAGATGTTTGTTAGTAGGCATGCCATTTTCTTGGAGAAAGAGTTTATCCAAGAAGGTGGCAGTGGGAGATCTTTTGAACTTGTGAAAGTTTAAAATCTACAATCCATCTAGGATTCACAATCTGTTTCTCAACCAGATATGCCCATTGTTGAGGCATAGCCACTATACACACCTCCTCTCCGAAGGTCAAGTAGAGTGCATAATATACCACTCAGGTATGGATTTGTCATTGAAAATGACAACACATCCCACATTATTGAAAATGATGATCCCATGACCTATTCGAAAGCTGTCATGAGTAGTGACTCTAACAAGTGGCTCAATGTCATAAAATTTGAAATAGTCTCCATGTATACCAACCAAGTTTGGACTTTGGTTGATGCACCTGAGGGTGTGAACCCAATAGGCTGCAAATGGATCCTCAAAAAGAAGATTGGAGTAGATGGCTAGGTAGAGACCTATAAGGTCAGGCTGGTGGTAAAAAGTTTCAAACAAAAATAAGATGTTGATTATGAAGAAACCTTTTCATCAGTAGCCATACTTAAGTCTATTCGGATAATGCTTGCTATTGCAGCATACCATGACTATGAGATCTGACAGATGGATATCAAGACTGTCTTTCTCAATAGAAATCTTGAGGAAGAAGTCTGTATGACTTAGCCAGAGAGATTTATCTCTAGTGGGAGAATAAATTAGGTATGCAAGTTAAATAGATCCATATATGGATTAAAGCAAGCATCGAGGAGCAGGAACATTTGTTTTAATGAGACAGTCAAATCATTTGGTTTCATCAAAAATATGGATGAACCTTGTTTGTATAAGAAGACTAGTGAGAGTGCCATTATCTTTTTGATCTTGTATGTAGATGACATACTAATCATTGGGAATGATATCCCGATGTTGCAATCGGTTAAGACTTGGCTATCACAAAAGTTTTCTATGAAAGACTTGGGTGAGGCATCCTATATACTTGGTATAAAGATTTATAGGGATAGATCAAAAAAGATGCTAGGCTTGTCCCAGTCTAGCTACATTGACCTTGTGTTGAAGAGGTTTAACATGGAGGGAAGTAAAAGAGGTTATTTGTCCATAGATCATGGCATACAATTCTCTAAAAAGATGTCTCCTAAGACACCTGAAGAAAGAAATTAAATGAGTTCTATTCCTTATGCTTCGGCTATAGGATCGACTATGTATGCTATATTATGTACTAGGCCTGATGTGACTTATACCTTAGACATTGTAAACAGATTTCAGGCTGATCTCGGGGAGGATCATTAGAAAGTTATGAAAAATATACTCAAGTACTTGAGAAGGATTAGAGATATTTTTCTAATATATGATGGATCTGATTTAAAACTAGAAGGTTATACTAATTCTAATTTTTAATTTGATTCAGATGATAGCAAATCTATATCTAGATATATGTTCACCTTATATGGTGGTGCAGTAAGTTAAAAAAGTTCCAAATAATAAATTGTTACTAACTCAATCACTGAGGCTGAGTACATTGCTGTAAGTGAGACTATTAAGGAGACCGTCTGGTTGAAGAAATTCATCACAGAATTGGGTGTGATTCTAGGGATTGAACAACCAGTGCCCCTTTATTATGATAATACTGGTACAGTTACTCAAGCTAGAAAACTAATGTCTCATCATAAATCCAAGCACATCCTAAGACGGTTCCATCTTGTTCGAAAGATTTTCGGAGGAGATGATGTGATCGTGGAGCGAGTTGACATCAAGAACAATATAGCAGACCTGTTCACTAAGACCTTGTCAATGCAGTAGTTTGACCGTCACCTTGATTACATGGGCATCAAGTATAGGGGCAATTAGCTTTAGTGCAAGTGAAAGATTGAAAGAATAATATCCTACAAGCCAATCATATATGAGATGCGATAGGATATTTATTGTAATTTATCTTTCAGATTCATATAATTAATATTTATATTATTAATAAAATAGATATTTTTGATTTATTATATGCTGCATCTTATTATTTTTAAGATTATAATGAACTCCATAGGTCTGGATAATGATTTTAGGACTGTGATGAGATCACATCAATGAGACCTAAATTCTTAATAATCATGATCTAAAATATTCCTAGTCGTTGGTTCATTGAGTCGAAGATCAATGACACTGATAAGACTGGCATGTCCTATGTATGCTCGAAATGAGGGTGGTTGATCTCACAACCACTTGTGTGGTGACACTAATACAAAGATATGGGTGCTTATTAGAAAATGAGTTCACTGAATAGACCTACGAGAGAATATCAGATGGAGTCTTATTTACATATCAACTGATGATTCTTTAGTGGGAGTTGTGTAAGTGATCTTTTGATCTGAGACCACCATGGTACCTTGTATACATGGATCCATATTTTGGTTCACTTCTTAACTTGGTTCTTTTATCCTTGTATGGGGTGGTCTAGATGTGGTGAAGTATGCATGAAGATTGTGAGTGATCAATAAGGGATCAGTCACTCCTAATAAGGAAAGCAAACATCCTATATGATCTCATAGGTCGGTGATTTCGAAAGTCTTTAATTGGCCAAAGCAGGATGATAATTAGAAAAGAGTTTCTAATGTATCATCAACTGAATCATCACTTTCAGATCAAGAAATATAAAGATAAGTAATTGGGTTAGACATATTTTCATACCCAAGCTCATTTGGGATGTTGTTTGACTGAAGGATTGAATTACATGGTAACTTGCCACTGAAGGATATTTTGATAATTTTTCATCAAAATTTTAAATCTTTTGGATAGTCATGACATATTACTAGATATTAATCTTGACTTGTAGACTCATCAAAATTAAAAGAGTTTAATTCTGAAATCAATTAGGAAGAGTCCTAGTTGATTGGGACTCTTCAGGTGACTTAATCTTAGCAGATTAGGGTTACGTCAAAAATCTTGGCTCACTGCAGGCTAGATTTAGAACTCAATGGGTTACATACTTTGAGATTTGATCTTGATCTGATTTAATTAGAGCTTAATATAAATTTTATGGGTTAATTTGATATGCTAGCACATTGTATTAACCCAAGTTCCTAAATTGGTTTAGATCAAGGTGTTTGAGCTAACCTAGATCTGTTGTCTTTGACCTAATAGGATTGGGTGTATCTTAATTGGTTTCCTACCCAACTTGAAATAGTTTTTAGTGGAGAAAGACTTCTATGTGCCCACTAGATGTCACACCAAAATAATAATGCCCCCCCACTCATTTTAACATGGGAAGATGAAGAGTCCTTCTTCATGAAGACTCTTATCCTAACGCGTTGCCTTTATTTCTCAACCTGATCTCCTTTGATTTGTTGCCAAAATTAATTGAGATTTTTATAGTATGTAGAAGAGGTAGACTCCTTCTGTGTGAATCTCTCTTGCACCATAATTCCACATGATGAATTTTTTCACCGCATGAGAAATTTGAGCACCAAAGGTTAGCACCCCTTGGTCCCATGATAGTCCCTTTGTCCCTTATTTAAAGGGGATGTCCCATATGGCTTTGCTACTATGTTTTTTGGTTGAAACTAGAGATAAGGGGTGTGAGAATCATAGAAAAAATTCTAGAAAAAGTCTGAAAAAAAAAAGCAAGAGAAACTTGAGTGGCAAAATTTGCAAGAAGGGTGGTGAGATTTTTAGCAAGTGTTGCTAGTGTGCCTTAGGATTTGATTTTTTTATATGTTGGAGCCAAAAATCAAATCTTAAGTTATGAGACATCTGAAGAGTATCTTCTTGGTGTCATTCTGATGGAAAAATTGAAAGTAACTGGGCTTTGGTGCGTTTGTTCCTAGAGTTTGAAGCCGGTAATGTTCTTTAGAAAAAAAGGCTATGGCAGTGCACCGATTAGGAAGGACCTTGGCTAACTTTCGTGTGGATCACTATTGGAGGACTTCTACTTTAGAGTTTCATAGAGAACACCAACATGCCACTTCATCCTTTTTGGTGAAAGTAAAAATTCTATTCCTTTTTGCATGCTTGTTTTGTTTTATCGATATCGACAAGGTGATTCTAGGATTTTGGGTTTGGCTCAATAGTTTTAATTGTTAAAGCTATTGACTTATTTGATTTTAAAAATTTTAAAAATCATTTTTTGCTGCATGATCAAAACCCAACATAAATCTTTAGGTGCAGTTATCATATGATTCAGTCCTTCTATCGTGAGTCCTGACTTAACGGAGGTCATGGAGAACTCATCAAACTCCATCATCAGTCATATGCCAGATTGACTTGACTCGAGTTCACTTGTGAATCTCATGAAAATTTCTTTTCAGTATTCACACTTGCTTCAATTGAAAATTTTTAGAACCCAGTCTCGCAAATCACATAGAATTTTTTTTTTCTACCAAGATCGATGGATTCTATCTTGGTGCATCCTACTCCTAACAGCGAATCTGAACCTACCGAAGCCAACATACACAGCAAGGATCTAAAAGACTAGGGACAAGAGAATGTGCAGTCAAACTCAATAGCCTCACTGTGAATAGTTGATGCACTATAGGTCAAAGGATCGCTCACACCACTGCAGCATCAAAAAGATCACTGACAAGTGAGTAGACATCCAAGTAATTTTTCACATTGGTCATGCTCAGTGCAAATTATTCTCTAACAACCACCTGCACTCTCACCCTAGTATCCCCACACTACAGACTCAAGATTCATCTATTCGGAAGGAAGGTGATCCATGCATCGATCTCAAATAGATTGATCACTGTCCTCTATAATGATTCTTCGATCGGGAGTATTTAGAAACTAACCACTAATATTGTATGTCTCAAATTTTCAATATCTTGAAAATATATAAAATTATCTTTGTTAATTTTTAGGATAAATCATGGACACATAAATATGATTGAAATAAAATTATCCTTTATTAATAATAAAAGTTTTACAAGTACAAAATAGGCCCTGAAATTACATAATATATCATCCAATAATTGACTTCTAGGACACATATCTAACAAACTCTCACTTGACCTAAAGTCAATTGGCCATATACCTAAGGCCCATCTTCTCAAGGTGAGCTTCGATATTCTACTGACTGAGAGGCTTGGTCAATGGGTCCACCACATTTTGCATGGAGTCAACACTCTGCACCTTGATGAACTTCTTCTCGAGGTTTCACATATGATGTGGAACCATCACTCTATATATTTAGACTTCTAGTAAGACCTGAACTCCTTAGCGAGGGCTATGGCATCATTATTGTCGTAGTACAGTATAATGGCATATGATGGCATCACATCCAGCTTCATAATGAGCTTTTTGAACCAAAATTCTTCCTTAGTGGCTTCAGAGGTGGTAATATACTCAACTTCCATGGTTAAATCTATAATGACTGGCTGCTTGAAACTCTTCTAGCTAATCGATCCTCCATTACATAAAAAAATATACCTCGATATAGACCTTCTATCATCGACATCAGACATAAAGTCTGAGTCGGTGTATCCCTCTACTTTCAGCTCCGATCCTCCACTAAAGATCAAGAACAAATCCTGAGTCCTTCTTAAGTACTTAAGAATGTTCTTTACAGCAATCCAGTACTTTTCGTTTAGCTTCACCTGATATCTGCTCGTGACACTCATGACAAGGGCTACATCAGGTCGTGTACACAATATGACAAACATGAGACTCTCTATTACTGAAGCATAAGGGATCTTGCTCATGTGTTGGATCTCTTCAAATGTATCAGTACACATCTTTTTGAAAAGATGAATGCCATACCTAAGGAGCAAGAGATCTCTCTTGGAGTTTTTCATATTGAACCTCTTCAGCACCTTCTCTATGACATTCACTGTGAGAGTCCTATCACTCTCTTAGATCTATCCCTATAGATCTTTATACCTAGAATGTAGGAAGCTTCTCCTAAGTCTTTCATGGTGAACTCTTTTGATAATTATACTTTGATGGATGTTAGCATGGAAATATCATTTCCAATCAAAAGGATGTCATCTATATACAATACGAGGAATGTGATAGTACTCCTACTGACCTTTTTGTACACACACAACTCTTCCTCATTTTTGATGAAATCAAATATTTTGATCACATCATTAAAGCCAGTGTTCCAACTTCGAGATACTTGCTTGAGTCCATATACGGACCTTTTCAGCTTGCAGACCTTGTGATCATAATCACTGGATGTGAAACCTATAGACTGCTCTATATAGATATCTTTCTCAAGATATCCATTTAGAAAAATAATTTTTATATCCATCTATAATATTTCATAATCATGAAAAGCTACAACTGCAAGCAGAGTCCGGATGGATTTTAGCATGCCCATGGGTGAAAAGATTTTTTGATAGTCAATGTCTTGGTTTGATTATAACCCTTTGCAACCAGTCTTACTTTATATGTCTCTACCTTACCATCTAAACCTATTTTTTTTTTATAAATTTATTTACACCCAATAGGTATAATACCTTCAGGTGGATCTACTAAGGTCCAAACCAAGTTGGAATGCATGGAGTTAACTTCTGACTTCATCATTTTTTTTCTATTTCTCAGAGTCTACATCTAATATCACCTCATCATAGGTTTTGGGATCATTCCTAATGTCTCTATCTCCCACAAGAAATGCTTTCTCTAGATCCTCTATAAGAGTATCTAAATATCTTTCAGGAGGATGGGAGATCCTACTTGATCTATGAGATGGAAGAAGTATCAGATCTACTGACTCACTACTGGGTTCAAATTTTTGGATTCGATGTTCTTCAGAGACCTTTAATTCAAGCTCAATCTTCCTCCCACTGCCTCCATCTTGGATAAACTTCTTTTTCAAGAAGATGACATGATGGGTCACAATCATATTATGATCTTGAGAAGATAAAAATAGTATACAATAGATTTCTTAGGATATCCTATAAAATGAGTCCTAGAAGATCTAACCTCTAACTTGTCTGTCTGCTGTCGCTTGACATGGGCCGGACATCCCCAAATCTTGATGTAACCAAGAGTTGGCTTCTTACCATGCCATAACTCATATGGTGTGGAAATAATGAATTTAGAGGAAATTCAATTCAAAAGATGAAATATAGAAAGTAATGCATGTCCCCAGAGAAAGACAGAAAGATCTATGAAGCTAATCATAGATCGGACCATATCTAATAAGGTCTGATTTCTCCTTTTGAATATCCTGTTGAGCTGGGATATCTCTAGAGGTGTCCACTATGAGACTATGCCGTTATCTTTGAGATAGGTTTGAAATTTTTTACTAAGATATTCTTCTCCTCGATCTGATCAAAGAATCTTTATGGATTTTATAGTTTGCTTTTCTACTTTATATCTGAACTCTTTAAACTTTTTAAAGACTTCAGACTTATGATGCATCAAATACACAAATCCATATCGTGATAAATCATTGATAAAGGTTATGAAATAGATGTAGCCACCCTTGACCTATACATCAAATTGACAGTACATGTCAGTGTGCATCAGGGCTAATATCTCAGTGGCCCTTTTTTCGTGTCCTACAAAGGATAGCTTGATAATTTTTTCTTGAAGATAGGACTTATAAATCAAATAAGACTCGAAAGTCAATGGCCCGAGAAGGCCATCTTTCTCCTGTTTATTGAGTCTGTCCTCTTCTACATGGCCCAGCCTAAGGTGCCATAAATATTTTTGGCTAATCCTATCTCTAAGTCTCTGAAACTCTATGACGTTCATAGTTTGCTCATTAATATTAACACTCGCATCCACATGCAAATGATAAAAATCATCAATCAAGAGAGTACGTGTAATAATTTTATTTTTAAAATAAATTATACATATCTCTTTATTAAAATTAAAATTATAATTATCCTATACTAGTACAGATACAGAAATCAGATTTCTATAGGCTACAGGTACAAAATAGCAGTCTTTCAAAATTAAACTAATTTCTAATGATAGTCGCAAAGGGTAGGTTCTGAGAGCCACAACAGTAACTCTTGCTCCATTATCAACTCGGAGAGTGATCTCGCCTTCCCTCAGTCCTCTAACTTCTTCTAGACCCTGTATAGAAGTGCATAAGTGAGCACATGAACTAGAATCTAGAACCCAACTAGAAGAAAAGGAAACCATTAGATTAGTTTCAATTACGAGCAAATTAGACATACCTTCAAAAGGCCCATCCTTCTTCTAGTTCTTCATGCTCGTCAGGTAGGCTAGACAATTCCTTCTCCAGTGGCCTTCGATATTACAATAGAAATATTTTTTCTTATCACCAACCTTCTTTGGAACCTCCTTCTTGGGCTTGGTCTCGCTCTTTTACTTCTTTGCAGGCTTCTTCTTCTTTTTACAAGTAGACTTGCTCTTGAAGAAAGCCCATTCCATAGTTAAAACCATACCCCTTGAACCTTTCAAGGTTCCATTAGCTATCACCAACATGTTCAGCAATTGGAGCAAAGTGCAATCTTATTCATATGGTAGTTCATGAAGAACTACCCAAATGAATTAGGAAGAGACTGGAGTATCAAATTTACTAACAATATTTCTTGTCCATCGTCATCCTGAGCTTCTGAAGCTCTTTGATGTCCTTGATCATTATTAAACAATGATCATTGATGGATTGTCCATCACACATCTTCACTCTGAAAAGTCTATAAGAGACTTTAAAGTGAGCTGTGTGACTCTGTTCACCATACAACTCTTGTAGGTGAGTCAGCATGTCCTTGGCAGTCTGCATGTCTTCATACTGGCACGGAAGATCATTTGACATTGATGCAAGAATATAGCACTTTTCATCCTATTGTCTTCATCCATCTACTTCTCAAGTGTGGCTCGTTGATCAGGGGATGGACGAGTTGGCAACACAAGCACATCTTGGTCTAGGACATGGGTTAACTTTTCAGAATTGAGAATAATTTTTAAGTTCCTTAGCCAGTCTTTGTAGTTTATCCTGATCAACCTATTTGTGTCAAGGATATAGGCTAAAGGATTTGAACTCAACATGGTTATTTGTAAAGAGAATAGTTTCTAATTAGATATTTATACTTGTTAAATATTTGTTTTAGGAACTTTAAAAACAAACAAGGCTCCAACTATTTCCTCGAATCTTCCACACTCCATGGGTGGAGAAACAAAAATCTATATACGATCGATTTCTAATGGGTATTGCAGTCCCACTGATTTATACACTATTAAAAAATTGGATAGGATGCATATATAGATTTCAAACATTTTTCAATCGCAGTGGAAAAACAATCGGATTAAACCCTTTATCCACATATGCATTAGACCTTATCTAATCCTACCCAAGCCCAGGAGTAAAGATATGCATATAATCTAAAAAATAAAATAAGGATGAGATCAAATCTCAATACCTTTGTGCGGGTAGAAATTCACCGCTATCGATGATCTCAAGTTCGAAGGTTCTTGAGCCGCACACTTGTCCGATCTCTACAGATATCCATCGAGATCAACCTTAAATCTTTCTTCTCATATTAGATCTTTCTTCTTTAAGAAAGATCTATGCCTCTTTGAATCTTGATTAGCAAATGATTTGGACTACAACTTCAACCTTTGAACTGCAACCTCCTTCTCCTCATTTCTTGCTGTAAAAGAACAACTCCTCACCTTTTGGCATGTAGAAGGATGGGACGCCTAATTCTTGGGCATTGGAAAGAGAAGAGAGAGATGGTGTGGCATGGAGAAAAGAGAGGGAGAGAGATCTGGTTTTCTTTTAATAAAAAATAATTAATTTCTAAAATCCAAGGGGACCTTCTCTTTATGTAGGTCTTTTCTTGATTTAAATCATAATCCAATCAGGCTAAAAAGGTTAGATCTTATCTCATAAGATCTCTTATCTTTTAATCTAATTTTCTTTCAAAAAAAATCAGACCTAAATGAGAAGTCCATCACCTCCTTTAGCAAGTAGATGGGGTGCCCCGATCAGACAAGACAGACTGAGTGGGCGCCCCTCAACAAGAAAAGTAGGTGGTTGGGGTGCCAACTCTTGGCACCCCATTCTAGAATTTTTCATACAAGAGAGGGGGCATGGCCCCTCTCTCTCTCCTTCCATGCCTAGCTACAAGAGGGAGTGGGCCCCTCTTACACTATCCAAGGGGTTGGTTCCCCTTGGTCCTGCCAAAAAGGAAGGAAGGTGCCACCACATCATTCCAAAATTTCCACATTATATTAGGAGATAATGAGGAGATAATTTAGCTAACTTATTGACTTAATCCAATCTTCTTAGGCTCATAATTAGGCACCCAACTAAAAATCCTAATGGATTTAGGTTAGGTTCAATACAATAGACTTGATCCAATTGAAGTCCTGAGAAGAATTAGGTTTAACTATGTGCTAACATAGTTCTCTTAAACCTAATAAGATTTCAATAAATCCTAGCCCAATTAGAACTTCATAAGCCCAATTGAAAAATTCAAGATTAAATCCCTTAATGTGTGACCCCATAGGCTCCATTCTATCTGATAGTGAGATATATTGTGATCTCTACCATAATATCATCGAAACTCTTTTCAATAGGTTAGAATAATTCTAACTCTATCCTTTGAGAGTCATCGATCATCAAGATGACGTCCAATGAGTTTCACAATCCACCAGTGACACCTAGCAGTATGTAGTGGCAACCCAGTAGAATGAAAGTATGAACCCTTAGGTGCAGTTATCGTATGATTCAGTCCTTCTATCATGAGTCCACTTGACAGAGGTTATAGAGAACTCATCATATCCCATTATCAGTCATATGCTAGATTGGCTCAACTCGAGTTCATTTATGAATCTCATAATTTTTTTTTCAGTATTCACACTTGCTTTGGCCAAAGACTTTCTAAACTCAGTCTCGCAAATCATATAGGACTTCTCCTTTTCTACCAAGATCGATAGATTTCATCTAAGTGCATCCTACTCCAAATAGTGAACCTAAACCTACTAAAGCCAATATATACAGTAAGGATCCGAATGGCTAGGGATCAAGAGAATGTGCAGTCAAACTTACTAGCCTCGCTGTGAATAGCCAATGCCACTGTAGGTCAAAGGACCACTCACACCACTGCAGCATCGAGAAGACTACTGACAAGTGAGTAGATATCCATGTGATTTCTCATGTTGATCATGCTCAGTGCAAGTTATTCTCTAACAACCATCCGCACCCTCATCCCAGTGTCTCTACACTGCAGACTCAAAACTCATCTACCTACAAGGGAGGTGAACCATGCACCGATCTTGAATGGATTGATCACTATTCTTCGTGATGATCCTTTGATCGGGAGCATTTAGAAATTAACCACTAATTAATGTATATCTCAAATTCTCAATACTTTGAGAATATACAAAAACTATCTTTGTTAATTTCTAGGACAAATCATAGGCATGTAAACATGATTGGAATGAAAAAGCTCTTTATTGATAATAAAAATATTACAAGTACAAGATTAAGTCCTGAAATTACATAATATGTTAGTCAATAATTGACTTCTAGGGTACTAATCTAACAATCTCCCACTTGACCTAAACTCAATTTGCCATATACCTAAGATCTATCTTCTCAAGGTGAGCTTCAATCTTCTACTGGCTGAGAGATTTAGTCAGCGGGTCTATCATGTTTAGCTTGGAGTCGACTCTCTACATCTCGACGAACTTCTTCTTGAGATATTCGCATATTATGTGAAACCGCCGATCTATATGCTTAGACTTTTGGTGAGATCTGGGCCCCTTAGCGAGGACTATGACACCGTTGTTGTTGTAGTACGGTGCAATGGTATCTGATGGCATCACATCCAACTCCACAATAAACTTCTTGAATCAAAAGGCTTCCTTAGTAGCTTCAGAGGCGGTGATATACTTAGCTTTCATGGTCGAATCTGCAATAATCGACTGCTTGGAACTCTTCCAGCTAACTGCCCCACCATTACATAAGAAGATATACTCTGATGTAGATTTTCTATCATCGACATCAGTCATGAAGTCTGAATCAATATATCCTTCAACTTTCATCTTCGATCTTCCACCAAAGATCAATAACAAATCCTTAGTCATTCTCAAATAGTTAAGGATGTTTTTAATAACAATCCAATATTCTTCATCTGGATTCACCAGATATCTGCTCATGACACTCATGGCAAGGGCTATATCAAATCATGTATATAACATCATATACATGAGGCTCTCTATTGCTGAAGCATAAGAAATCTTGCTCATGCACGGGATCTCCTCAGGTGTGTTGGGACATAACTTCTTGGAGAAATGAATGCCATGTCTAAGGGGCAAAAGACCCCTCTTGAATTTTTCTATGTGGAACCTCTTCAGTATGTCCTCTATATACATTCACTGTGAGAGTCCTATCATCCTCTTAAATCTATCCTTATAGACCTTTATACCAAGAATGTAGGAGGCTTCTTCTAGGTCTTTAATGGCAAACTCTTTTGACAACCATACTGATCGATGTCAATATGAAAATATCATTCTCAATCAGGAGGATGTCATCCATATACAATACAAAGAATGTGACAGCGCTCCCACTGACCTTTTTGTACACACACAACTCCTCATTTTTGATAAAATCAAACATCTTGATCATATCATTAAAGTGAGTGTTCGAACTTCGAGATGCTTGCTTGAGTCCATATATGGACCTTTGCAACTTGCAGACCTTGTGATCACTATCACTAAATGTGAAATCCAAAGGCTACTTCATATAGATATTTTCCTCAAGATATCCATTTAGGAAGATAGTTTTCACATCCATCTGCTAAATTTCATAATCATGAAAGGTTGCTATCACAAGTAGGGTACAGATAGATTTCAGTATGGCTACGGGTGAAAAAGTTTTATGATAGTCAATGCCTTCATGTTGACTAAAATCTATCGCAACTAACCTTGCCTTATAGGTCTCTATCTTACCATCCAACCTAATTTTTTTTTTTATAAATTTATTTACACACAATTGGTACAATATCTTCAAGTGGATCTACTAAGGACCAAATCTGATTGGAATGCATGGAGTCAATTTCTGACTTCATCACTTCCATGTATTTTTCGGACTCTATATCTAACATTGCCTCATCGTAGGTCTTAAGATCATTCCTAATGTCTCTATCTCCCACAAAGAATACTTTCTCTAAATCTTCTATAAGAATACCTAAGTATCTTTCAAGAGGATAGGAGATCCTACTTGATCTACGAGGTGGAGGATGTATCACATCTACTGGCTTATTACTGGATTTAGGTTCTTGGACTCGATGGTCTTTAGAGATTTTTTCTTCGAACTCAATCTTTCTCCCACTGCCTCCACCTTGGATAAACTCTTTTTTCAAGAAGATGGCAAGATGGCTCACAATCACATTATGATCCTCAGAAAGATAGAAGTAGTATCCCATGATTTTCTTAGGATATCCTTTAAAGCGAGCCTTAAAGGACCTAGCATCTAACTTGTCCGTCTGTTGTCACTTGACATAGGCCAGACATCCTCAAATCTTGAGGTACCCAAGAGTTGGCTTCTTACCATGCCATAACTCGTATGATGTGGTAAGAACGGATTTAGAGGGAATCCGATTCAAAAGATGAATCGCAGAAAGCAATGCATATCTCCAGAGAAAGATAGAAAGGTTTGTGAAGCTCATCATGGATCATATCATATCTAATAGGATCCGATTCCTTCTTTCGGATACTCCATTGAGCTGAGGCATCCCTGAAAGTATCCACTGTGAGACTATACCATTATCCTTGAGATAGGCCCAAAATTCTTCACTGAGGTATTCTCCTCCTCGATCTGATCGAAGAATCTTTATGAATTTTTTGATCTATTTTTCTACTTCATATCTGAACTCTATGAACTTTTCAAAGACTTCAGACTTTCGATGCATCAAATATATTAACCCATATTGTGAATAATCATCGATAAAAGTTATGAAGTAGACATAACCATTCCTGGCTTATACATCGAATGGACCACACACGTTAGTGTGTACCAGGGCTAATATCTTAATGGCCCTTTCCTCTTATCCCATAAAGGATAGTTTGATCATTTTTTCTTGAAGGCATGATTCACAAACTGGATAAGACTTAAAAGTCAATGGCCCAAGAAGACCATCTTTTTTTAGTTTGTTGAGTCTGTCCTCTTCAATGTGGTCTAGTCTAAGGTACCATAGATATTTTTGGCTAATCCTATCTCTAAGTCTCTTAAACCTTATGGCATTCATAATTTGCTTATTAATATTTACACTCACATCCATATACAAATGATAAAGACCGTCAATCAAGAAAGCATGTGCAATAGTTTTATTTTTGAAATAAATCGAATACTTATCTTTATTGAAATAAAAATTATAATTATCCTGTACCAGCACAGATATGAAAATTAAATTTTTACTGACTATAGGTACATAATAGTAGTCTTTAAAAACTAAACTAACTCCTAATGGTAATCGCAGAGGGTAGGTCTTGATGGCCATAGCAGCAACCCTTACTCCATTGCCAATCTAGAGAGTGATCTCGCCTTTCCTCAGCCCCCTTACTTCTTCAAGACTCTATATAGAAGTACACAAATTAGCACTTAATCCAGAATCTAGAACCCAACTAGAAGAAGAGAAAATCGTTAGATTGATTTTAATAACAAATATATCAAATGTACCTTTAGAAGGTCTATCCTTCTTCCTGCTTTTGACAGTCGCCAGGTAGGCCAGACAGTTCTTCCTCTAGTGGCCTTCGACATTGCAATGCAAACACTTTTTCTTGTTGTCGGCCTTCTTCAGAATCTGCTTCTTGAGCTTGACCTCATTCTTTTGCTTCTTCGTAGGCTTCTTCTTCTTTTTAAAAGAAGATTTTTTTTAGAGGAAGCCCGCTCCACAGTCAGAACTATCCCTTGAACTCTTCAAGGTGCCTTCTGCTGTTACTAGCATGTTTAGAAACTCAAGCAAAGTTCTATCAATTTTGTTCATATGGTAGTTCATGATGAACTGCCCATATGAATCAAGAAGAGATTGGAGGATCAAATCCACTTGCAATTCTTTATCTATGTTCATGCCGAGCTTCTAAAGCTTCTTGATGTTCTTGATCATTGTCAAATAATGATCATTGATAGACTGTCCATCATGCATTTTTACTCTAAAAAGTCTCTAAGAGACTTCAAAGTGAATTGTGCAACTCTGCTCACTGTGCAACTCTTGCAGGTGAGTCAGTATCTCTCTAGCAGTCCTTATATCTTCATGCTGTCACTGAAGATCATTGGACATGGATGCTAAAATATAACACTTTGCCTTGTTATCATCATCCATCCACTTCTCAAGTGCGGCTCGTTGATTAGCGGATGGATGAGCTGGTAACACAAACACATCCTGGTCAAGGACATGGGTAAGCTTCTCAAAATTGAGAATGATTCTCAAATTTTAGAGCCAGTCTTTATAGTTTGTACTGATCAACCTATTGATATTGAAGATACGGGCTAAAGTGTTGAAACTCGATATGGTTATCTGCAGAGAAAATAGTTTTTAGTTAGATATTTGTACTTATAAAAATATTTATTTTAGAAACTTTAAAAATAAACAAAGTCTCTCACTATTTCTTCGAATCCGTCATACTCTTCGGGTGGAGAAACAAAAACATATATGCGATCAGTTTCAAGTGGGTATTGCAGTCTTATTAATCTATACACACTTCACCTAATAATTATTGGTGAGTATAGACCAATGAGTGGATAACACTTTGTCCATTACTTCACCAAGCAAGATGTAGTGGGCTTGGTCTCTATGTCCTATAGCCTCACCTAATAGTTATTGGCACATTTCTTAGTTAAGTCAGACCCATCATTCACCAGTGGATGAAAAATAGTTATTAGGATCCTCACCTAATAGTTATTGGGCCCAACCCCATCTCTATCCTGAGACATCAAATGTCAATAGAGTGGTTATACCTTTTCAATGCAATCAAACCACTGCAATCAGTCGAGAATGATCAACGCCAGGAAGGCACCTCTATCTCTACGACAATAGAAGATCTCTAGACTTAATATTTAGTGAGAAGATTTAAGTTTAGGTCTCTTCTAAATTAGCAGATTTGATATTCGACTGATCAAATTCAGATCAGCACATCAACATATCTAATCAGCTTAATCAGTATTGTTGAACTTAAGTCAACAAGTAACCTAGCACAAAACTAAATCTCTCAAGATAGTCAGGTAAGTTAAAATGAGTGGGGGTCCCCTGTTCCTTTTCTTAAATACCAATCAAAATTGATCAGATCAGACAATGGAACCAATTAAATAATCACCATCTAAATACTTACCTTAGACACCAAATTGGTTGATTAGAATCGATCAGATTAACCTATTAAAACAGACTCAAACCACTGAACCAAATTTGATCTTGAGTCAATCAACTCACATCAAAATATGAATCAATGTGACTAACTACAACTAAACTTGACTTTGAGCCCCTTTGACCTAATCCTAATCAACCATTGATTAGGTTCAATCAACTACTCAAAATCGACCAGGGATTCTAGCCTGACCTAATTAATTAGATCCTAATTATTGTTTGATCACTAGATATAATTTGTTCAACCCATACCCACATGCAATAATATAATTTAAGATCTAAAAATAATTTTTAGATTATATTTTATTGCATGCATTAGTGGCTTATGATCTTGAAACAGTTTCAGATCTAAACCTAATGACATATATCATATATATGTAGTTTTAGATCTAAACTAAAATATATATCATATATACATCAAATTTTAGATCTAAAACTAAAAATACATATATCAAATATATGTATAATCAGATCTAAATAATGATTAAAATATTTTTAAAATACTTGTTAAAAAGTTGGTTCACATCAAACTAGGATAACATTTTCAATATAGGGAGTAAATCTTATACCAGGATAATCTTATACCAGTTTGATGTGAATATTTAACCATTCTAATTTCAGATCTAAATATGAAATAAGATATATCACATATATCAATTTTTATATCTAAAAGATTGATTTAATTACTTTAAAAATAATTTTTAAAACTAATCAATCTTGTACTAGGACAATCTTTTCAATATAGGGGCTAAATCCTATATCAGGACAATCTTATACCAGCACAAGATCAATTTTAAATCATCAAAACTTTCAGATCTAAGATAAAAATTAAATTATATTTATCTTTAAAAATCTGACTCTAATACCACTGTTAAAAAATCAGATAAGATGCATGTATAAATTTCAAAAAAAATTCAATCGCAGTGGAAAAACAATCGGGCTAAACCTTTTAACCCCACATGCATTAGATCTCATCTAATCTTACCCAAGTCTCAAAATAAAGATATACATATAATCTGAAAAATAAAATAAAGATGAGATCAAATCTTAATATCTTTGTACGGATAGAAATTTATAGCTACTGATGATCTCAGGTTCGAAGGTCCTTGAGCCGTACACTTGTCCGGCCTCTACAGATATCCACTGGGATCAACCTTAAATCCTTCTTCTCATGTTAGATCCTTCTTCTCCAAAGAAGATCTATACCTCTTTGAACCATGATCAGCAAATGATCTAAACTGTAACTTTAACCTTTGAACTGTAGCCTCCGTGTCCTCATTTCTTGCTATATAAGAACAACTCTTCACCTCTTGGCGTGTAGAAGGATGGGATGCCCAACTCTTAGGCATTGGAAAGAGAAGAGAGAGAGGGTGTGGCACGGAGAGGAGAGAGGGAGAGAAATCTATTTTTTTTTTAGTCAAAAACCACTAACTTCTAAAATCCTAGGAGACCTTCTCTTTATATAGGTCTTTTTCTAATTCAAATCATTATCCAATCAGGCTAAAAAAATTAGATTTTATCTCATAAGGTCTTTTACCTTTTAATCTAATTTTTTTTCAAAAAAAAATCAAACCTAAATGGAAAGGCCATCACCACCTTTCGCAAGTAGATAGGGTGCCCTAGTCAGATAAGACAGATTGAGTGGGTGCCCCTCAGCAAGAAAGGTAGGTGGTTGGGGTGCCAACCCTTGGAGCCCCATTCTAGGATTTTTCATGCAAGAGAGGGGGCGTGGCTCCTCTCTCTCTCTCTTTCCACACCTAGCCACAAGAGGGGGTGGGCCACTCTTGCACTATCCAAGGGGTTAGCGCCCTTTGGTCCTACCAAAAAGGGAGGAAGGCACCACCACATCATTCCAAAATTTTCACCCTACATTAGGAGATAATGAGAAGATAATAAGAAGATAATTTAGCCAATTTATTGACTTAATCTAATCTTCTTGGACTCATAATTAGATGCCCAACTAAACTCTAATAGATTTAGGTTAGGTTCAATGCAATGGACTTGATCCAATCGAAGCTTCGAGAAGAATTAGATTTAACCATGTGTTATCATGGTTCTCTTAAACCTAATAAGATTTTAATAAATTCTAACCCAATTAAAACTTCATAAGTCCAATTGGCAAATTCAAAATTAAATTCTTTAATTTATGACCCTATAGGCTCTATTCTATTTGGTAGTGAGATATATTGTGATCTTCATCATAATATCATTGAAACTCTTTTCAATGGGTTGGAACAATTCCAACTCTATCCTTCAAGGATCATCAATCATTAAGATGATGCCCGATGAGTCCCACAATCTATCAATGACACCTAGCAGTATGTAGTGGCAATTTAGTAGAATGAAAGTATAAACTTTTAGGTGCAGTTATCGTATGATTCAGTCTTTCTATCGTGAGTCCTGACTTGACGGAGGTCATAAAAAACTCATCAGACCACATTATCAGTCATATACTGGATTGGCTCGACTCAAGTTCATTTGTGAATTTCGTGAAAATTTTTTTCAGTATTCACACTTGCTTTGGCCAAAAACCTTCTGAACTCAGTATCGCAAATCATATAGAACTTCTCCTTTTCTACCAAGATCGATAGATTCCATCTAGATGCATTCTACTCCAAACAGTGAATCTGAACCTACTGAAGCCAATATACATAATAAAGATCTGAATGGCTAGGGACCAAGGGAATGTGTAGTCAAACTCAGAAGCCTCACTGCGAATAGTCAATGCCACTACAGGTCAAAGGACCACTCACACCACTACAGCATCGAAAAAATCACTGATGAGTAAGTAGATATCCATGTGGTTTCTCATGTGCTGGGTGTAGTCAAGTACTTGACTTGTCGGTGTGTATGTCAAGATGGGATTGATCACTCCAGTTCAGGAGCTGTGTACAGTTGTGTTTCAATTTAGCAAAACCTTGGCTAGGGTAGTCCTAGTGAGGAGTCACAGGACTGTTTGAGTTGAGCATGATTCGGATGATCTGATTAGGGTTGACAATTTAATCTTGAGTCATCCTATACACAGGGGTCAAAAGGGATGAATTATACAGTAACCATATTCGCGTAGGTTCTGAATGTTGCGATTGCGACTATTCGACCTATCCGAATATCGGATATCATTGCTAGATGGTTATTTTGATTAGTACAGAAATTGATTCTTGTGCTATCGGCTTAGGTTCGACCTGTGGGGTCACACACATTAGAGGTTCCTATCTGATCTAATGGCTGGTGAAGAGTCCCACTGGACTGGGACTCTTCGACCAAGAGTCCTAATGCTTAGAGACTCTGAATCCTACATGTCTGAGACTTTGTGATCGAGAATCAAGATTCTCTGATCATGAGTTCCACATATTTTGGGTACCGGGGTCAAGAGTCCCACTGGTTTGGGACTCTTCGATCAAGATTTCATATCGATGGAGTTTGATGCCTGATTGCCCATCGAATTTGGACTCAAAATTTATGAGAGATTTAATTAATAATTTGATTACTAATTAACTCAATTTGATTGAGTAATTATTTTTGGATCAAGTCCAATTGAATTGGATTCAGTTGGGTTTGACCCGATTAGGTTAAGAGTTGACCTAATCGCCAAGGTGGTTTGGTCCCTGATCTGATCAAGGGTTGGGCTTAGTCAATTCTTGATTTGATTAAAATTTTATTGAGCCTAATTAAATCTAATTATGTTGGGTTTAATTTAGTCTAATTGTGCTTAACCTATTTTAATAAGGTTGGTTCAATTAGGTTGTTTTAATATTTGAAACCACCTTGACTTATCTCCCTGCGCCACCTCACCTCACCTGCGCCTATTTGAATTCATGAGAAATAAGTTCTCATGAATTTTTCCCACGTAGAAGCCTTCCCATGCCCCTCCCTTATACACCATTTGGGTGGATAAAGATTGGTTGGTTGGCCATTCAAATTCAAATGATGTTTGAATTTGGATGGGCAACTAACCCATGCGCCACCTTATCTATTTGTGTGCCCCTTGCTCTACATGAAAAAATGTTTCTCATGTAAGACTCTCCACGCACAAAGAGCCCATGCCCCTCTTTTCTCTCACCTCGAGTGGATAAGGATAGGTTGGTTGGTATTTGAATTCAAATTCGATTTGAATTCAAGTGAGCAACCACCTAGCTTTATCCTCTCACACGGTGAAGATGCGGTAAAGACGCGGTAAAGACGCGGTCTTGCACTGTTTTAAAAAGAGAAAAGAAGGTGGGGCATGCGCATGACTTTCTTAGAGAAAGGGTGGCATGAGAAAGGCCTTCTGCGTGAGAAAAGAAAAGAAAAGAAGAGAAAAGAAAAGAAACAGAAAGGGCGTAGGGTTTTTCTGAGAATACCCTAGGGTTTCTGCCTAGGGTTCGAAAAGTGAGAAGGTGAGCTACGAGTGTTGTGAGTCTACTAAACTTTAGGGAGAGCTTCATCAACCTCTTTACTATCTCTGCTAACAATCTAGAGTATCCAAAGAATCGGCAGACATCGATCGAAGGAGTTCGATCAACATCAGCCGTCGAAAGGATTTTGCAACGAACTAGCATTCATAAGGAGCCGATCAGACTGAGAGCTTCGTGTGGATGATCTACAGAGGCTAGACATATTATGTGGCTATATTGTAATAATCAAACCTTCTCGACGGTGATCAGACTGCAGCAATCGACTACCTGCATGAAGGTAATGTGTTCTGAACACATAACAGTAAAATGTTTACTGTAGAATTTAAAATTTTAAATTTAAATACATGCTATATATATCATATTTAGATCCTTATGTAGGATTAATATATGTTAATTAATTATATTAATTAATAATTTCTATTATAAATTTATAATTTTGAAAATATTTTAAAATTATCGTTTTACCCCTACACTGAAATTCACCTCAAATGGTATCAGGTTCTAAAATATGATATACATTTGCATGTGTAGATTAAGTAGTAATCTAAAAGTTTAAATTTAAAATTTAAATTTAGATTTTAAAATTTAAAATTTAAAATTTGAATTTTAAAATTTGAAATTCAAAATTCAAAATTCAAAAATGTAAAATTCAAAATTTAAAATTTGAAATTTATTTGAAATTTGAAATTTGAAATTTAAAATTTAAAATTTAAAATTCAAAATTTGAAATTTGAAATTTAAAATTCAAAATTTAAAATTTGAAATTTGAAATTTAAATTTTAAAATTGATATATTTAGATACACTTGATCTAAGTAGTAAGTAGTCTAATTGGGTTGGTTGCCATGGTCGTCCGATCATCGGAGAAAAATAGGATTTAAAGGCCCTCTCCTCCCATTCGATGGGGTTCTCCTATGGCGGTAGGGGTACCGAGTGATTATATTTCATGCAGACGAAGCAGTGAAAGGACTTAATTGTAAAGGTTTAATTATAAAATTTATCATGAATGTGTTAGATTAGATCTAAAAAAATATTCATGATTTATTTTCTATTATGTAATTAGCAATAAGATTGCTGTTTATGAAATGTGCTAATCCATTTGTGAAATGAGTCAACACATTCGGTGAACAGAAAATAAAACTTTTCAAATTTAAAAATTATTTTCGAAATGCCAAACCCTGACCCATCAGCCCAAATACTTAATTAAAAGAATTAAGTGTTGTCTAGTTAGTTTAGAATTGTGAATTAAGATCTAAGACAATTGCATAAACTTGTGGGTCAATGGGTTAGATGGATTAGGTCCATAATTGGGTTAGACCTAAGGTTAGCTTAAAGAAATGGACTAAATTAGAGTAATTGGTCAAATCTAATCAAAAGTTGAATTAGATTAGGTCAAGGACACTCTAGACTCAACTCCAATAGTTGTAGTTGAATGGGTCTATGTCTTTAACTAGACCAAGATAGACTTAATTCATGGCTACGCGATGGAACCCTATTTACTAAGTTGATCAAATTAAAATTAATGAACCGATTGGTATCTAAGGTAAGTTCGGCAGTCTGACCAGTGGTTTTTAACTGGAAGCTACTCGCATTGATTCGATCTCTAACAAGTTAATGGCATATCCCTTTCACTGATCTTACTTACCTGGCCAACCTGGTGAGTTAGGTTTTGATTAGATCACTTGGTGATTAGGGCTCACCCATGTCATTAGGTAAATCAGTGTGACTGATTTAGGTGCTCCTAATGCCGGCTTTAATTAAATCTTTGTTAATCTGACTTGGTGAAGTCAGTAGAAAGATTGAAATTGGCTGGTTAATTTCTTCTCTTCTATCCTTTAATAAAATCCTCAAAAATTATTAGTTCTCTAAAAATGATTAAGTTATAATGATAACTAAGTCATAGCCTCCCATTAAGTGAGTGATAATGAGTCCATTAGTTTAATAATCACTGGAGGCCCAAAGGCCTGGTGCTTATTGACTAATGGAATTATCATTCATAATATGATAATTTGGTTGAGTCTTTCTGATGGTGGTCAGGTTGGCTGGCCAAAGTCGGGTCTGATCATTTATTGGTCAGATTCATCAAATCAAATCATGTTAATGGTTGGACCTAACTAAATCTTTTCAGTGGAGGCCAAAGCCTATTGATTAGGTTCTGGGACAAAATTAATTATTAGAAGTTGTTTAGAGAAACAACTGTGTTGCCCAGCTATGCAACCCAAGAGGGGGGGTGAATTGGGTTTTAAAAAAAATTTAAGCTTAACTAATTACTTATGAAAAGTATTTGTTAGAAGCTTGATGAATGAGGAGAAAGACTTTAAATCAAGATTAATTTCCTAAAGCAAGAATGCAAGGATATAATAAAGAAATAAAGAGAAACAATAAAGCATACTACAAACACAAGGATTTATAGTGGTTCGGTGCCAACTTGCACCTACATCCACTCCCCAAGCTCCTACTTGGGAATTCCAATCCACTATACTTGTATTCAACCCGAATACAAACGTCGGAAACTCCGACACTAGCTATCCCAAGCTAGTCCACTTGTTTTTCGGATACAAGCCAACCCAAAACACTCCGATTTCAGGTTCGGATCAACCTTCCCTTGTTTTGGAAACCCTCCAAAAATAAGAACAATTACTCACAAAGAGTAAGACAGTTTAGAGCACAAATAAGTACAAGAATAGCTCCTTAAATGAGCGAATATAACAATAAAAATACTTTACTCAAATGAAGAATCCCCTTTTGGATTTCCTCAAGGTGTATGAAGAGTTGAATGAACGCTTGAGGAGAAGATGAACTTGATTGAAGACTTTTTGAAGGCTTTGAAAGAGCTCTTGATCAAGGTTGAAAAATAGGCTTGAAAAATCCTCTCTTTGAATACTCTTGAATGCCCTTTTGAACACTCTTGCTTTTCTCTTTCACAATCTCTCGTGTATATTGTAGATATCTTGTCTCTCTCGTATGGATTGTGGATCCCCTCTCTTTTTCTTTTGTATATTTCGTTGATCTCCTCGTGTATATTTTTGGATCCTCTCAATTGTATCTTGTGTTTTCACCTTTTGAAACATTTTATAGCATTAAGAAACAAGAGAAAACATATTAGGCAGAAAAAGAGCCGTTAGAGCATTTTTAGGAAGCATAAAAGGCAATTAAAACAGGCAAAAAACTAGCTGTTGCGGACGATTTTCATCGCAGGGGTCGACTCATGAGTCGACTCATGCTTCAGGAGTCGACTCATGAGTCGACTTCTGTTGTAACAGCCAGACAAGTTTGATTTCTGGATTTTTTTTGGCTCAAATCAGCAGAGGTCGACTCATGAGTCGACTCATGCCTTGTGGGTCGACTCATGAGTCGACTCACAGGTCGTGCCAAGTCAAAAATTCAGTGTGCCAAGGGAAATCTTTGCGTGCCAATCAGCTCATAGTGCCATGAGTTGACTCATGAGTCGACTCATGCACTTCAAACCTTCATAACTTCAAAAATATAAGTCCAAAAATAATGAAATTTTTATCAATAGATTACAAATCATTTGTTCTACCAAATGATACTATCAAATCAGGATTTTAGTAAAATTATGATTTTGCCCCTGAAGAGCATAAGGACTTTTTCAATTTAAAAATATTTGTATCCCTTCAATCTGCTTTGTAATCATCAAAATCAATCTAAGAGCAACAATCTCTCCCTTTTTGATGATGACAAAATATTTGAACAAAAGCATTTATGTGAATGCATTATAGATGCTTGAAAAGAATATGATTCTTTTGGCATGTAATATAAATGGTCATATACAAAAATAGTTTGTCCATTTTCTTAAAGATTTGAAAAGAGTATTAGATCATTTTGAGTTTAAGATGTATCAGAGCAAGAGAAAAATAAAATTTGCAATGTATCAGAGCAAGAAAAATAATTTTTACAATATTATCAGAAAAGATTTTACAATGTATCAGAGAAAATTTCACAATGTATCAGAGCAAATTTTATAATGTATCAGAGCAAGTTAAAAAAATTTTAAGATGTATCAGAGTAAGTTAAATTTCTTAAGATGTATCAAGGTAAATAAAATTTCAAAAGATATATCAGAGCAAGTTAGAATTTTGAAGTATATCAGAGCATATTTAAATTTTTAAAGTAAATCAGAGCATATGTAAAGAAATAATTTAAAATTACTTATTTGCATTATACTTAGCATTGTACTTTTGATATTGTTCTTTAAATTTTCCAATTCATTCATTAATTTCTTATAATTTGTAGTTTTGCTTTTGGTGGATTGCTTTTTCTTTAATTGCTCATCATTTATGGTTTTGATTTTGTTGGATTTTCTTTTTGTTTAATTTCTCTAATTTTTGTTTAATTTCTCCCCCTTTTTGACATCATCAAACATGTTTATCTCCTCCTTTTTCTGAAACATTCTTTAATTTCTCCCCCTTTAGTGTTTATCACAGATGTTTGCTCCCCCTTAATATAGCAATTATTAATAGCAAACAACAAAGAGAAGACAAAATTTCAACAAGGAGAATATATATAACCAAAATATGATCGTCATCATTACAAAAGGTAGAAATATAAGTAAAGGATGATTCCATAAAACCATAATTGTTTCAATACATAGTTCTTAATATAAAAATCAACCAGCTAATTGTCAATACATCGCCCCAAAATACAGATCCTAGAACAAGATACTAACACCTAGGATCTAGTAATGATCATGAGAAGTCATGGATCGGAGTCATCAGATATGGGATGAGAAGCTGATGGATCAGAAGTGCGTCCTCTACCCCGTCTGCCTCTGGCACGAGCAGGAGAGCGAGAAGAACTGGGTGGCTGAGAATGCTGAGAGGCTAAGGACTGAACAGAAAGGGTGAGTCTGATGGAATCAAGTACGTTTAGTGCTCTGGAAATAGACTGAAGTAGAGCAGTGAACTGAGTGGTTGCATGCTCACTCGATCCTCGGATCTCTTTCCTCAGTAACTCATATCCACCCTCTAGTGCTCCTCTGAGCCTGCCAGCCTCTGCAGTGAGGTCTGTAACCTCAATAGTGGACTCCTGTGGCTGAGGATGGGCCAAAGCAAGGACTTGCCCCTGCAAGTCAAGAACTCTACCAGTCAGTCTCCAGGCGGTGTCCTCAAGCTGCTGAATCCGGATGGACTGATCTGATATCATCTGAAACACAGTGGATATGTGGGGAGTCATGGTCTGATCAAAAGAAGTGGCTCCTGGTGCAAAAGTAGTACTGCTCCACTGACTAGATAGCAAAGAGACCACACGCTGTGATATCTGCTCGATCTGATCGTCAGCCAGTCTGAACTCTGATTGAGGTGCTCTGCTCTCTGGCTGATACACTGGTGTGGGCATCCTAGTAAACTCTGAAGGGCCAGCCTCTGTATCAGGAATGAACTGGATATTTGGTGATGCTGCCCTGAAGTCATGAACAGGAGATGATGGACCTTCTTCTTCTACTCTGCCTTCAGTTCTGTCTTCA